>NW_026068166.1:11093-135835 GCF_014885135.2 Alexandromys fortis
AAAAAAAAAAAAAAAAAAAAAAAAACAATGACTTCTCGAATTTTGCATGCAAATGGATGGAAATAGAAAACACTATCCTGAGTGAGGTAACCCAGACCCAAAAAGATGAACATGGGATGTACTCACTCATAATTGTTTTTTAGCCTGTTTCTTTTTTAAATCTACTTTTGCCTTGTTTTTTCCTTTCTTTTTTTAACCTCTTTCTTTTCGTGTGTCTTACTTTCCTTGCTTCTCCTATATTGCTCGCAGCAGCTGCCTGGGCTTCTCTCCCTGGGTGTCCCTCCTTGTTCTCTCCTCTCTTCTCTCTTCTTTTTTTGTTCCGTTCTCTCCTAGATTTCTCCTCCTATTTATCTCTCTGTTTTTATTAGATCAATCTGGTGCTTTAGGCAGGCAAGGTGAAACAAATGCAATGCGTCTTTACATCATTAAGCACACATCTTTACATCTTTAACTAATTCTTCATAAACACCTGCAACACACATTTACACAGTTAACGTAATGTTATGCCATAGAAACAAATGTAACACATCTTTGTCCAGTTAAAATAATATTACACAACATAGAAGTACACAGACACAGACAGAAAGACAAGGAAATTAAAATTGAGTCTAGTCTCACCAACATGGATTTCATGAAAGATATTTAAGATTTCTTTCAACAGTAGCTGTTGATTTCTAGAAACACATATTCCTAAAAGGCAAGTGATATCAAATTCTTTTTTTACAGGAAGTAAACTCTTAAAAATGTACCGTCAGACCACTTACTGTATATGAAATACCACTGATTACCTTTGAATGCTAAATTATTTGTGAACATGCAAAACATTCCATCATTATTTTGCTGAAGACTGTATTTTATTTGTATAATTCTAGCGTATTAGTTATTAAAGACAGATTCTTACGTTAAATGAACTAGTTAGAGAAAGCCTGTATTGCTATGAAACATTTATCACACTAACCAAGAATTGTTTCAGATGTTTTACAAGAAGATTATTAAATGCAAATTCTGTCATAATGTAAGACATAATAATCTCACTCCACTGTTTCCTCTGTCACCCTTAAATATTTTTTCTATGTCATCTTCTTTGGGAGTTCCTTTCCTCCCAATTAGTCCCTTACTTGATATCTAACAGTTATGGTTGTATAGATTCTGGCATGCTTATCAACTGCTTAAAAGCTAACATTCACATATAAGTCAAAACAGTCAATGTTTCCCTTTATTTTTTTGGTCTGAGTTCCTTCACTCAGAATAATTTTTCCAGGTCCATCTGTTTACGTATAAATTTCCTTTTTATTGTTGTTGTTTTATATATGAGTAATATTCCATTGTACAAATTATCCATCCACTCATCATTTGGAGACATTTGGGTTATAGTGTCTGGCTATAATGAGTGAAGAAGCAATGAACATAAATGAGTAAGTCTCTCTGTTGCAGAGTATAGAATCCCTTGTGTCTATGCCCAAAAGTGTTATAGCTGGATCTTGAAGTATATCTCTACCCAGGTTCCTGTAGAACTGCCACACTGATACTCATAGTGGCTATAGAAATTTGCACTCCCACCAGCAAAAATAAATAAATAAATAAATAAATAAATAAATAAATAAATAAATAAATAAATAATCCCTTTCCTCATATCCTCAACAGCATGAGTTGTAACTTGCTTTCTTAATGTTGGCTGTCCTGAACGGTGTAAGATAATTTTAATTTGCATTTCCCTGATAGTATAATATTGTTTGATTTTTCGTTTTCTCGATGATTAAGAATGTTGAACATTTCTTTAATTGCTTAAAAGCCATTTGTGTTTTATTTTCTGAGAACACTGTTTAGCTCTGGATCCCATTTTTTATTTTAGATTGCGTTAATTGTTTTCTTTACTATCAAGTGTCTTTCTTAAGTTTAAAATATATTTTAAGTATTAACCCTCTATTGGATGTGTAATAGGTGAAGATCTTCTCTCATTCTGCATCCTGCTGCTTTGCTCAAATGATGGTGTCCTTTGTCATACAGACGTGTTTCAGATTCTCGAAGTCAAATATTGTTGGCCTTAGTGCCTGTGCTATCAATATGCTGTTTAGAAACTCTTTTCTTCCATCAGTGAATTCAAAATTATTATTTTCCACTGTTTGTTTTATAAAGTTCAAGTTCTCTGGGCTTCTTTTGAGATCCTTGATCTATTGAGAGTTATGCCAGATGACAAATATGGATCTACATGCAGAAATACAGATCTTTCATTCATCCACATGCAACCATATCTTTTGTGTACCACTATTTGTTGAAGTTGCTTTCTTTTCTCAAATGTGTATTTCTGTCTTCTTCTTTTTTCTTTTTTTCTTTTTGTTAAGTCTGGGTTAACGTGTCTGGACTCACGTTTGAGTCTGTAATTCAATTCCATTGATCATTTTATGTGTTTTTTATGGTAATGTTATGCTGTCTTTATAGCTTTATAGTACACCTTGGAATCAGGGATGGTGAGATCTCCAGCAGTTCTTTTACTGTTTAGGATTATTTTAAATATCCTCAGGTTTTGTGTGTGTGTGTGTGTGTGTGTGTTTCTATATAATATTCTCAGGTTTTTGTGTTCCCATCTGAAGCTGAAAGCCATCCTTTCCATTTCTGTGAAGAATTTTTTGTTGGAATATCAACAGGGCTCATGTTGAATTTGTAGATGTCTCTGGTACAATAGCCATTTTTGCACATGATTCATGAATATAGAAAATCTTTCCACCTTGTGATATCTTCTTCAATTTCCTTCATCAGAGACTTGGAGCTTTTAATCCCAGATTTTTTACCTGCTTGGTTTTAGTTACTCCAAGATATTTTATATTGTTTGAGGCTGTTGTGAAATGTGCTGTTTCCCTGATTTCTGAGTACATTTGTTATTTGTATATAGGATGGCTATTGATTTTGGTGAGTTAATTTTGCATCAAGCTACTTTGCTGGAAGTGACTATCAGCTTTAGGCATTTCCCTGTGGAAGTTTTGGGGTCACTTATTAATACTATGATATCTGAAAATAAAAATAGTTGACTTCTTCCCTACTCATTTAGGCTCCCTCTTGATGTCCTCCAGCTTTCTTATTGCTCTACGTAGGACTTCAGATACTATATTGAATAGGCATGTAGATAACAAAACCTTACTCTTGTTCCTTACTTTAGTGGAACTGCTTTGATTTCTCTTCATTCATGTACAAATGGCCTGTGGGCTTGCTGTACATTGTCCTCATTATGCTTAATAACATGTCCTATGCATCCTTAGTCTCTCCAGGATTTTATCATGAAGAGTGTTGGATCTTTTATGTATCTAATGAGATGACTATTAACTCTGTTCACATGGTGGATTATATTTATCATTTTACATATGCCAAACTACCCCTGCATCTCTGGGTTGAAGCAAACCTGTGCATTGCTGATACTCTTTTTGATATTTTATTTCTTTTTTCATTTTTATTTTGGTTTTTAGAGACAGGGTTTGGAATCTGTCCTTTGATATTTTATTATATTTAATTAGACTACCTTTGAAAATATTTATTGGGAATCTTTGTATCTGTGTTCATACGGGATATTGGTTTGTAATTTTCTTATTTTGTTAAGTCTTCGAGTGATTAAGGAATTAGACTAATTGTGAGACTAATTCTTCAAATGAATTTGTAAATGCTCCTTCAGTTTCAATTTTGTGGGATAATTTGAGAATATTTTTTTTTACTATTATTCTACGTAGGTCTGGTGAATTCTGTGCTTAATCCATTTGGTGCTGCGTGTTTTGTGTTTCTAATTTTAGTTGTTATACTTTTAATTACAGTTTCTCTTTTACTAAGTGTTAAGGGTTTGTTTAAATTGCTTATCTGTTATTGATTTAACTTTAAAGATTATATTTTGGTAAATCCATCATTTTCTTTTAAGTTTTTCACTTTGGTAGAATATAGGTTTTAATGTATTTCCTTCCTCATATCTGTTGTAATTTTCCTTGTTCATCTTTGATTTTATTAACTTGGGTCTTCTCTCTATGACTTTTTTTTTAAAATTTGGGTAAGGGTTTCTTAATTTATTGATTTTTTCCAAAAGACTAAACTCTTCATTTTATTACCTATTTGTATTATTTTTTATCTGCTTGTTTCTAATATATTGATTTAAGTACGGGGTTTGATTATTTCTTTTTTGATTTTTTGTTTTTGTTTCCTTTTCTATTTTTTTGTTTCTTTGTTTTATTTTTGTTTTACGAGACAGAGTTTCTCTGTAGTTCTTGAGCCTGTTCTGGAACTAGATCTTGTAGACCAAGCTGGCCTTGAACTCACAGAGAACCACCTGCCTTTGCTTCCCGAGTGCTGGGATTAACATATGCATCACCACCACCAGGTTGAGTTTGATTATTTCTTGACATCAGCTTCTTTTGGATGCAATTTCTTCATTTTATTAGCAGTACATTTTAAATGTCTACAACAAAATTAAAACCAATTTCCTTTTGGCCCATAGATTTGAATATGTTTTATATTAATTTTCCTTCCGTTGACAAAGTATTTCATTTCATTTTAAATTTCTGACTCGACCCATTTTTCATTTAGTTGTGAATTGTTCAGTTTTCATGAATTTGAAAGGTTCCTGATTTTGTTTAAAATTTATTCTGGGCCTTTGAACTGGGATTCTTCTTTGTCTAGTCATATTATTCTTGGGCTTGTTATTAGTTTCCAAGTTTTCTGGATATTTTGTGTCAGAATTTTTTTTTAAGATTTAGCATTTTCTTTGCCCAATGTATCTATTTCATTCCTCCAATTTTCAGTGGCTGGGGTTCTCTCTTCCGCCTCTTAAACTGCATTGGTGCAGCCGACATCTGCAGTTCCAGTTTCCATTCCTACACTTTTCATTTTCAGATTTCCCTCAGTTTGTATTTTCCATACTGCCTCTCTTTCGACTTTCAGGTCTTGAACAGTTTCCTTCGGTTCTTTACTTTTCCTTGGCCATCTTTAAAGGACTTACTCATTTCCTTAAACTGATTGTGGTATCCTGGCTGTCCTTGAGGAATTATTTTCAGTTCCTCCATTTTTTTTGTTGCTTGTTTTTTGTTTGTTTGTTTGATTGATTGTTTTTGCTTTTTCGTGTATTTCTTCAAGAGATGTCTTCATTTCTTCTTTAAGGCTCTGATCATCTTCCTAGAGTTTGTTTGAAGGTCTGTTTTCTAGTGCTGAAGCTATTTTCACATAATTGCGACCTGCTGTGCTGGGACCTAATAGAGACACATCTGCCTGGCTCTTAGTGAGTGTGTTTTTACTCTGATGTCTATGTATCTGGGTTTGGGGTTAGCAGAGGTAGAGATGTTGATTTCTCAGTTTGTCTTTGTTGGGTGGGGGTTTTCTTCCTTGGTTTCTGTTTCTTTTCTTGATTTTCAGAGTGTGTTGGTTGTATGGTACCTGTTTTATGGGCCTGCTTGTCTGTATGTTCACAGGGAGTACATGCTGGCATTGGGGAAGCATAGAAGGAAAGCACAGCTGGGAATGATCTGTGGGGGACACAGGAGGCAGGTACAGGTGAGAAGGGAGGCTGCAGCTCTTGTTCCATTGTAGCACTAGAATCTTGAGGATTGGAGCTGGGGTGACAGGGTGTGCGGAAAAGGTCCATGGGCTGCCTACCTGATCTTGCAGGTGTGTCCTGTGGTTGAGCATGGGGTGTCTGCATAAATTGGAGCCTGGAAACAATGACAAGCCGAGGAAGGGAGATCAGGGTGAGAGTGGTCTTTGAGATTCACAGGCATGGGAAAGGTTGGGAAAGGAAGCTGCAGCTGGGGTTCTGATGAAGTTCATGGGATGAACCTGAAGATTGTGTCTGGGGGCACAGAGAGCTTTCTATACTTCTTATACCTTGATAAACATCTCCTTTAGGTTTGGGAAAATTTCCTTCATTAAAAATATTTTCTGTGTCTGTAATCTGGGCTTTTTTTCCTTCCTTTATCCCTCAAATTCACCGATTTGGTCTTTACATAGTGCCTCAAGTAAAAATTTCCCAGCTGTTTTGCTGCTGAATTATTTTAATTATTAATTTACATTTTCTTTGAGCTATTTTATTTCTTCTACTTTGACTCCATGCCTGAGATTCTTGTTCCATGTTTTATCCTTTAGTAGTAAGGTTTGCATCTGAATTTTTGGCTTGACTTCCTTTTTTGCCCAGTTTTATTTAAGTTGGGGTATTATTTAGTGAATCTTATTTTTATGTTAAATTCTGATTTCTTGTCTTTTTTTTTTTTTCATTTCACTGTTTGTGTTGGGTTCTCACAGTCTCCCTTAAGGTATTTAATTATAGCCTCTTCAAGTTTTTTGAACATATGCATACTTCCTATTTTGAAATCCTTGTCTCGTGCTTCAGTTATATTGAGCTTCTCAGGGCCTACTGTTGCAGGGTTAGTGCATTATAGACGAAGCATATTGTCTCAGCTGTTCATGTGTGTGCTTTTGTGCTGATGTCTAATCATCTGTGGTTGGGATAATTGAGGTAATTCTAGGTGCTGATGTCTGCTTTTGTTGTTGTTGACTATTGCTCTCCCGGTTTTCATTGATCATTCTAGATTTGAGGAACATGGATGGCTGTGGGTTACCTGGTAGAGAGTGCTTCTGTAGGGAAATGCATGGCATGAGAGGAATAGAGGTTTACTAACTTAAAAAACAAGACTTAGAATGTCTGTGAGAAACAGTGAAGGGGATCCTGTCCTCACCAAGTGGGAGGGTCTCTAGGGATTTAGACGTGCAGTAGAAGGAGGGGCTGTTGAAAGTAGATTTCACTAAAGTAAAGAGCATGTCTAAGGAGACAGGGCTGAAAATGCTAGGAGGACTTGGCTTTGTACAAAGAGTTGTAGTCTCTAACGAGTTGACTTGATGTGGCAGAAAACACAGCTTCATGAATACTGCTAAAATATTGAGCGTAAGACTGTAGATATCATAATGAGGACAGGAAGGAGAATGAAAATTGCCTATCTGAGTTCTAGCTCCGTATGGCCATTGAGTATCTGTGATAGGAGGTATTTCTAGGTGTTGGTGGGTGACGTAATGGAGCTGGGATAGACTAGAAGGGAGGCCTGAAACAGACTGTTTGAAGAGTAATGCTGGTTGAGTACAAAGTTTTGGCAGAGTCCCCATGAAGTTGAGGTGGGGTGGCAGGAGGGACTTCTGTAAGCAGCTTGGTGCTTAAATGACCTTAATTAGAGTTTTGAAACAATAGGAATTGCAGTCACAAGTTTCTTTCCTGTCTGGTCCCGCAGGTGTTCAGTCCCAACAAAACACATAAACTGTTTGGCCTATTAGTTCAGGCTTATTATTAACTATCACTTACAATTTAATTAAACCCATAATTCTTGTCTATGTTAGCTATGTGGCTTGGTACCTTTTTTGTAAATATTTTTCTTTTTTCGTCAAGACAGTGTTTCTCTGTTGCAAATATTTTTTTATTGATTTTATTGTGCTATACATTTTTCTCTGCTCCCATCCCTTCCTCTCCCCTCCCCTTCTACCAACTCCCATGGTCACCATGCTCCCAATTTACTCAGGAGATCTTGTCATTTTCTACTTCCCAAGTAGATTAGATCCATGTATGTCTCTCTTAAAGTACTCATTGTTGTCTAGGTTCTCTGGGATTGTGAATTGTAGGCTGGTATTCTTTGCTTTATGTCTAAAAGCCACTTGAGTGAGTACATATGATATTTGTCTTTCTGTGTCTAGGTTACCACAGTCAATATGATATTTTCTAGATCCACCCATTTGCCTGCAAATTTAAGACTTGGTATCTTTTATGAATGATGCATTCTCATCTTGCTTCCACTGCATCTGTCTGGTGACAGCGTCTTTGCCTTTCCTCTTCCCAGAATTCTCCTAGTCTGGATACTCTGCCTGTAATTCCTGCCTGGTGACTGACCAATCAACATTTTATTAAACAAATATGAGTGACAAATCTTTACAGTGTACAAAAGCATTATCCCACAGCAAGAAATGTTGAAACTCATAAACCTAATGAGATAGTTTAATTTTGATACAAATGTGTTTTAAAATTGAATATTTGTTCCCAAGCAATTTTTATAATTTTGAAATGTTTTAAAAGTCATACAACTACTTTTTAAACTTGTCATAAGGAAGGTGCTAATATTCCTAAACAATTGTCTAATATTTTTTGTAATCAATATACAAAATTAATTTTAAAGGGAAAATTAAGTTCTTGTTTTAATTCATATTTTCTATTTTACATTAGTTACTATGTCTGATCATTGCAACTAAAATCTGTAAATTCAAGGCACTATAAAATATTGCATTTGTCAGCATAAACAAAAGTATATATGGTAAGCATACAATGACTTCTATAAACCATTTGTTTACTTTCATCCATATTTTCTAATTCTAGGCGATTTGAGAGATCAGTTGAAAAATGGAGACACTTTCATTATGATATGAAGGTATTTAATCAATGGCTGAATGAAGTTGAACAGTTTTTCAGAAAGACACAAAGTCCTGAAAATTGGGAACACGCTAAATACAAATGGTATCTTAAGGTAAGACTTTTGAGATTTTTTTTTTACCATATTGTCTTTCTTTTGCGGCAGTATTTTAAATATTTAGCTACAGTAAGATCACCTGGAAGAATCAATGGAATATGTAGCTCCTGATGTTTGTGATGTTCTGCGAACACACTATAAAAATCAACATAACAATATGGCTAAAGTTGTGATCTGAATGGCTTCTGAAGGACAAGAGCATCTGCTTAGGCACAATGTTCTGTGAAATATAGTTGCATCTGTGATGCAGGAAAACATCTTACAGCAGAGTATAGTATAGTGTGGCTTGTTGTCTCTCTTTCTTTCTGTCTGTGTGTATGTTTGTATTTATTGATCTAATGTTGGAATCTGTTCAGAATGAGAAGTTGTGGTATACTTAGTAGTGATGTAGTTACTGCAAATATCCATCATGATAAAATTATAAATGTATTTCCCTCAAGACAGTTTGTGGGGATGTAGCAATATTTCCATATATCCTATTGACAAAATGCGTTCTGAGACAGAGCAGAGGCCAAGACAATGTTGAATTAATTGTTAGTACTTATTGACTTTTTCTGGTTTATGTTAGTGGAAATACAGCATATGGATTATAACTAGGGAATCATTTAATTTCAATGTGTTGTTTCTTTTAATGAGTTGATAAAAATAAATTAGGTTGTGGGGAATATAATTTAGTTGGTACAATATATAGATTAAGTCTAAGAAATGTGGTTTATTATGCCAAGTCTAAATTTTTGTTGGGTTGTTGTTCATTATTAATGCTGCAATTTTCAATCAGATGAGTTTGAATTGTGGCCAACTTATAATGTTCAAAAATACTGATTGAGACAGGTAAAGTCAAAGAAAATGACAGTTTGTAGCAAGCTTTCTTGGACCTAAAGCCCCCAAATCATGACACGGAACCGTATTATTAATTATGAATGCTTGACCTTAACTTAGGCTTGTTTAGCTAGTTCATTTAACTTAATTTTACCTACTTTGATTAATCTATGTGCTGCCCCAAGGCTCGTTTTCCTCATATATGTATTACCATCCTGCTTTCCTGCTTCCTTCATGTCTGTCTGTCTGGTCCCAGGATGGCTGCTGACTCCAGACTGACTGGCTGACTCCCCGTTTCTCTGTGCTGCCAGCCCCACCTATTCCTCCTCTGCCTAGTTATTGGTTATTCAGCATTTGAGTAGGCCTATCAGGTAGCTTGGTCTGGCAAGGAAAAGCAGAAAACATCTTTACATAACTAAACAATTATTCGGCAACTCAAACCTACTCAGCACAATTTTGCCTAGTTAAACAAATATTCTATCCCACAGCAGTAGTTCATCAAACAATTTGAACATTTTCAAAGTTTAGATTCAGTATGATCTTAGACTTTGCAATTCTTTATTTGTAAGTGTTTTCCTAGTTAATATCTTATATTCAGAAATTGAGGCTTCAAGCACCTATAAGATAGGCAAGGTAAAGAAAGAAAACCAATTCTTTTAGAGTCTTCTATAGTTATATTTGTATAAAATTTCTTCTTACATCAATGTTAATATAAATTAGATGAGCTTCACTAGTTTATGATCTGCTAGTCTATAGAAGATACATTCTGAACAGGACCAACGTGAATGTTGAGCTAAGGAAGCACAATGCAATCTCTACCTGAAAGACTGTATACATATGTATATATAACATTATATATAGTATGTGATTATTAGATATAATATATAATAGTCATATAATATGTTCTTGAATGGATATGTAAATTTCTAGAGATAGTTGGCAAAGGATACATAATTTTTATACTTAGAATATTACACAACAAATATAATTATTTATTATAAATTTCAAATGCATCAATTATGATGAAAATCAAGCAATAAAGAAATAAAAGTATTCCTCTATTATGCTTCTCAGAAGTTGGGTAATATTAAAATAGAACCTAGGGCCTTGTTCATGCTAGATACAACCTTTACTACAATTAGCAGACTCCCTCCACAGTATAAACCTGACACTTTTTTAAATGTTTAGTTCATTAATGAGCTCACAGTGAGAATGAGTTACCATGAAAAAGTGCATTAACAAGCATATTTTTGGTCAAGCAATTAATTTATGTGTTGAGGCTGTATATATTCTTATTTGTTCTATTGACTGTTTTTATATTAATGAAATCATAATTTTCATTAAAACTTTAATGTTTCACCCTTGATTTTTTAAGTAAGGAACCACCAAATGCTTATGTATCATCTCAATTAAAGTGGCCATATTAATCATTAATACTATATTCAATTTCTTGATGGTGCTTGCTTGTCCATAATTATCTTTTATATAATTTATACTATGAAATTTAATGACATTTATGATGTCTAATCTTTGACTAATCCTCATTATGTGTATTTTAATGTCATATATATTTTTATTGAAGTTTCTTAGATGTGAAATTTGGGTGATTTACTCCTACCCTGGGTCTACTTAATTTGTCCTACAATGCCTTAATGATATAAAATACAAATATATTAACTCTTAGTTTCCTTTATGAACTCAAAAGACTTTATATATTTTGGTTACATTTAGTAAATATATTTTATCCTCAATATGAATGCTGTTTTAACATACTTTTTAGTATCTGGTAAGTTTTAACTTTTGTTAGGTGTTGGCAAATTAAATTGCTAAATGTTAAATAATTTGTCATTCAGATAAATTTTATTATGCTATCTTGTGGGATCCAGTTAACCTAGTTCAAAACAGCTTTAATTTTTTAGATTTTATTTGATACGTTATTATTTGCAATTAGCTAGCTAATTTTGTTCCACTACTGTGGCAAAGTCATTTGTTTATTCAATGTCACTTGAGCGACGATATTTTCCCATGGTGGCTATTGTGAAATACCACAACCAAAATTTAGTTTCTTTCCCTAGTCTTGTATAGTTTTCTCACATCTGCAAGCTGTTAAAAACTACCTGAAAACCGGAACATGCTTTCTGCAGATCTTCAAAGTTCTTCGTTTCCATTCCGTTCTCGTTTCTAGTATTCTGTCTTCGAATATCTAGGTTTGCCCCATTGGATTTTCTGCTCCATCTCCTTAAATTCAATCACCCGGTGTCTTGAACATTTCCTCATTTTTTTTCTATAGTATTGAAATCTGTCTAGATAGGAAGGTGGCCAAATTTAGTACTCAGTTTTGTGACTTTCGCCATTCACTCTCTAGTCATAGTCCTTTGTCCTGTGTTCAATGTCTTCAAAATTGTTCTTTCATACATGTTACTTACGTTTATGTTAAAATATGATGCCAAATCTTCTCCATTTTTAAATTTCCATAAATATATGAATATTTTAATATGTTTGTATGTATTTTACTAATACAGTCATGCAAGTCCATCATAATATTACAGATCTGGAAAAGTCTCCATTTCCTGACAGTGTAATTCATTTATTACAATTGGTGAATTTTTATAAGCATATTTCCTACTCAGAGAATAGATACAGATATGTTATGATATCACAAGTCCTATAAAATTTAGCCTTCTTTTTGTCTTCATTAACTATGAAATCTACCTACACATGGTTGTATACATACACATTAAGACGCTGAATAAGTTTACATTCTGAGACAGGTTTTATTAAAGATGTTTAATTAAGACATGTCTGGCTGTTTCAGCATAAAGAATCTTGAAGTAAACATCTGATTTCTTTCCTTGGCTATGTCCACACTTTCTTAAACTAGGAAATAGAAATGACATTTATAGAAGAATGACATTTCTCACAATGTAATTCTACATTTATTATAAGACCTCATTATGACTTATTATTCTTAATGAGTGAATAGCTCATAACGATATATGTTAAAACTCTCACTGAATTATTCATCTCAAACATCTGAAACATAGTATAAGCTAACTGGAAATGCTACTAAACATTATTTCCTTGAAGTATGAGAATCTCTAAAGTATAGCAATTGAGTAAGAATTGAGAAAATATTCCCAGTCATACGGGCTTCTCCTCCTGAGATGGCTGATACGTCTGTCTTCTGAGTTTTTAAGAACCAAGAAGAAACGCTAGTGAGAGTGTTCAAATAAAATTGAATATTATGGAGTAAAGTTAGGAAAATAATGGTAGTTCCCATGCTGGAAGCACACACTGATATGCCATCAATTACCTCAGTGAAAAACATGGATGTGGAAAACATAAAGTTCCCTATCATTAAAAGTTAGCCTGCTTTCAGCTAGACTTGAAAAAAAATAATTTTTTAAAACATAAGCTGTTGTTGAATGTTACTGAATCCTTACAGTTGCCAGTAGAAACAATAAAAAAAAAAAATCACCATTGGGTTAAACATTTGCAAGCGTCGAATATCCTTCCTTTTAATGGAAAAGCAGCCTGTTTGCTTTTATGGGCTAATGCTGCTTAGTGAACTCTATTAAAAATTAGCAACACCTTCTAAATAATATTGTCATGAATATGTGTGAAGGTTTGAAAGTTAAAAAAATCCATTTTAATTCAGCCTTAAGAAGTAAGCAACAATGGGATTATTTACATACATTTTGGAGTTTAAATCAACAAATACAAAATTAAGGAAACAGGTGAAATTGAAATGTGTTATATTTATATGAGTTTGTAACTCTTTCTAAGGTGTTTCCATATTAAGTTTCAGGTATAATCTACAATGCAATGTTTTATTACTTAATAATTTCAATTATATTGACATGTGGCAGTTTATGTATGTTGCCATAAATAAATTGAATTAAAACTGTTTACTTTGTTAAATAATGAATTTCAATCATTTTAATAGGACAAGAATTACACCAAAATTGATTAAATGCGGGACATTTCAATATATCTATCATTCTACCATTAACTCTCAAACATATACAGATATAGGATAGGATTCTAGTCTGCTGTATCTAATAAACCACAGTGTATGGGCGAAGCTGTAGGTGTGCCAATGTTTTGTACTTGGAAGGAAAAGGCAGAGAGAAGATTGCATCCGTGTTAAGGACCAGCTAAGCTGCTCTTCGTTTCCCCTTACATTGCCTATCGGTGATTGAGGGAAGCACTTTGTAAAGGACCTACTTTTGATGACTTAAGATTCAAAGAACACAAAGGAATTGAAGGGAATCCTTCCCAAAACTTTGAGACAAGTGGGTCCGTGAAAATGCTTTCTTCTACTTAATGGAGATGCCCTAGAGTTCTCAGTCGTATTCTACTTTCTCCACTTGCAGCAAGAAAGCCCTCTTACAGCAGAGGCTGCTATTGAAAAGCCACTGGCTTGTCTTGACCTGATTGTTGAATTGTATAGGTCAGTGATGACCACATCTACTGCAGAGAATGTGATTTCTATTTAGAATGGGTTTTAATATTTAATAAGACATGTACTCTCTTAAAGAACTCTATATGAGGTAACTGGCAATCTATTAATACAGGTTGATTCAAACACCCTCTTCTTTTAAAAGACATATGGTGTAAAAGACTAAATTGGATACAAGTATGCTTTGTATATAGTCAGCTTTACAGTGCTGTTTTTACCAGCTGGCTGGTGAATTTGACGGCTTCTTAACAGCCTTGCTGCTGATAGAAACTTTGATGGAAAAATCACTTGAGTAAATATTCCTGCCATCTGTTGCCCTTCGTTGGGACCCCAGTGTTAAGAATAATTCATACCATTGCTTGCCCTTTATTTTTCCTTAGCAGTAATAAAATTTCGTAGGATTTCATTTTGTAGTCACAAAATCTATCCTGTTTTCTGTAGCTAGGGGATGTATACTAACATAAGGAAATCTACAAGAAAATTTCCAACTCGGGGTATTTGTCTCTAGTTACTTCCAATGCATAAAGAAGGGGATACATTACAAAAATGAGTCTTTCGGTAGATTAGCTAGTAGTGCAGTGGGAATTCAGTGTCTTAATATAGTTAAACAGTTAGGTACTTCATTTTTTTTCATTCTCTCATAAAATATATTGTGGCTGCCATTCCCCCTCCCTCCACTCCTCCCAATCCCCACACATCTGTCTCTGCCAGAACTACTCCTCCATTCCCTTTCAGAAAAGAGGAGCAGGCCTCCCAGGCATGTCAAGTGGACACCAACGTAACAAGTGACAATAAGACTGGGTACCAGCCTTCATTCTTATGTAAATATTGTTAGGTTTTTATCTCTGCGTAGGAAATCTTCTACTACTGCTTGGCTCCCATGCATTTTTTTTTCAGAAGTAATAAATAACACATATTGGGAATTTGGCACAGTGTAGAAATCCAGACGGGCTTTAAATCGTAGGTCTCTCATAAATAAGTGGATTAAAATAATTGGATAATGTCAGCAGCTTGTTTTTAGTGTTATATCCAGCACGGCACCTTTCAGATGACAAATCGTTATACAGTATCATAAAGAAGCAAGAACAACCATTGTAACTAACCATGATAACCAAAGCAGTCAAAAACTACTTAAGATGCAGGGAAACCCAGCTTTCCCCCAAGGGATTCCCTTTCTTCACTTAGGAAATTATCAAGAGTAAAAGAAAAATGTGGAGCATAGTAATTACATATCTCAAATTGTAAGCTGCTCACAAAAATATAGAGGCAAAGAGAAAGAGAAATTGATATTTAATGAAAACAGATAATTTCCATGTACACAATTTTCACTAAATAGCAATGCTTTTGCAAAGAAGATATTCCAGTAGTTTCCTCTTGCGCACCTCCTTACACATTGATATCCCTTCTAATGCTTATTTCTGACTTCACTATTAATATTCCCCACTTTTGTGAACCCCAACAGATACCCGTTACTCAGCCTCCGTGTCCCAAACTCACCTCTATGCCTCTGAGTATTTCTTTTGTGCATATTCCTCTTTTAATTAATATGACTATCAAACATACATTTTGTTAAAGCTATATATTTTAAAGAGAAACTAGTCACCTGTATGCACAATCAGACATAAAGAAACATACACAACAATATTGCTTTTTCTCTACGTTGGCCTCTTTACATTCTTAATAATAGTACTACTTCACAGTATTATGAGATATGTTTACATGCATGCTATGTGTACTTTCCCATTAGAATGGAAATTTTATTTTTTTTCTTCACCAATATGCCTCGGTACATAAAACAAACTTACTTAAACCTCCAATACATAATATTCTTTGAATGTGCAAATGCTCTGGGGAATAATGCTTTCAATGCATATTTTCCTTTAGGCAAAGGATCCTTTGTTGCTTTTTTTTTTCTGCCATTCTTACCCTATTCATATCCCAAACCCAGATATCTCATATTACAGTGCTCTAACCACTTCTACACCCATGGAACTGTCATATAATCTGATAATACAACAATGTGGTGGTCCCATTATATTACTCATTAAAACATGCTTTAGGTTTTTTTTTTTTTCTGCATTGTTTTGTTTGAGAGGACAGGGGATGTCTCATGTCACAGTATGTAGGGGAATTCATAGGACAGCTTACAGGAATTGGTTCTCTCCTTTTATCAGAGTATAGTTGGTCTTTCTTTGGACTGCAAATTCCCAAATGACACAGATAATTCTTATTAATTATGAAAGGCTTGGGCTAGCATAGGCTTGTTCACAACTATCTCTTGTAACTGAAATTAACCCACTTTTATTAATCTAGGTTCTGCCACATTGCTTGTTACATCTCCTCCATACTGTTTGTCCAAGGCTCTCCACATCTCACTGGCTTAATCTGCCAACCTCAGATTCTATTTATTTATTTATTTATTTATTTATTAAAGATTTCTGTCTTTTCCCTGCCACCGCCTCCCATTTCCCTCCCCCTCCCCCAATCAAGTCCCCTCCCTAGTCAGCCCAAAGAGCAATCAGGGTTCCCTGCCCTGTGGGAAGTCCAAGGACCACCCACCTCCATCCAGGTCTAGTAAGGTGAGCATCCAAACTGCCTAGGCTCCCACAAAGCCAGTACGTGCAGTAGGCTCAAAAACCCATTGCCATTGTTCTTGAGTTCTCAGTAGTCCTCATTGTCCGCTATGTTCACCGAGTCCGGTTTTATCCCAGGCTTTTTCAGACCCAGGCCAGCTGGCCTTGGTGAGTTCCCGATAGAACATCCTCATTGTCTCAGTGTGTGGGTGCACCCCTCGCGGTCCTGAGTTCCTTGCTCGTGCTCTCTCTCCTTCTGATCCTGATTTGGACCTTGAGATTTCAGTCCGGTGCTCCAATGTGGGTCTCTGTCTCCTTTCATCGCCTGATGAAGGTTAATATTCAGGAGGATGCCTATATATTTTTCTTTGGGTTCTCCTTCTTATGTATCTTCTCTAGGATCACTAATTATAGGCTCAATGTCCTTTATTTATGGATAGAACCCAAATATGAGTGAGTACATCCCATGTTCTTCTTTTTGGGTCTGGCTTACCTCACTCAGGATAGTGTTTTCTATTTCCATCCATTTGCATGCAAAATTCGAGAAGTCATTGTTTTTTTACTGCTGAGTAGTACTCTAATATGTATATATTCCATACTTTCTTCATCCATTCTTCCATTGAAGGGCATCTAGGTTGTTTCCAGGTTCTGGTTATTACAAACAATGCTGCTATAAACATAGTAGAGCATATACTTTTGTTGTATGATAAGGCATCTCTTGGGTATATTCCCAAGAGTGGTATTGCTGGGTCCAAGGGTAGGTTGATCCCAAATTTACTGAGAAACCACCACACTGCTTTCCAGAGTGGTTGCACAAGTTTGCATTCCCACCAGCAATGGATGAGCATACCTCTTTCTCCACAACCTCTCCAGCAAAGGCTATCATTGGTGTTTTTTATTTTAGTCAACCTCAGATTCTTTCTAAGTTCCTCTCCATGGAAGTCACGTCCCTTCTCTCCTGACTAGTTATTGGCTATCCAGCTCTTTAGTAAACTAATCTGAAGACACCTTAGGCAGGTGAAACAAAACATACACACATTTTTTTATACAGTGTAAAAAAATATCCCAAGGCCAGTTGGTTCCCAGAGATCTAACTCAAATCTTGAGGCTGGCTGATAAATTATTTTAAACACTGAGCAATTTTGCTAGCCCTGAAACACACTGTGAGCTCCTTAATTGAACATAAATTTTAATTAGGTCTACCCTGAACAAATCAGACACACTTGCTACTAGGAGCAAAGAGATAGGCTAAGAGGCTGTTTTCCTTTAAAGAACTCCCAGTCTCAGTATTTCAGGATAGTGATGCTAATATGCAGGGCTGTACAGTATCTCTTTCCTCTCCCCTCTAGTCCCAGTCCTTTCCCTTAACTTCCTCTCTTCCCCAGCCCCATACATTACTCATTTCAAAAACATTCAGGCCTCCCAGGAATATCAGCCCCCTATGATATATCAAGTTGCGGTAAGACTAGGCACCTCCTTTCCTATTAAGGCTGGACAGGACAATCCAGTAGGAGGAAAGGGTCCCCAAAACGGGTAAAAGAGTCAGAGACAGCCCCTGTGTCCATTTTTAGGAGTCCCACAAGAAGACCATGCTACACAACTATAACATATGTGCAGAGGAAGTAGATCATTCCCATGCCAGTTCTCTGTTTGGCAGTTCACTGTGAGCTGCTATGAGTCCAGACTAGCTGATTCTATGAATTTTCTGTGATGAACTTGGCTCCTCTGTCCCTCAAAACCCTTCCTAACCCTCTTCCACACGATTTCCTGAGCTCTGACTAATGATTGACTCTGGGTCTTTCCATCTGTTTCTGTTTGCTGCTGGATAAAGCCTTGCTGATGGCAATTGGGCTAGGTAATGGTCTATGAGTAAAGCAGATTATCATTAGGAATCATTTCACTGGTGATTTTCTTTGCTAGTTATATTTGGTTCTCTCCCAGGTTTCTGGCTGTCCAGCCTCTGGGTCCAGACCCTCCAGTGAGTGTTGGGGGTGGGTTCCTGGCAGTATCTGGTCTCACGGCTCTTAATTTTTCTTGATATTCCAGCAGCACACCTGTGAAATTGCTCATCTCACTTGGGAAAACATTCTTTGGGGAATTATAAGATAAGCAATATAAGTAATATGAAAACAGCCGAAAGTTAGCACAATCTACGAACAAAATACACAGAGAAAGAAAATGTTCTAATATAGGTGTAAATTTTGAAAAATCATAAAACTGTCAGTTTTAATACATGAAGCCTATTAATGGTTGAGCATCAAGTTTAATAGCAAATATCTATAATAATAATAATGGTAAGTATTTCTACTGGATAACTAATTTTTAGGGGTCAGAAACATGAATTGTAAACAAACACAATAGGAAACAAAATTTAAAACCCCTGTTTAACCTTGACAGGCTATAATGGACAGAATTGTATTAGCACCTAACTCATATTAATGCCCTTGGTAAAAATTAATAGAGGAAAGTTTCAAGGACATGAGTAATGAAAACTAGTGGGCATATCTGATGCAGGCACATTTCTAATTAGTGACATATTTCTCTGTAGGTTTTGTGGTCTCATAATCAGTTTGTCAGAAAATGGTTTTATTTTATGAATTTACAGTTCGTATTGCTTTAGTTCTCTTTCATTGGTTCAGTGTTTCGTTTTACTTAAACTAGTTTTGAAGAACATTTCAGAGAAATTTAAATAACAGTTTTATATTCTGTCTGGGAATCCACAATTTCATGAAGTGTATTAAGCTAGTTAATTTTATGAGTAAATCTATCACCTGAGACATTACTCATGGTATTTGCAATGAAATTAATTTTAACACAATGTATAATTTTCCTAGTGCTATTATAAATTATCAACATAATATTGCTCATATGAATATCATAGTAATAAAAGGAGAACACTGTGGAGCCAAATCCTCCCAACAACCTGTTTTTGGGAATAAAGTTTCAGTGGAATTTCACAACATTTCTTTATAGACATATGGTCTATAGCTACTTTATGGCTGCGAAGGAATACTGACTACGTAGTTGCCCTTAAGTTCAAACGGCCTACGTAGCCCAAGACATTTAATATGTACCCTTTTACAGAAAAGTTTGTTAACTCATACTTGAGAGAACAAAGAAATAAAGTGTTAAAGTAAAAGATCAACTTTCCCAGTGCCCTCTAATTAAACATTATTTATTGTTGGCTATATATTGAAATGGAATTGATCCATGTTCATAAATCAAATTGAAAGACACTGACAAAAATGGGAGGAAATGAAACAAACTTCTTAATTTGCTCAAATGGGAATTTCTAGTATTAATGCAAGGGGTTGACTTTCAAAGGTTTAATTTGTAGTATAACATAATTATTGTACGTTTTATGAGATAGATATAGGTTTCAGCATTTGCAAACGTAAGATAGTAACCACATCAAGGTATTAGCAAATCTATTGCCTCAAATATGTGTGTTTTATGTCAGAACATTCAAAATAATTTTAAGGATTAAAATCTAGTTATTTTGAAATTTATGATAAAATGCTGCTTAGCAAAGAATTGGGAAACATCTAACTAAGGCAAAAAGGCCGGAGAGTTGTAGGAGCAAGCGTGCAGCTCTTTCCTTGACTGGTCTTATTCTAAGTCTTTTGGGTCCCTAAATATCTTAGTGGGGCACTAAATCAAGCGATTGTTAGTCTCCTGGAACCTTATCTCATTGTCTCAGTGGCTCTGACGCAAGCAATATGCTAAGCAGCCATATTCTTTCCTGAGGCTTTGAAACTCAAGGTGAGTAGTAAGATTAGGCTTCATCTATTCTAATGGGGATTCTTGAGGAGTCAGAAAGGCTTGCCTACTGTGATTGCCTGCTAGTTGGAAAGCTTGCTACATTATTTTCTTTCCAACCTCTTCTATTTCTCACTATGAGGGCAGGCACTGGAGATTTCTTTTGCTTTTTAAATGAAGAACACTATTAGTATATACAATGTCCTCAGATAAATTCTTCTATCCTGGTTGCTTTCATAAAAAAAGACTCCTCTTGAAGAGACTACAGGATATAACCGTTTGTATGCAATGAAGAGTTTCTAACCCCTTGTGATTGACATACAATTTCTATTTGAAAAGAGAGAAAGAATTAGGATCCACTGTGGCCATAAAGTCCAGAGTACCAATGTTGCTTCTACATTTTAAGTGTTGTTGGATCATTATACGATGTTCATAATTTTGTCCTGATGCACCCACTTCTGCATTACCACCCAGTCTTAATTTATTATACCACATTAAAAGTTTTTTAGGTAATTTGTTCTTATTGATGCTCAGACATTAAAATGTCTGCAGGCTGTGATAAAGAATAAATTTAATGTGCCAGCATAGTTCTCCAAATCTGGGCTTTAGAACTAATAGTACAGACTTACAATGTGGTATAAATCATTGTTAACACAGATTTATATGAAATTCTCATTTTATTTAAAGTTTAAATAATACATTTTTATTCATTTTCTCTTTAGATTTCTATTTTTTGCAATATATGGCTACCATGTATTTACAAGTTGCTTACAATTCCTGGGAAATAGTGGATGGATGAAGCAACTGTAACATTAAACAACACAAATTGTAAAATACCATAAGTATTGCACCACAGAGGTTTATGGCCATTCATTTAGGATGTTGTGTCTGATGACAAAATTCACTCAATTCATTGAAATGTATAGATTTAATTTCATAACTTAACTTATCCCTACAGAAAGGTTCAGGTTAATTCAGTCAATGCAATGACACATAATTTCATTAAAAATCGGCTATACAGTGACATCCTTCAATTCTAAGAGCCAGAGGAAATGGAGGACACTGAGAATTCAATGTCCTCTGAACCAACATGAGCAAAGCTCATATGAACTCACAGAGACTAAATTAGCATGGACAGACCCGGCATGGGTCTGCAACTGGTTCTCTGAATGTATTATAGCTTCCAGGTAAGTGTTTTATGGGATTCCTGGGTGTGAGAATTCTCTGATTCGTGTTTCTTTTTTTGAGTTCTTTTCTTTCACTTGGTTTGTCTTGTTCAACTTTTTTATTAATGTGATAGGTTGTATGGTGACATCTTTCAAAGTCCCTATGGAAATTATTAAACAAAATTATAATGTCATGCAGGAAAAGAAGTAAGCAATTCTCCTAGCTTGTTAGTCTATAATCCTGTAACATCAGGTCATTTTTAATGCCCAGAAATATATGGGCTCACTATTTTGGAGGCTACCAAATCAATGTAAAGCAATTAGCATGATAAGGAACTTTTTATAGGTCATCACATGGCAAAATTTCAGAGAGTAAAGGGGAGAAGAAATAAAACTTGTAATTATATGAGGTCCCTAGTTCTACCTGTAAGAGAGAGTCCTCACTGCCTCAGTCACACAATTAATCCTTTTGTTATTGAAATTATGTTTTTTTCATGTGGTCATTGGAATGCTTTTTAATTGTTTCTTAAATTCTAAATTGTTTGAGAATGTGTAATTTAGTGCAGGTACCTGCAAAATCCACAAATTCGCAAAAGCATCCTGGAAACCATGGAGTCTGAGTTAGAGAGGTTTCCAGCCACCTGACATGAATGCTGGAAAGTGAACTAGTATCATCTGTAAGATCACATTTGATAGTCTTCCTTTCATTGAAAATAGATTCTTTTATCAAATAATACATTGTGATTACAGTCTCTCCTTTCTCTACTCCTCCTAGTTACTCCCCACTTCCTCTCCAACCCAGATCCATTTCCTTTCTGTCTTTCATTAGAAAAAAGAAGAGGCTTCTTAGAAATAATAATGAATAAGATAAAACGAAAATATCACATTGATGTTGAACAAGGCAAACCAATTAAGAGAAAAGAGCTCAAGGAATGGGACAAGAATCAGAGACCTACTTGTTCACACACTTAGAAATCCCATAAAATAGTAACTTGGAGGCTACAATACACAGAGAGAACCTGGTCCAGACCCATGCAGGGCCTATACATGCTAATTTAGTCTCTGTGAATTCATATGCTCTTTGCTCAAGTTGATTTAGAGGGCCTTAAATTCGTAGTGTCCTCGATTCCCTCTGGCTCTAATGTTCTTCCAGCTTCTTTATCAGAGTTTCTTGAGCTCCAAGGGAAGGGATCTGATGTGAAGCATTGCATTGAGAGCTGATTGTCCCAAGGTCTCTTACTCCTTATGTAATATCTGGCTGTGGGTATCTGACATTGTTCCAAATTGCTGCTTGAGGAAATTTTGCTGACGATGACTGAACAAGTCAGGCATCTATGAATACAGAATAATACCATTAGGAATAAATTTATATCTGTGTTTACTTTTAGGCCAGTAATATTTGGTTTTACTCTGGTTCTATAGGCTTTCTAGTCTGAATTTCTTGATCACCCAAGCAGTTTCTGGGATGGGTTGCATTTTGTGGAGTGAGCCTCAAGCCAAATCAGATGTTGGTAGGATACTCCAACAAGTTCTGTGCTACTATTGCACTAACTGACATTGCAGTGGACACCATGGAAAATCAAAGGGTCTGTGTCTGTGTTGCATTTGTCTTTTGGAAATGTGAAGAGTATATTCTTATATCAAACATGGTAGAACATAGGCGTGAAGGCATCAGCTTGACAATTACAGAGTAGGCATCATCACAGAGATACAGGCATGCTCCATACCTCTGTACCTATCATATGTAGAATGGGTAAATCAATAAATGTGATCCATCATATAAACAAACTTACAGAACAATAAAACACATGATCATCTCATTAGAAGCAGAAAAGACCTGTGAGAAAACTTCAGTCTTTCATGATAAAATCTTACAGATATCAGGGATACAATGGACATGCCTAAACTCAATAAAGGCAATTGGCAGTAAGCTGATAGTCTTAAAAATAAAACAGGTCAGTGATTTTGCCCTGTATCCTTGTTGACTGACAGATTAATTGGAAAGAGCCATGAGAAAAATATCAAGAAATAAGATATGAGAAAAGACAATAAACAGATATTAAGAAAAAGAATCGAGGAGGGTTCAAATTAAAGTTTCCTGAAACATTTACTCAGCTTTGAAAACTTTTGGCTTTGGATGAGAAACATTTTGCTCTGGTGAAACTGAGATTTTGGCATATTAATCAAAAACAAATATTATTAAATATCAATTTTATAGAACATGTGTACCACAACTGCTTCTTCCAAATCTCGGGCATCATAGTGGAGAAGAAGGTAGAAAGAATACAAGAGTCAGAGTGAGTAGATGACTATAATGAAACAGTATCTTCTGTAACAGCATGTTAACTATATATATATATATATATATATATATACATACATACACTATGATAAGTGGGAGATACTCCAGTGGGAAAACCACACATCCATGAATATTTGGGCAGCACAAATTGGTCTTGATGGGTTCAAAAAAAGTGACACATGCTGTGTGGGCTGGGTAGGAAAGGACTGTTGGATTATGAAGATGTTGTGGGAGGGGGAGCATACAATCAAAACACTTTGTACATAACTCTCAAATCTAAATTAAAAAATAATGACTCACTTACACAAAAGCAATTATATTTTAAAAAATCAAATACCTAAGAGTTACTGACCTTTGAAGAGGTAATCCAGCTCTTAACCCTTGGTAAAGGTGTTATGGATTTTGTTGGAAATAGTTCTTCTTTAAGGAAGCCAACAGATGGTGCCTCACTATAAGTACATCTTTACAATGACAGAATGAAGTACTTTGCCATGAGTGATATTCACATCATCTCTGTGATCTTCTCACTTGCAAATATCCCATTTGTTTAAACTATTGAACTTAGTGTATTGTTCTGTTACCAATGTTAGGAACAGTCTGTTCCCTGCATACCATAATAAGCATGACTTGTCCACTTGTCATCCATAAGTAATCAAAAGAGCCAAATTAATGTGAAAAGCTGAAAAAATGATTTGTTTCATTTGGTCACAATCAGAAAAAAAAAACCTCCTTGGGACTTCCACAAGTCCATCTTAAGGTCCTAGAAGGAGTACAATGTTTAAATAGAAGCATAGCCCACCAGCCTGAACAAGGTATGTTCAAAACACACCGTTGTTTCCACTCAAGTCTCTCAGGGAAGAGCCTCAGACAAGTTGTAAGTCTTTCAGTAAAAGACAGGTTCTTCCTCTGACTGAAGATTCCCGTTGGTTCTTTCTAGGGTGTCAGATTTTCCTTCCCCTAATGGGAGAGTTCTGGGAAATTTTTTTTTGGGGGGGAGTGTAATTGTTTCAATAGTCTTACATCTAAAGGGAGGGGGAAAACAAAGTGCCTATTGATAACATCTTTATTTTTGATGCTCAGATCGATTGTAGTAGCATCATATCAGCACTAACCTAGTAGACTTTAAAGAGTATCCATGTGGTATGTATGTATGGGAATGTGTACGTGTGTGTATTTGCCCTCAGAGTCCAGAATATAGTTTTGGGTTTCTTAGAGCTTGCGGTACAGGTTGTTTTGAGTCTCTTGGTGTGAGTTCTGGGAACCAAACTCCAGATAACTGAAAGAGCAGTTATTAAGTGTTAAGTTCTAAGTCATCTCTTAAGCCTATTTTCAATAATTATAATAAAAATCTTTTGAGAGGTGCGCTTTCACTTCACTTTCAGAAACGTGTATGTTCTTGACTTTTCCATAAGAATCATAATTCTCTCATTAGAAATGCAATATCCAGATAAACAACCACTGGTCAGAGATTCCACTGAGCTTCTGAGTTGTGACTAGTCAAAATTGAGATAGGCGATAAACATAGCATCTCAGTGGTTAAGAGCACTGCCTGCTCTTCCAAAGGGTCTGAGTTCAATTCCCAGCAATTGCATAGTGGTTGATGTTCTCTCAAGGAAGAGACCTGGTCAGTCGTCCTCATCAACTTAGACCATGAAACCCAATATGGACAAGTTCATCAGAACTGCCATATGCGTGCTGCCTGTGCATGCTTCAACATTGACAGGGCATACATTTCATTTTTCAATCAAAAACATAACATAGAGACACACGAGCACATACACAAACACAGACAAATACACACATGTGCACATGTACACACCCTAAATTTGAAAGGCTTAAGAATCTAAAATGAAGGTGGTCAGGGAATGCCCCCGCTCCGTTTCCTGTGAGTGAGGTAAGCCAGACCCAAAAAGAGGAACATGGGATGTACTCACTCATATTTGGTTTCTAGCCATAAACAAAGGACATTGAGCCTATAATTCGTGATCCTAGAGAAGCTAAATAAAAAGGAGAACCCAAAGAAAAACATATAGGCATCCTCCTGAATATTAACCTTCATCAGGCTATGAAAGGAGACAGAGACAGAGACACACATTGGAGCACTGGACTGAAATCTCAAGGTCCAAATCAGGAGCAGAAGGAGAGAGAGCACGAGCAAGGAACTCAGGACCGCGAGGGGTGCACCCACACACTGAGAGAATGGGGATGTTCTATCGGGAACTCACCAAGGCCAGCTGACCTGGGTCTGAAAAAGCCTGGGTTAAAACCGGTCTCACTGAACATAGCGGACAATGAGAACTACTGAGAACTCAAGAACAATGGCAATGGGTTTTTGATCCTATTGCACCTATTGGTTTTGTGGGAGCCTAGGCAGTTTGGATGCTCACCTTACTAGACCTGGATGGAGGTTGGGGGTCCTTGGACTTCCCACAGGGCAGGGAACCCTGATGGCTATTTGGGCTGACGAGAAAGGGGGACTTGATTGGGGGAGGGGGAGGGAAATGGGAGGCGGCGGGGGGGGGGAAGAGACAGAATTTTTTAATAAATAAATAAATAAGTCTAAAATGAAGTAAGAATTCTTGTTTATTGATGGTTAAATATTTTTCTTATGTTGAATCAAAGAGGATATATTGTTAATTTATATTTCCCTGTACCTTTTTGCTTAGTGAAATGATTATTAGAAAATATGTTTTTTTCTATTCACATTCAAATTAATTAAAAATTTAACTGAAAAGCAACATTCTATTTATGCTGTGTACGTAAGATACGTGACTTGTAGCATTTCACTGTTATGGATTATTCATCAGTTGAATTTAGAAATGAGACCAGCAGCAATTTATAGATATATTTTTGTTTGGTTTCATTCCATTTTTCTTTGATAATTGTCAAGCATTGGACAACTTTAAAGGAAATAAAAAAAATAGTGTTCACTTTGAAGAGATAATAGGAAATATAATTGGAATGAGTTGGCAAATGAAAGGATTAGGGACCACTAACTCCCTGTGCCACTCCTTTCCTAACCTTTCTCCTCCCCATCTTCTTTGTAATTTTAATGTGTATGTTCTGCATTATTTGTATTTTTATTTCGTAATTCAATGGCATCAGTCCTACACTCCTTTTCCTCCTCTGCACTCTCTCTATTCAAACCCATGGCCTGTTCTTCACTATATTGTTCTTGCATTCATGGATGTATGATGTATACATGCATAACACATTCCTAAATGTAATCTGTTAAATCTGTATAATGCCACCTCTTTGTCAAAACTGAAAAAAGAAAATAATAGTTGGGGTTCTGCTATAGAAAATAAAAGGAAAGGCAACTTTAACTCTCTTCCAAGTTTTTCCATTTGAAAGGGAGTTTGTGATCAGCTATACAAAGGCAAGTTGATAACTAGGTACAAGAGAGCATGATTTGGGGATAAGGAATGTTAAAGACTGATGTTCTGTTGCTGCTAGCAAAACTCCTCTTCCCCCATTTTTCCACAGGAATAAAACATACGTAATCAGTATCGTTTAATAGATTGCACCTCTAAACTATTGTACTGCACACCTTTCCCCTTGACAGTGGCTCAGTATCCTTCAGGACTGGTTAGAAACACGAACGTTCCAAAGAAGAAGCAAGGTAAACAAGGAAGGAGGTGGCTACTTGAAATATTGACAGTTGTCAATGCCTGAATGAACGTGGAAGGCTGCCTGTAGTTTACTACACTTGAAATTTGTGGTTGAAACCCTTGCTGAATGAATAATTATTGGTATCTGTCTTCACAGTGCCTGGGGAGAAAGGCTCTCAAGTGGAATCAATGACCAAATTATATTGTATATCTTGGCTGGGGAAATTATTGAATTGTAGCCAATATTTTCAAGTTCTTCATTTATAATGTGAGAAAAGAACATAATGAAGCTCAGCCTGATTGTCCTGACTTGCCCATCTTAGCACATTCAGAAGTGCATGTCAATATTCATACAAATTTGCTCTCTTCAGACTTGATTTAGTCTCTTTAATGTGTCCACTTAACTACTGATAGAAAGGAATCAGAAAGCAGTATTGATTGCTAAGACTGTTTGATACTAACCACTTAGGTTTTTTATGTACAGTATTTATGACCTTGAATGTTGAAAGAAACATGAAACTAAAAACAGATTTTCATAGGCTTCAAACACAGTTAAATGTATATTTTTCATATGACAAATGCATTAGGGACTCCATGAAGAATATTTTGAAAACAGAGGGAAAAAAAGGAAATCCATAATCTCACCATAGACTGCCAAAGAGAAGTTTCTTTAAAAACATAATTTTCATATAAATCATAAAGAATGCAATGCAAATTTAACACAATAAAATTCTCTCAGTGGAAAACAAAACTGGTTCAAAAGTTGATGTGAAAAACAAAAACTTTTATAACCAGGAATGGGAACAAGAAAAGATGCCCACAGCCAGACATTATACAAAGAGACAGAGAGTCCTTGGAACACACAGTTCTAAATGGTATGTCTCCATCAAATCCCTCCCTTCAGAGCTCAGGGAAACCTGCAGAAGAACAAGCAGAAAGAGTGTTAATAGCCAGAGGGAATGGAGTACACCAAGAAAACAAGGCCCTCTAAATCAACGTTGCAAAGCTTCTATGAACCCACAGAGAGTGGAGCAATATGCACAGGCCCTGTGAGGGTCTGCAACAAGACCTCTATGTATATATTACAGTTTCCAATTCAGTGTTTTTATGGAATTCCTGAGTATGCAAGTGACTGGGTCTGTGATTCTTGTGCCTTCTCTTGGGTTATTTTCTTACTCTTGGTTTGTCTTGTAAAACTTCAACGTGACAGTTTTTTTTGTTTTATCTTATTATATTTTATTTTATTTCTAAAAACTGAATGAATGAAGGAAGGAATAGAAAAAAAAACCGAAGCAGTAGCATAAAGGTTAACAGCTGAAGTGTCACATACCTGCTGAGAGATGAAAAACCAGTGTTCTCTAATGGAGTGACACTCCAAGGCATGTCTCATGTTCATGAGTAGCTGACTAACAATAATAGCCTCCACAGGTTTCTGTTTTGTTTGCATAGCTTCGTTTGGTTACATTTTGTTGCTTTGTTTTTGCTTGTTTCTTTACTTGCTCTTTGGGTGTTGTTAAATTTCATGTTTTAGGTTTTGAGGTTTCTGCTTGTGGTATTAGTGTTTTTTTGTTTTTTGAGAAAAAAAAATTGAAAGTGTGGATAGAGAGGAGGAGAGAGGGTCTGGAAAGATGGGGGAGAAGAGTATGATAAAAAAATATACTTATATTTAAACTAGTCTTAAAAAGGAAAGAGAAGAAATGGTTTATTGCAAAATAAAATTAGTGAATACATTTTTTAAATTGCTTAATATTATATCGCATTTGGAGCAACTTTTCTATTAAACAAAATTTGCTCTGCTAAGTAGATGAAGTATAGTACTGCACATTCAAAATAATGAGTTTCTTCCCCAGAACATACAGAATGTTTTTTAATGAGGGAATGACAAGTCATTATTTTTGGAACAGAGAATCATCCTTTGGGTTCTTTTTCAAGTTTAAGTCATTTTGATACTATTAAAATAATTTCAATTAATTTAAGATAGTGCCCTTCCTAGTCATTTCTTTATGGCTATTTGGAATGTAGGTAAAATGTACTACGTTCTTACAATCTATTTCCAATTATCCTGTGAAAGTTCAGCCTTCTTCAATTAATACCATAGCGCATAATCGTACAACACCTTATGTGCTGAAGGAAATATATCCGAGACAGTCTTACCAATTCAAAGTAGCACATCAATAAATGTTTTGTCATGTTTAATGTAATACATAATTATCAGACTTTTGTCAAAGACTACTTCATGGTTATGCTTGTGAATGGATACAATATTTAGTCTAAGTGGAGCTCTATCGGAAAGAATGGCAACTACGCATTAAAACAGGGTGTTTTATATTTGGAATAGATAAAAGGGGATTGTAAAGATCTTTACCACAAAAAAATAAATGATAAATTCAAAAAGTAATGCATATGCTAATTTTTGATTTAATCATTCTGCCAGTGACACAGATTTCAAAATACCATGTGGTGTGCAATAAAGATATACATTTAAATTTGCTTGTTCAGGTCAATAAAAGTTTGTCTTCTAGATAGCTTACCAAGTGTAGGTGTTTGAAGCAAGCCTGACAATGTGAATTCAATGCCAAGAACAAAGCAGGTGAATTGAAAGCAGAAACATACCTGCAGTATCCTCTGCCTTCCACTTGCATGCAATAGCACTTATCTGCACATATACGTATGCACACACATAGAGAAATCAATGGGGATGGCATAATTTATAATCCTTCATTAAGTAAATAAATCACTTTGTATGTGTCAAGATTGGGTGCTTCTGATTACTGTATAAAATATATGTGATTTTAATCAGAAAACAAGCAGGAGTATCAATAGAAACAGGTATCTTTAGCCTGTTTCTATTAAACGTGTTTCAAGTTGATTCTACCACTGTTTATAAATACCATGATGAATAATGGGAATCAGTTGATTTTGGTAACTCTAAAAATGTATCTCTCTGTAATTTTATCCCATTAGATCATTGCATATCCCATTACAGCAAATTCTTTGAATAAGGTTAGTGTTTTGTTTTAGTTTACAAATTATATAGATGACTAACTCTGGGTGCAGAGTGAAAACATATGTTTAAGAATACCACTTGTTCTCATGAAACACTTGGCTGGTATATTATAATCCCCATGAAAAACACACAAGTTAATAGGATTTTAAATATAGGCCAGGGATATGGAAGCTTAATATATGTCTTCCATCTATTTTAATCCCTAGATTAGGATGTGTGGTGATTTTATAAACTATTGGCTTCTTAGTTATCATGTATGGACATTTCTTTCCTTAGCAGTATTATTAATTCAATTTAATTTAGTTATTTTGCTAAGCAAGCACTATAACACTAAGCTATACACTTGGCTTTAGATTCTATTTTGTACTTTAGAAAGTATCTATAGATTGTTGAGATTTTTGGTGTTTGAAACAACCTGAGTCATTCTGCTTTCTAGTATGGTCCATCAAAGATTTATAAAACCCCTACTGTGTGCCAGATCATAACTAAGGGACCAACAAATACTTTGTCTTTTTTTAATTAGGTCCTATTCTTGTTTTCAGTAAAAATGAAATTTCTCCACTTGAGAAGAAAGCTGGTTGGTATATTATATTATTGGAGAGCTACTAGTAATATGGTGAAATCTAAAGGCATAAGCGAACTATAAAATAAAACGGTGGAACTAACAGCATGTTGGTGCCCTTAGCAGTGGATCTGCATATATTTAGCTTGAATAGGTCTTTAAGACCAGACTTTAGCTTTACACGGCCTGGTTTATCTCCATGTTGTGACAGAAGCAGTGCAGAACTTCCCCAGATAAAATGGGTTATTATCACTCTCCCAGAGAACTCCCAGAAATAGATTTAGAGCAGGGAGTGTTTACTTAGCAAAAAATGTATTCGTTTATCTGTGTTGTTGAATCCCACGAAGTCTTCAGAATAATGATAGCAAATACAGTATATGAATGTATAGGGTTTAAAAGACAACTAGTTGGGGATAGAGAGCTAGCCCTGTCAGTAATGTACTTACCACACATGCACAGTGACTTGAATTCGAACTCCAGCCCCATGGAGAAAAGAATGACATGAGGTCACTTGTTTGCAGTCCTAGCTCTGAGAGGGAGGAGACAGTAGGATACCCAGAATTACTTAGTGGGAAAGGTGTAGTATAACTGCCGACCTCCAAGAGAGTTCCTCTCTCAAATAACAAGGAAAATAGCCCCTAAGGAATGACACCTGATGGTGTTCTCTCTCTCACTCTGTCTCTCTGCCTCTGTTTTTTCTCTCTCCTTCTCTCTCTCTCATCTACTAAATTCAACAGTAAAATTAGTTTTTACTTATATGATAACTATATCATATACCGTTTATTCTAAATAATGTCAACCAGTAAGACTCATGAATACTGCAGTTTGAAAATGGTGATTAACTAAATAGTAAAGAAAGAAAACTTCAGCAGCTACACTGTAATCTAAAACTCTGTCATTTTTATGAGTGAAAATCACCATTACTATGAATGCTATTAGAACAAATACTAATGCACTCTCTTGATTGTATTCATAGCATAAGTAAATGCTTATTTCCAGGTAATTTTTGCTAAAAATAAATATGTATTGCTCAATCTACGTTTACTTTCTGGGAAATACCTTTGAAGTCCAGGCAGAGTAACTCTGTGAATTCATTTCCTAAGGCTCCTGGGAAAAAAAAAAAAACCTACAAATACAGTAGCTTTACATGAGACATTTATTGTTATTGTACCAAGAGGTTATATACCAAAACATTCATATTAAAGTATGACACAGGACATACATTTTCTAAAGTCTCTAGAAGGCCTTTTACTACCCTCACTGTCCTCTTTGGGTCGTTATATATGAACTATTTAAATTTCTGCTTTTATGCTAACTTGTATCTATATCCACATGGTTCCAACCAATGTATCTGATTTCATTGCTTATAAATACATTAGTTGAAGTCTGGGACTCAAAAGGCAACTTTTGCAAGACCTCATTTTACCAAATGGAGTGTACAAAGATCATATTTCTAAATGGCATCATATTCTGAGACTGTGGGTAGCCATGAATTTTGTGAGAGTGAGGTGCTCCGTGTCACACTAAAGCAAATGAGATAATTGCACTAGGTATTGGAAGACCCATATTTTCTGGACCAGTTCAAATCCTTTCGTTAACATGAGAAAACTTATTATGTTCTGATTAATTAAATGAATGTTTTCTTTTAGCATAAATATTTCACTCCCATTCTTTCTGGATTTCAGCCCAGACCACTCTGATTTGAACATGATAGAGGTCATTAATATTAGGGCAAAGTCCTCTTCAATAATGACTCTCCCCAGTGGTATGTTGATTGTGGGTCTTCTCATTCTTTGATGGTCAGCTTCTTCTAAACTGCCTTTCTACTAAAGAGAATAAATTATTCAAGACACAAGAAGGATGTTCTTAGCATGAATTCAATGTTCTATAGAATGTTCTAGTTTTGAATATTTTAAAATAAATACTCATCTGTCATTTTGAAGTTATTTAATCTTTAAATCCAATAGCACAAGTTTATCTTCTATTATATTTAATATAAAAGTATTCTTTAAAAGTAATATAAAATCATCTATTTAGAAATAATGTTTTACTTTTTACTTCATTCTTCTGTAAAAATGAGAAAAAATAGTTGGTAGTATGAATGTGAAAACCATGAGGTATTGTCTTTTCAAATGACTAATTATAATCCTTTATAGGCATCAATTGTTGTATAAATTTTTAAATAAAACTGTGTCAAATCCTAAACATATTAAATACCAATTCATAGGCTTTCTTTTTTCATATTTAGATAATGTTTCATTGTGTAGATCTAGATGACCTGGTACTCACTATATACCACAGGCCAGCTTCAAAATCACAATCCTTCTGACTTATCCTCCTGAATGCTGTCGTTATAGGAGTAAGCAGCCATGACCAAATAAATTATAGCTTAAGTATAGAATATATCTAAATGCTCCCACAAACCCAAAGAATCATGAAAGCCTAAACAGGAAGCTTATAAATAGTTGTGCTTGAAAAAATGTTTCTTCTGAAAAATAAGACAAAAGAAGTGAATATCTTTAAGGAAGATAATACTGTTTCTGTCAGCTGGAGATGATATTATTTTGGATAGGTGAGAGAGACTGTGATATTGTGAAAAATGCAAAGTTCTAAATTTTTACTTAAAAATTTCAATTTCATCAGCATATATACATTATATAATACCTATAACGATCCTGAAAACTGGTATGAATACATATGATAAATTGTTTTTTAAATTTTATTAGAGAGACAACTTATGATCTGTATTGCTTTGTGTAGTGAGATGGATTGCCAACATGAAAAACTTCGAAAACTTTAGGCTGTCATCTGATTTTCCTTCTCAAAGGCCTAGGCAGTTTTTATGTAGGTCAACAAGAACTGAAAGCCGCCATCACGTGAAATTTCTTGATATCTACAATAATAATAACGTAGAAGCTTGAAAGTATTGTCCAGGTTGTCATAAGCCTATTATTTCTCTGCATTATGCAGAACTGAAAGACAGTATTAATGGCTAAATGTCGTACTTAGCAATTCTTTTCCATTGTTTGGTACAGGAAATGTGCCTGAAATGTACATTATTTTCCCAAAATAATTTTTGCAACATTTGGAATCTGTCAGGTAACCTATCAGATTTGTGGAGTACCTTCAAATGTACATGCAAGTATTTAAGACACAGATAAATACTCAGAATAGATATTTAACAGCAGCAAGCAGAAGAACTAAGCATGCGTGGTTACATTGGAAGATACAGAGTAACACATGGTTGCTTTGCCAACATTATCGATGCCTTGTTATTGTTGCTCTCTGATATATCTCTTTCATGTGTAGCTATTGTAATATGGTCCATGCAAACCTTACCATGGCTGCATGTTTTTCAAATGACATAAAGAAATTGAGCAGTGAGGCACTGCCTCTTTAGTACCATAACCTCTTTGACATACCTGCTTCACTTTATAAACTCCATCTACTTGCCTCTCTGCTTACCTTTGATTCTAAAACAGTTCTTTTCCATGTTTATTGTGCTAGTCAGAACTCAAAGGTCACACAACTCTATTCTTTTATTCCTTAGTACCTAATATATAGATAGGCAAATGCACTTGAACATTTATCTCCAAAATTTAACTTGTATTATGCTGGATCAGAGAACATCCTCATGCAAGTATTGCTACTGTTATCTTCAAATCTAATCCTACCAATAATCATAGCAGTACTGTAGAATTGGTACAAAATGCCTCGCTGGCCAATAGTCATTGAGGTGAGCATATGGCTAGATAAATTAGAAATGATATCTGAAAAACAAAGCAAAATTATTCACCCTAAAACAGTATACTTGTAATTTGTGGTAAAAAAATATAACTTCTGGTATCTGAAATGAATACCCTCCTAAATCCTAACCAGAGATGACAAGGTAACAACTCTCACCCTAGACTAAAATAAGTCAAGACTTCAAAATGGAACGTCCATGTCAAGGAGACTGCTGTATTCGATCACTATAATGTAGGTACTCTTGAAAACATGCTAGCCCCTTCCTTCTTTTTCATTTTGAAGTGTGCTACATGAAAACAAAAATAACATCGTTCTTTGCTTTCTGACACTCAAGATTGATTTATGGAAGACATGCTAGAAAGAGAACAGCAAAGGTGACACACTAAAAGCACCATTAGTACACAGGCAGGGGTCAGGCCATTGTGCTTTTAGTTTAAGTTAATGCACAAAATGTAGGGGGTATGCTAGAAATAGCACAAGATTTATGGAAGCACATGAAATAAAAATATATCGAATTTTCTTACCAGACTTGGATGTGTTCATTATTTTAATTTAATACATTAGGTGTTTGGTGTGTGTGTGTGTGTGTGTGTGTGTGTGTGTGTGTGTATGTGTGTGTGTTATTACTGGAGAAAAATTAACAGTAAGAAGAATTTTAATTTGTGGAGTTATATCAATGTTTCAAATTTAACTCCAGTTCTAAAGCAACTTGGAGAATGAGCTATAGAAGATAGTTTATAAATAGAAAAGAAAATATATCAATAATCATTTAAGCCGTTACTGTCTACATTACTACTAAATATTCCAAAATGACTGTGACAGTTAACAGAATCCTGAGGTCATTTGACAACCAAATTAAAAGGAAAATTGCACTGTGTGTTTCTAATTCATTTGTATATTTAAACGGAATCCCATGTGGATCTACTTAGTGTGCGTGGAGAAGTAAGTGCATATCTCATAGATGCATGTGGTATCTACTCTTGGCTTGAACAAGTCCTTATGGACACAAAAAACAACTGCTTAGCTTGGGTGTCTGTGCACATTTTTACCTTATCTAACAGCTATTTGAGCATGGTGGACAGATATTTTGATATCTTCTATATTTTGATATCCAGTTATGCCAGAATCAATTGTTAAATGTGCTTTCTTTTTTCCATTTTATATTTTTTGCTTCTTTGTCAAAAATCAGGTGTTCATAGGTATGTGTCTTTGATTTGGTTCCTTTGGTGCTCCTGTTGTTTTTTATGCCAATACCGGGTTGTTTTCAGTACTGTAGCTCTGTAGTAGAGTTTGAAGTCAGGGATTGTGATGCCTCTAGAAGTTCCTTTAGTGTACAGGATTGTTTTGGCTATCCTGATTTTTTTGTTTTTCCATATGAAGTTGAGTATTGTTCTTTCAAGCTCTGATAAGAATCTTACTGGGATTTTGTTGGGCTTTGCATTGAATCTGTAGATTGCTTTTGGTAAGACTGCTATTTTTACTATGGCAATTCTACCTACCCAAGAGCATGGGAGATCTTTCCACTTTCTGGTGTCTTCTTCAATTCCTTTCTTCAAATGTTTGAAGTTCTTATATTGGTCTCCCACTTGTCTGGTTAGAGGTATTCCAAGATATTTTATGTTATTTGTGGCTATTGCGGAGTGTGATGATTCTCTGATTTCCTTCTCAACCATTGATCAGCTGTGTACAGGAGGGCTACTGATTTTTTTCCCCAGTTAATCTTGTATCCTGCTACATTACTGAAGGTGTTTATGAGTTGTAGAAGTTCCTTGGTAGAATTTTTGGGGTTCCTTATGTAAACTATCATATCATCAGCAAATAATGGGAGTTTGAATTCTTTTCTAACTTGTATCCCTTTGCTCTCCTTATGTCGTCCTATTTCTCTAGCTAGAACCTCAAGTACTATACTGAATAGATTTGGGGAGAGTGGAAAACCTTGTCTTTTTCCTGATTTCAGTGAGATCGCTTTGAGATTTTCTCAATTTAGTTTCATGTTGTCTGTTGGCTTGCTGTATATTGCCTTTATTATGTTTATGTATGTACCTGTATCTCTGCTCTCTCCATGACCTTGATCATGAATGAATGTTATATTTTGTCAAAGTATTTTTTAGCTCTAATGACATAAGCATGTTATTTCTTTTTTCAGTTTGCTTGTATGATGGATTACATTGACAGATTTTTGTATGTTAAACCATCTCTTCATCTCTGGGATGAAGCCTACTTGATCATGTTGGATTTTTGATGTGTTCTTGAATTCAGTTTCCCAGTATTTTATTGAGTGTTTGTGCATCAATACTCATGAGTGAAATTGGTCTGTAGTTCTCTTTCTTAGTAATATCTTTGACTTTCCTCTATTGTACCTTCAGCACTTGAAATTCTTTCTTCCATTTCTTGCTATTTATGCTTGCATTTGCGGTTCCTTATCAGATTCTCATAATTTCCATTTCTATAATTATGTTTGTGTTTTCTTTATTGTATATATTTTGGTTTTTAAATCTTGAATTTTTTCATCTGTTTGATTTCTTTTTCTTGGTTTCCTTTAAGGGATTTGTTGATTTATTCCAATTTTTTGATTGTCCTTTCCTACATTTCTTTGAGGGAATTTTTCATTTCCTCTTTAGGGCCTCAAACATTCTCCTAAAGTCATTTTTTTAGGTCATTTTCTTCTGCATCATCTATATTTGGGTATTCAAGTCTTGCTATTTTAGGGTCACTAGTCTTTGTTGGTATCATTTTTCTCTTTGTGGTGTTAAGCATGTTCTTAACTTGTCTACCCATCTTTCCCTCTGATTATTATAGTTGGGACTCTGTCTCTGGTGATCAGTCTTCCAGATACCAGTGGATGCAAAGCTCAGATGGTTGTTTCTCATGGTACAGTCAGGGCCATAGTTCCATTCACGCCGGAGGTCACTGAGTGTTCCCTGAAGTCGCTCAGTGCTCCAGGTGTCACTCTGCATTCCAGGGGATCATTTGGCTATGCTCCCATGGAGTTTGCTTGGGGCTGCTTCTACTGAGGTCATTGCCTTGGGTCTGCTCTGGTATAGGCTGCTGGCTCAGGCCTGCTCCAGTGAAGGTCACTGACTCGGGCCTCCTCCGTCGGAGCTTGCCTATTTGTGCCAGGTCCTGCAGTGGTCTTTGGCTTGGACCTGCTCCCTCAGTGGTGGCTCCCTCATACCTGCTCCTGTGAAGGTCATTGCCTTGGGCCTGCTCCAGCTGAGGAAGTTGGCTCAGGCCTGTTCCCACAGCTGTGCCTGGCTAGGACCTATTCCCACAGAGGTCCCGAGTTTAGGCCCAGTCCCACAGAAGTTTCTAGCTCAGGCCTGTTCCCTTGGAGGTCCCTGCAAAGGTCTCTGGCTTGGGCCTGCCCCTGTGGAGGTCGTTGTCTCGGGCCTGCTCCAGAGGAAGTTGCTGGCTCAAGCCTGAATAGAATCTTTTAGATATCAATATTATTTTCTCTTAGAAAGATAAAAATATATCGTGCATTGCCAAATATCCCCCAAGAAAAATATCGTATCTGGCAGAAAATAATGATCATGGTCTAATCATTCTGAGGACATGCATTTAAGGAATCTAGTATGTGCTATATATTTATGCCTTTTTATCAAATACAAAAAAATATGACTACAAAATTACGACTACAATAACTGCTGTAGACCAATACAAGAAAGGTTTTAGTTAGCAGCTTGAGCTTATGTGTGGGGTTTGAGGATAGAAATCCTGGGTGTATACTTACCAGATCTTTGGCAATGATTGCACTTTCTAATTCTCCAGTTTCATTATCAGCAACGTGGGACTAAAATTCACTCTGTAGAAAACAAATAAATTTTCAAAATATCTTTCTTTTTTAATTTTTAAAAGGATATATGTTTTTTTTATTTTATGTGTATGAATGTTTGGCCTTCATGTATATATGTGCACCATGAGCATGTCTGGTGCCCATGGAATTCAGAAAAGGATGTTGAATACCTGGAACTAGAGATATGTATGATTGTGAGCCACCTTATGGATCCTGGGAATCACACCTGGGTCCTCTGTAAGAGCAACAAGTGCTCTTAACTTCTGAGTCACCTATCCAGTCCTCCATAATCTCTTTTTGAGACCAGCATAATATCATTTAAGAGAAAAGAAAAACCTAGATTTATGCTCAGTACATAGAAAATTAATGAGGAAAATTTTGATTTTGCTTTGGTTATGGTTTTATTTTTTTTACGTGTATTTGTTGTGTGTGTGTATGTGTACACGTATAAGCATGTATACTGAGCTTAGTGGACAGCTGGCAGGAGTTAGTTTTCTTCTTTTAACATATAGCTACTGGGGTTGCCTCTGGTTGTGAGCGTTGCTGGGAAGCGTTCTTTCTTCTAATCCATATCATTGACACTGTTTTCTTTTATATAATGGTCCAAGGAATAAATGTTTCAGGTTTTTGACATTGAAGTCCTCTGTCATGTGTACTTTATTTTCTGCTTGTAGTATGAAGTTAATATTGAATAATTAGTGACTAGCTTTGTTTTTGATAAAATTGAATTTACAAAATAAGAGAGCTAAAAGTACAAAAGTTTTGGTAATGTGCTGTCCCATAGCAAACCCACACATCAGTTCCAAACTTGATATCAGTTTTATTTAAGTACTCTTAACACATTAAATAAGTCAGAAGCAAAAGAAACAGGTATTATGCCTATATTAAAGATCAAAACTATATTAAATAAAATAGTTGTATACAAAAAAGACTTAGAACATTCAATTAAAAATGTGAAAGGGAATATGTGGGGTTTGCTAAGAAGAATGGGTAACACACAAATACACAAAGCTCAGTAGCTTTCAATTATGTTTTATGTAAAGATTTTACAAACACAAATGGAAGAACAATCACATTGCACAATAATGCTAAAATATGGATTCTGGAGTAATATACCTAAGGAAAGCATTATAGGTTTCACGGGAAAATACCATAGGAAAGTATGAAGAGAAAGGAAAAAAAAAAGAAATTAATCTAAAGAGAAAGACAGAAGTTCAGTAAGTACAGGCACACATTCTGTTAGTACTGGGATTTGACACGTGAGGCATTAAAGTTGAAATGCTTGCCAAATTAATATTTAAATTTCGTGCAATTCCAATCATATGGCTTTTGATGTTTATTGAGGCAATTTAATTCAAAAAAATTCTTAGGACATAATATAGTACTAAGTTTACAAAAAAGAAAATAAGATGTCAAAATGCAACCGAGAAGGTACATCATTTTTGTGGAAATTACTTTTTTGGCTTAATAAATTAAATCTTACAGCTGGTTATTTACCTGTGGCCTGCACTATATACAAATGTTTAGAGAAAAATAATTTTTCCCTTACAGAGCCAACAAATATGAGTGAATTTATAAAATAATTGCAATGTATGTCATCGAGCTTGTGAGGGAAGATGAGGTTTAAGAGGAGATGAAAACTAAAACATAAAACTGACGCAGTGACTAAATGGTTGTTCAGGTGTATGTATAGTAAAAATAACAATAAACAAAGTTAAATAAAACAGAGGCACAGAAGGTATTTATAAAATATGTGACCAGTGAAAGTTAACAATAGCATACAAAGAGTATACACAAAGGAACTTCACCAAGGAAGACTAATTGGTAGTTTACAAGCAAATGAAACAAAAGTAATACTCATTACTAGTAATTATACCTATTTATTTAATATTAATACTATGACAGGGCTTAATTTGGTGTCTTTTATGAAAGTGTTTGTCACTCAGACATTGTACTTCATCCTTAGTAGAAACATACATAGTTTGTTACTAGTTGATAAAGACTAAGGAGGTCTGAAAGACAGTTATTTCATGTTGATGGGTCAACCAACGTATTGACAATATCAAATCCAAAAAAGTGAGAGAGTAAGGAATCAGTAAATTTTATAACTATATATAAGTAATACTCATGAAGGATTGTGGGTTTTTAAAGAGGCAGTCACATTGCTGCAGCCTTGCATAATGAGGTTTGTGAACGAACTTTAATAAAGGATATGATTATTCACAAGTTCATAAATTGCATGGGAGGAGTTACAGGAAAGGCTGAAGCAGAGGGATGTTTTCACTAAATATGGCTGTTTCCCTTTTCTATCCATATACAGAGTTTGTGGTATGTTAGATGATGGCAAATGATCCATAGTAAAAGCACACACTTGCGACAGTCATAATACAGGCAGATCATTGTAATGATACAAAGAACAATTAGTAATTGTCTCAGTCAGCCATATTGGTCCCACCTGATGTTGGGTAGTCTTGTATCTTTTCTCATTGAATGCTCACAGAATACAGTCATCACAGCAAGAGAGCTCTATCATACCCGTATTTAGAGTGCAAGCCTATGGTTCTCATCCTGAGGGTCATGACCCTTTTGGGGGATCAAATAATCTTTACACAGGGATCACATGAGACCATTGGAATATCCAGGTATTTGCTTTATGATTCAAAATAGTAGTAAAATTAGAGTTATGGAGTAGCAATGAAGTAATTTTATGGTTGTGTGTCACAACAACATGAGGGACTGTAGCTGCTAAATGGTTGCAGCGTTAGGAAGGTTGAGAACCTTGGCTGAGTATATTGTCCCTTCCCTGTTTATCAAGCTTGTTTGAGCTCCAGCATCTCAACTTCACTGCCTTGCAAACATCAAACTGTATTTCAATCATCTAAATAGCTTATGATACATTATACAAATTTGTTTATATTGGTGAAAAATAAATTTGTATAGAACTTTTGTGAATTCAATTTATATCACCTTTTTTCCCCTAGCAATTTATGTTCAATCAAGACTGCAAACAAAACAGGGCAACTGGTTCTGAAATTGTCATAAATGTTATTTTACAGGTTAAAATTTTAACCTAAAACTGGGGAAATGGATTGATTGATAAAGTACTCTCTATAAAAACCGGAGGACTTGAATCTGATTCCCAGCATCTGTATAAATAGCTTTGTGCTATGACATCCATCTTTAATTATGTTTCGGGGAGGAAGAGAGATGGTGGGATTCACATTCAGTAAAATATTAATTTCTCAATAAGTAAATAATAAAAGCAAATACATAATTAAATTAAAAAGCAACTTTGTATGACACCAAACAAGGATCTGGCTACAACGTGGATGTGCCCACACACACACACACACACACACACACACACACACACACACAGGCACAATCACACATGCCTACATACACAAAAAGGTTTTAATTGTTTCTTCGAAGTAGTCGTTGTCTTTGTTTTGGAGCAGCTTTGCCCTAAAACGAATCTCAAATCACTGGCAGCATATGCCACTAAATTTCCCCATGAGCTTCACATTGGTGTTTTCACAGCAGAAACTGACTTGGAAACAGTTACTACCCTTCTGAGAACTGTGTTCTGGAATAATTTTAACAGACATATGTAGCCCTTTAAAAACGTGTAAATCATTTCATAAAGAAAACTTTTCTCTCTTCATTTTCCTTTCCATTTCTGGCTCAAACTTCCTGAGGGAGAGGTGGTGGTGGAAGTGAATGTCGTTAAGATTTCTTCCTGTAATACAATCAAACAAAATGACCCTGAATGACATATGGACACTGTCTCCTCTGTTTGCTCACTGGTATGGTCTCGGTCAATTATAAAAATTGACATTTGCAGTAGGTGATTCTAGAAAAGATATGCCAAATTGGAAACGATTTATTTTTGAAACAGAGAGAATATAAACATACATATCCCCTTCCTTCAAAGTTTGAAGGTTGAAAAGCAAGGGGACCATCTTCAAAGTGCCTAAAATATTGATTTGTGACATAGTTCTTCAAAAACATATCAGCTTATTTTCCCTTCAATATCCCTTATGCTTTAGATCTGTTGATATTGAACCTTGAACTTTCTAGTTTTAAGAAGAGATTTATTTTAAAGAAGAAATTCCATGTTAGTATTGAGTTCTCTTTAGGTATGTGGACATTAGAGAACAAATAAGAAAGCATAGCCACTAATATTTTCACTAATAGCCAGGTTACTGTGTGCTTTCCTTGTTTTTTTGTGGCTATATCCTCTACCCAGTTCCCTCAGATGTTGTCCCAGCTGAGCATTTATAAACAGTATGTTTTCAGTTGCTATACAGATTTCAGAAGCAAAAATTTAGATTGTCATACCAGAACTTATTTTCTATATTCATTTAATAAACCCTCCAAGTAAACTGAACTTGAGGAAGGAACAAAAATCTCTACAATGCATATATCCCACACTATGAATATATATGTGTGTGTGTGTGTTTGTGTGTGTGTATTCCATCACTCTGAAGGAATTTATAAGAACATTAGCAAATAAAATAGAAAAAAACTACCACCAAGTGGTGTTTATTTCTCCTCATAATGGCATTACTTGCCTCTAAAATAAAAAAAAATAGTTTAGAGATAGTATCTCTTCAGACTTGCTTTCTTTACTTTGAAGTTTGATGTTCTTTACCTATTATGTAAAGAAAAGGTTGACTATAAACTAAAATAAGATAGTTCATATTGCATGACATGAAATTTTATAAACATGTATTCGGGGGATAGTAGGTAAAATTTCCAGAAATAATTAACAAAAAGTATTGATAAACTTGGAAAAATACATTAAGAGAGAGAAGACAAAAATATGAACCTCTACATTATAAAATATAGTCCTAAAATACACACCTATGTTTTCTTATTGTGGCATGATAATACAACAACAACAACAAAAATCCTCAGGATGTAGGTCAGGAATTTTTATTTCTTTTTTGGATACATAATCTCACTATGTAGCTCAGGCTAAGCTCATAATAGTGCAGTCATTCTGCTTTGGTCTGAGTACTAGAAGTATACCTGTGCGTGCTATCACATACTCAGGTAGATTTTAAATTTTATCTTAAAATATATAAAGAATTATCTTTTTATGAATATTTAATTTATTTTATCTATTGAGAATTTAAATAACTACCCCTGAATCAATCTGACATCTTTTAGTTAAAAATAGATTTTCGTGTGTATATTGATAGAAAATATTTGCTATTTCAAATAGTATCAATGTATGAAATCTGAATTGGCAGTGACATAAATACTTAAGAAATCACTTAGATGAAATTTCTGTCTAAATTAATAATTGTGAACAGAAACGTTTCAAGTACCCAGACAAGTTGTACATTGAGTGATTTAATGCACAAAGGTAAAATTTATGCATTAATAGTGTTAATTTAATTTGTCACAACACATTTCAGGGGCAAGTTAGTCTCATTAGATATTTTATTTATTTATTTATTTATTTTGACTTTCATTCTTCTGTCATACATTACATCTCAACTAAGGTTTCATTAGATATATTTTAATATCGCTGAGATAGCACCTTACTGTACTTTTGAGTCTCAAGATGAAAATTGCATTCAACTATGTAAAATGTGAAATTAAGAATGTTATACATTATTATTAACAACTGGGAAGTTCTTCCATGCTATGCATTTTGGGGCATATCCGCGTGATTTATTTATTTATTTACCCACTTCTGTTTTAGGCTAAGCTGTGTTTTCTTTTCTTTTTTTTCCCTATTTATTTTGAGACAGGTTCTCATATATTCCAGGCTGATCCCAGATTAACTATACAGCAATGGATCACCTGAACTCCTGGTCTGTCCACTTTATCACCATATGTTTTCTTTAAACGATTTGGTAAAATGGATAGACCCGAACAAAGCATTGATTTTATTTAAGTAATAAACTTTATAAAAGTTACAATTAATCTGTATCTTAGCATGGAGAACTTCTATTTTTAATTGTTGCAAGTTTGCATTAGTAGATATTTTAAAGCTGACTTTAAGAATCTTGCCTTCACTTTAGAATTAAGCAGTATTTATGTGTCAGCCCAGATTACTCTAATGTAGATCCCCAGGGTATGGCTTGGCCTTCAGTCAGACTGACAAGTACATCCCATGAGTCTAAGGTATAGTTAGTGTGTGGGAGTGAGAAGATTACTGAGAATCATACAGGTGACAAGGATTCTAAGACAAAGGAGTCTAAATGAGGATTCTGCTTTCTGACTTAGTGACTCTCCACTGTATGCTATACCTCTTTGTTTTGACATTTTTCATGCTGAAAGAAAGTAATTCAAAGTCTAGAAGGTAAGAAAATATTTGGAATATATATATGAAATTAGGAAAAATATGCATAAGAATATTCCCTTAAAACTACAACATCTGCTACTTCATAATACAGCTATTAATATGAGAGATACTTGTATTTCTGAGCTTCCTGCTAACACCTCCACAAAGTGCTGAGATTATACGCATGCCCTAACATGCCCAGTTTGTGCTTGGATTGGGATCTGTCCCTGGGCCTTGTGCATGCTCGGTAAGCACCACCCCAAGTGAGCTTCATCATCAGCTCACTAATTTGTATCCCATGCATAAGGATCCTAGAGTTTTTAAAACAGCATTCTTTATACTGAAGTGTGTGGAACCAGGAGAAACCTAAAGACTTTTAAATGATTAGGCAGACATAACTGAAATTATGTGTACTTTTTTCTATATTTTTTTTACTAAAACAAAATTGCCTGAGAAAAGTGTGTGGTTTACATCTTATTTCTCACCTCCTGTTTCTATACCATCTGCGTATTTTTCATTTCTAATGTTACTTGTAGAGCATACAAAAGGAGATTATGACTTTAAAGACTGAGAGATATAACTAGTGATGAATCTTGTGGTTTTTTACAGCTTTCACCCAAACCTAAATAGGAAGCTTCATAATGAAGTAGCTGATAGATGATTATAAATAAGCTTTGACGATGAATAGGCTTGTACATTTAGCACATGCCGTAAAAGAGACTCAATGGAAAAAAATGACATCACTATAATCCTATAATAAAATCATTTCAATTTCTTTCTGACCACTTGAATAGTATGTATTAGTGCTTATATCTTTGAAAATGAAAATATTGATAGTATTGATGCTAAAGCATTCCAAATTCTAAAAGTCTTAGTCTTCCATAATTATGCAAATTCTCAGACTTCACATAGCTTCTTGACATATATGTCCACAATATAATTTATTTATGAGTCTTTATGGAATTTATATTTTGTTCACCGGTTATGTACTTTTATAGTTAGTGCCAAAGATACATCAATCCAGTACTTTTGATACTTAGAGTTGCAGAAATAAGTATATTATGTTCATATTGTTTTAGAAGCAACTGAAATCTGACTAACAGCATATGCCCAGTGTCAGCATATATATTTATTTTAAATTGCCTATATGAAAATGTACCTCAAATCATATAACTGCACTCACTCTAAAATTTATACGCACACTGAGATTTTCAGGGACCTCTAATAACCCCCCAGTAGGCAAAAGCAATTTTGTGGCAAGCTGAGAACTAAAGGTCAATCAAGGGGAAAATGAAAGAGAGAAGAGACTGCAGTAATTCTATGACCTCCATATGTGTGCTGTGACATGCATATGCCTGTGCTCTCTGTCTCTCTCTTTCTCTCTATTACACACACACACACACACACAAAATGCACATACACACAATGCACACACACACACACATATATATACACACACACATACATACCAATAACAAAATTTCAATAACTTTCGCAAGAATGGAAAACAATAATATGGACATTTCCAAAATTCTTTCTAGAAATCTGATTAGGAATATTTTGAGATCTCTGATTTATAACCTAAGAGATGTTTTTGTGTAGCTCCTGTCACATTCCAATTGGTCAACCTTATTCTTAAAGACAGAGAAATTATTCTGAAGAACACGATTGATAAGAAATTTATGTGTTATTGTTTTAAAATTTTAATTGCTAATCATTTGTAGTTCAGAACTCTACTGTACACTTATATAAATGGTTTTGTTTTCCAAATTTCAAAATAAAGTATTTAAATAAGCAAATATAAATTGGTCTTGATACATACGTAAATTAGTGTCTTGTCAGTAAACACATATTTAAAGTTCTCATTCTCTGTCTCTCTCTCGTGGTTATGTGGGTCTATATACATATTTAGAGTATTAGGTCATAAGACAGTACAAACAAAATAGAATAGTTAGAAAAACCTAGTTATGATTTTGAAGATTTTCTGTATAGGTATAACAATACCTATATAGTAGGTATGTATTCATTAACTAATTAATTAATACCTTACAATAGTCTTAATGGATACATCAAAATAAAGATTTTCCTTTTTTAAAGCAAGGTTACTTTTATCAATTGTATATCCAGGTAATTAACTTTCCAGTTTTTTTTACTTTGTAGAATCTCAGGCAAATGGGTTCTGAGTAAACAAACAAACAAAAAGATCCAACCAGACTACTGTGACACCACCCAAGTCCAAAAAGCTACACTTGTATTCAATGGGCAGTTGATGAAAGGTTGGGGCACTGATAACATCTTGGATAATTTGGCAGATTTCATGATATAAAGGAAAATACAGATCTTGGAGATGGTGTTAGTTGAAAAAGCAGTCTCTTTGAAATTAAACTAACTCGAATTTTTAACACAGGCTTTATCTTTTAGTCACATTGTTCAAAGGCTCTATTCTCTTTGTATTCTGCAAAAGAAGCCTCTTATCCAGGATCCTTGTGATGATTCAAAGAGATAAAAATATTTAGACAAGAATAGATTTATGGCAACTGTTAACATTCTTGCTTTTCTTAATTAGACTTATAAGATTAAAACTGCATACTATTTTAAAATATAGATATGACTATCTTTTGCCAAACATCATAATCTCAAAACATTCCAATTAGTGTGAAATATTTATTTAACTTCCTTTCATTTATGACTAATATTTGGTTCATTAATTCATGATCTTATTATAATATGTCAGTTGTAATGTTACAATTTATTATATTCTAAATCATGTCCATATATAATGTATGAATTCATAGGCTATCTCTGATCTTATATGTTTATGCATTATTCCTAAGTCTACGAGTTTTCTATATGAGAATCTACTTGCATTAAGGTCTATCCTTGAAGTTTGATAATAATATTTCATACAAATAACATTGTAAACTTAGTGTATCAGAGGTTCTGAAATACGTAGCTCTAGATATAGATATGTAAATAGATGTGCACATAAAATTTCCTTTCAAATAGTTTTGTATTAAAGAGAAGCTTCCATGATAATACAATCATTTGATAAACTTGCAGGAGTAAACGATTTGTGTCTCAGGGATCAGACAGTGGAAAACACTAACGGGGAGGAGGGAGATAAAGTATAATGCAACTGCTGAAAGGTGCAGCTCTACCAAAATCAGTGTGGAGGCTCCTTTGAAACTTGAAATAGATTGCCCATATCGTCCCACTAAACCACTGTTGGGCATGTATCCAAAAGGTTCCATACCTCCAAATTAAAAACTCTCCACTTATTAGTTAGTCACATTCCTTGGTCATGACTCCCCTTAACACTCGAAATGCCCCAGCCTTCAATAAATAGATCTACAGGTCATGGACTATACCATGTAGGGAATAGTATGTCTGTGGAGGCAATTCCCAGCACAATACCCATTCTCCAAAAAGAATAAAGTAAAGAAATCTGATGCTATCATTTTATTTACCATTATTATATCTATTAAAGTTATTCGCAAAAAAAATGATCTTGACAAGTTTTGTTTAGAGAATGTAGTGAGAATCACACCTGTGGCAATACTGGGTATTTTAATTTGGAGGTCTTAAATGCTCCAAAATGTCTCAGTCTTCTCTAATGTCCTCAAAGTCATTCTACTTCTTATATTTCTCATATTAGCTGTTGTTTTCTCTGTCAATGGAGAAAAAGCACAGCCATATTTTCCTTTCTTCCTTAAATTTTAAGCATGTCTTATTAGTACAACCTTCAAAATGTTTCGCAAATTATTTATTGTGTGTCTTTCACCAACATTTATGTACTCACCGTTCATTCTGTTGTTTTACATCATGTCATTTTATTTCATAACTATTGACCTTAAAAACAGGTAAGAATCACCCTCCATGTTAATATTACTTATAACTTCTTGCTAGTTAATATGAATAAATATGAAAATAATCACAGTTCTAATTTTAGAAATTTTGCAAATAATCATCCATGATGAATCTCACATGGTGAGGGAGCAGCAGAAATGAAGAGAAGGAAAAAGAGAAGCGGGTAAAGGAGAAAGGGTAAGAGAGGGAGAAATAAAAGGTCAGAGCAACTTGAGTTTGGTTAATAGTCTGATATGTATCCGAGTATTAAAAAAAATGGGTGTGAACAACTGGATTTTAACCGAGGGTAGTGGATGTTAAATAACCAGATGAAACACTGGGTCACCAGAAAAGAATAACCCATGCCAATGCAGATCCTAGTAGTAAGAGTTCATACATTAAATGGTTGAAAGGATGGAAATGCAAAATATGTTTGGAATGAAGGAAATTAGAAAGAAAACTGAAGAGAAGACGAATATAGATCTTGAAGATTCTTTTGGTGTTTTGAGTATCATCTCAAAAGTTTAGGGGTTTTGTTTGTATTTTTATTTATATATTTATTTATTAAAGATTTCTTCTCTTCCCCACCGCCGCCTCCCATTTCCCTCCCCCTCCCCAATCAAGTCCCCCTCCCTCGTCAGCCCAAAAAGCAATCAGGGTTCCCTGCCCTCTGAGAAGTCCAAGTCTTTCAATAAAAAATGGTAGTGTACTGAAGCATGCATACAAACATTGCATTTTGGGTTGATGTTAGAAATCAAATATCCTTACAACTGAAATATGTTTATTGATTAATTCACTGTGTAAAATGATTTCTCATGAAATACCAAAATATGTAGCATTAAAAATACTTTCTTTTAAACTGTTCCTTTATTGAAGGCACTTATATGACTTAATTTCATGTGCATGTAAGATCTGTTTCACCTTAGGATGCTACTATGTGCATGAATGATTTTTCCTGATGTCTTTATCTGCGGCGAACTCCCTGACCAGCAGGAAGGAACAGCCACCAGAGGAGGATTCTTCCCAAATCATGCTTTATTGGAGCCTCTTGGTTGAAGGGAGAGCAGAAAGCGAGGGGCCCGAGCTCTGAGCTGCAGCTGCTTATATAGGGAGTCTGCCTAGCAACCTTTGATACTTTGATACTTTAACTGCTTTTCTGGAGACCCACCTGCCAGAAAGAAAGCAGGGGAACATCCTTGTCAATTACAGACCACAAGGAAGTTCCCCTGCCAGTCAGGGGGAGTGTGGGCAGCTAGATCACAAAAACTCACCCTGTTTTCTGGTGGAAGAACTGCAACCTTAATATGGAGTTATTTATCAAGCGAGGCCAGGGCCAAATGCCATCTTGTAATGGCAGCCACTCAAATCGGCTCCCAGCATTTACCATGACAAGTCACAAAAATAATATACTCTAAAAAGCCATGTGTTGTTGAAAACATAAAAGTATACCTCTTTCAGTCTCTGTTCCTCCTCCCCCTCTATATTATATACACATATATATACACACAGAATATATATATATATTTATATGTTTAGTATATATTACACACATAACAGAGAAAATCAACATAACTGTCACTGTAAGGACTCTGATCTCAAAAGTGAAATTCAGTCAAAACTAAAAAAAATATATTCTTGGAGAGCTATACGCCTTTAACAAATTCTGAAAGTATAAAACTATTTAGATGATTTGGGTAACTCTAAACCATAAGGTATTGGCATAATCCATATTATCTTAGTTACAGTTTTTTTGCTGTGAAGAAACACCATGACCTTAGCAAGTCACTTTGTTGTTGTTGTGGCATGTTTTGAGAGAGGGTTTCACTGTGTAACAGCCTTAGCTGTCCTGGAACTAGCTCTGTAAATCAGGCTGCCCTCGAACTCACAGAGTTCCACCTGAGTGTCTCCTGAGTGCTGGGATTAAAGACGAGTACCAACACCAGACAGCTCATAGCAACTCTTATGAGTGAAAGCATTTAATTGGAGTGCCTTGGTTATAGTTTTAGAGGTTTAGTCCATTATCTTCTTGGCGGGAGCATGATGGCAAGCAGCAGGCAGATGTGCTGCTGCAACAGTAGCTGAGAATCCTATATCTTGCAGGCAACAGGAAGTCAACTGGGACACTGAGAGGTAACTTGAGCATAGGAAATGTTTATTAAAAGCCCACTCCCACAGTGACACTTCCTCCAACAAGGTCATACCCACTCCAAAAAACCCACAACTCCTAATAATGCCACTCTTATGAGCTTAAGAGGGTCAATGACATTCAAACTATCACACACACACACACACACACACACACACACACCATATGATCATCTTTGATCCACAGTTTTGCTATTATGAGATAAAGGATTGAAGTGTTAACACATTTTCTAATGCAGATTCATTAGAATATGTAGTTCAATTCAATTTCACAAATATATTGTGAATGACCGTTATATACAGAAGCAAAATTGGGTGCAATTATCCCCCATGATTATAAAATCAGATAACACAGGGTCTCTGCCTGAGTGAAATATACACGAAACTGTCAAGGCTGTATTTCTAAATTGAAAAAATCATGTAACAGAGATTGAAGCTGGGATATAGGTGACACATCCAATTCTGGCTATGAGGCTTAGGAAATCCTTCAGATGGCTAATAATTAACTTAGGTTTGAAAAATCATCAAGTTTATGTAGCTAGAGAAAAGAGAGTGCCAAAGTAAGATTTTTGTGGCATTTTTGAAACCAATATGGTTAATAAAATGTAATTTTCATTACCTTCCTCTATATAAATTAAATTTATATATGACATGAATGATAAATATTCAAAAGCAAATGACTTATAAAATTTAAATGAGGACTTCCATATAATCCATGATCTCCTTTCATTTCCTGTTTTTGTCTTTGTAAAAAGTGACACCAGATTATTTTTAAAAGGAAAATTATTATTTTAGGACAAACAATTTACCAAGAACTATTACAAATTTAGATGTTTTGTTTAACTGTGTCTCATTTCTTAAACCATAGATGAACTGTCACTAATATACTTGGGAATTTCCCCAATTAAGGCTGATATTAATGCTAATCTTTTACGCTTTTATTTTCTCCTTTTATATTACTAATAACAACTGTACTTTTCATATGAGTTATTAAAATGTTGAATTTATTAAGTACTTTTATATCTTAGGAAAATATTTGTTTGCATTAAAGGAAAATTGATTTACTTTAATTAGGACCTATCTATTTGGTAGAGAAACATTTGCAAGGTGAATATTATCCTTTGACAAATAGACATTACACCTTGATTAGATGAAGATTACACTTAAATTGTAGTACATGTTTGCCTGACATATGAATGATTAAAAATGAATTAATAAATGTGTTAGTTACCTGTTGGTTTGCTGAGACAAAATGCCTGACAAGGGCAGCACAAGGACAGAAAAAGTGTAGTCCATCATGGGAGCATGAACTTGAGGCAGCTAATCTTATTGCACCACTACAACAATGCATTCAAGCACTCAGCTCAATCTGCACTTTTTCTTCAGTCCATAACCCCGGGCAATGCATGGTGCCACCTACAACTCATGTGAATATTTCAGCCTCAACGAATCTAATCTCAATCTCTCACAGGCATGTCTAGAGTCTCTTGTTTTAGGTTATTGTAGACCTGTGAATCAAGACACCCTGGGGATTTCATGCCAGATATTTATATTATAGTTCAGAACAAAAACAATAACAAAATTGCAGCTATGAAGTAGCAACAAAGTAATTTTTTAGTGTCAGGACACCATGAGGAAATTTATTAAAGGGTCACAGCAATAGGAAGATTAAAAACCACTGTTTTAAATTATGTCAGGCCAATAATTACTATGAACTATTACATTAAACATGATAATTGTCTTAAGGACAAATTTAAATATATATGTTAATACAAAATGCCTGCTCACATGCTTATCTATGCAAATTAAGATTGTAACACCTATTAGATATTCTATCTCTACATATTTCCTTTCTCTTTTATCACTTAGATAAAATTAGACATTACTTTCCCACAGCTACCAAAAAGTATGCAGAATTCTAATGTGACTTTACTAAAATTTGTTGTTATAATGATAGCCAATAGTGAAAGTTATGTGACCTAATCATATCTGATTTTCATTAGTAAAATCAGGTAAGAACGCAGTTAATTAAAAATAAGAAACAGAAAAGTTAAAAAGCTGAAAGTTTAGTTCATATGCACCAACTGAGGGCTATGACACTTTTAACTCTTTCTGAGAAAACATTAGTGTTAAGGAAAATCTATTTTTTCCATAGCTTGAGGTGAGAAAAAAGTAACCAGTATAATTTTGCATGTTATTGTGTTTCTGATGTCAGTTAAATTAAGATATGCCATTTTTTTTTTCAGTTTTCTGACACAGGGTTTCTCTTTGTAGCTATGGAGTCTGTCCTGGAACTTGTGTAGAGCAGGTTCACAATGATCTGTCTTCTGCCTCCCAACTGCTGGGACTAAAGGTAGCATATGCCATCTCTGCGCAGTGAGAAGCTATGCCTAATTTTAATGAATTATTTGCAATTCCTCTAAAGAAATGAAGTAATTCAAGGGCCCTATGATTCTTTATTTTTTCGGGGATGGGTTTGACACAGGATATCTCTGTAGCTTTGGAGCCTATTCTGAAACCATGCTCTGTAGACCAGGCAGGCCTTGAACTCACAGAGTACCTGTCTCTGCCTCCCGAGTGATGGTATTAAAGGAATGCACCACCACATCCCAATGGCCCTATTATTGTTAAACAAATAATAACATTAAATTAGCTGGGCTATACTAGATACTAAAAAATTCCTACAGATGGATTCAAGTATTATACAACATTTTTCATATAATTCTTTTTAATTTTTATTTTAAATTAATTTTTAATTTTTAAAAATGTTTCCCTTCTCTCCACTCCTCCCAGATTCTCCGTACCTCCCCTCTCCCTCAGATCAACTCCCACTCTGTTTCTCCTGAGAATACAGCAGGCCTCCAAGAAACAACAACCAAACACTACAAAAGAAGATATAATAAGACAAGGCAAAAGCCATCATATCAAGGATCAACAAGATAACTCAATAGGAACAAAAGAACCCCCAGAGCAGACAAAAGGGGAGCAGAGAAAAATGTAGAGTTCAATAAAAATCAATAAAAAAAAAACACAGAAGAGTCAGAGATACTCCACTTCCTATTGTTAGGAGACCCACAAAAACACCATGCTTGCTAACAGCTGTAGACACACACAGAGGACCTGGTACACACCCTTGCAGGCTCCATGTTTCCTTCTTCAGTCTCTGTGAGCCACTATGAGCCCTGCTTCTTTGATTAATTGGGCCATGTTCTTCTTGTTTCTTCCATCCCCATTTGACTCCTATAATCTTTCCTCCCTCTCTTTAACTGGGTTCCCAGAACTCCAAGGGACTAGGCTGGCCTTGAACCCAAGAGATCTACCTGCCTCTTCCTCCTGAGTGCTAAGAATAAAAGCATGCATATGCCACCACACCCAGTTCTTTTTGGAACAAGGAATTATATAAGAAGTAACAGATATCACGGGAGTATGACAAAGATGTAACTTGGCATGGCATGACATATCATTTCTCAGTTGTAGAAAACAGAAGGTACATACTTTCTTAAATATCTTAAATATACATTGGAATTTATCATTATACATACTGAAATTAATTTGCTTGAGAATTTTTCCTTTATATTTTCTTTATAAAATTTTATGATAGTTTTTCCCTTTGTTGTCATTATCTTTATGTTAAGCACAAAATATATAAATTATAATGGAAAAATGAATTGACAAATGATAAAACACTGGAAAGAATAGCTATTATAGCACTCTCACTTTAGTTATCGCTGGAGATGTCACCCATCCTTTCTCCACACCGAAATTAGTTAAGATACTGAAGGGCTGGAAGTTTGTCTTCCATGGCAGTTATAGAGAAGGGACATATGGCATGGGGTTGTGAATAGATGGTACTATACGGTGGCTGCATTGATTATTATTTTTTCACTGCATTTATTATTGCTGTTAAAACTCTTTCTTTCTATTACCACTAAAACCTGAAATAGTACTACACTATCATATTTTCAATAGTCTATTGTGTAATCAACATCATCTTATTTTGGGATGCATGCACATCTCCTGCTATTAATTTATACTTTCCATTCTTTTATCAATAGTTTTATTATTTATGACATTATATCATTTCTATCCAACGTCTCCCTCCCTGTCCCCAACTGGTGATCTATTTTTAATTATAATTTTACATGAACACACACATATGTATGTATAACCTAGAGCACTAATTTACCTTTGCTCATATGTACATGATGTGCCCAACTCCACCTGATACAGCTGTACTGCAGCCTCCAAACCCAAGGCTGAGAGAAAAAATATGAAAGACAGGGAAGAGAAACAGTTTGAAAGGGCCAGAGTACAAAACTATTGTTTGATAGACTGTGTCCCATTGATACCATCCAAAAAATTTCTCCCCTGAACTCTCAACAGTTTGGTTCCCTGACTAACACGAACGTAATGATAACCCCAGTTCACCCGTCAATTCACAAATGGGAATTTTCATATGATCATACCCCTAGGTGAAGAGCTACAGAGTAATGGCTGTTGAGAGAGGAAGATACAGTTCTGAATCATTATTTTAATGAACTAGTATATGTGTGTGATTTAAGCAAAGAGTGCCAGACAGATTGATTATGTTTTGTGATTCTGTGGCTAAGAATTCGAACCTATGTGAGTCATTCCATGGGTTTTCACAATTGCATCTGCAAACACAAGTCAACGATGAAACTAAGAATGTTTTAGAGAAAATAATCACATTTAAAAGGTTAAATAGAACAAGTTCTTATTTTCATCATCCCATTCCAGTCATTTATTTGTTAGAAATTAACGTTGATACCTAAATTATCTGGGAATTCTAGAATTTTAATGAGGATTTAAATATAATGCAGTAGATAAATGAAACAGTCACAAAAATTCAACTGGCCTTACATACCCCAGGAGCCACACACTCTTAAAGTTTAAAGAATGAAGGAAGATACAACCTATGTAAATTATGTGAAAGTATGTTTTAAATTCTTTAGTACCTTTCTTTGTATTGAATAAAAACTGTTTGTTGAAAGACAATGAGAGCTTGGGTCCTCAAGATACCTAGGGACAAATCTATAAGATAAATTATGTATGATGATAAACAATATGTATAATATAAGCTTATGTAGAACATTTAACTGCCCTTGTCCAGGAGTAATTTTCTAAACAGGAATAAAAATCATTAGCTGTAATGGGTCTCTGCTTATGACAAATCTATGTCACCTTCCAAGCCTTGACCAACTCATGAGCTTCCCTACTTCAATAGAGAGATATCCTGTGATTCTCAGTTCAGTGTTTTGTTTTATATTTATTCATCAAAATCGGAAGTTCCTAAGCTATAAGTCTACTATATTATCTATATGTGAACCCGAGGATGTCATAGATGGGAGGTAATAAAGAGGAAGCCCATCCAAGATTTTCAAGAAAAGATCAATCAATCAGCATAAAGTAGAAATAGAAAGAAAAGAAAAGTGGATTAACACAGATAGAGGAAGTATATCTTTAGGAAAATTGGCAAGGATTGAAGCATATATTATAAAGTTTATGTGTATTATTTTAGAATGTTATTTATTAGACCTGGGTAAATGTTCCTGGCATATTCGTGCATGAGAAAACATCAAGTGAAACTTAATAGGTCAAGGAGGCAATAAAGAAGGAGAGAGACCAATTATTTGCAGAAGCCATCAAAGGCAATAAAGTAATCTGCTTGGACCCAGCAGGGAAAATTAAGGTTAAATATTAAACTAGAGTTTATTATATAATCCAAGTGCTTATTTCCTCCCTTACCTCATCCCTTTTACCTCCCTCCCTTCCTCCCTCTCTCTTCCCCCTCTCTCTTTCTTTTTTGCCTTGTGTTTTGTTTTAAAAAATCTGTTGGAGCAGTCTTGTGTACTTCAGGCAGGATTGACCTTACAATTGATTCGCCAGCTTCAACTACTAGACTATTGAGATTTCTGCTATGCTCCACCATTACCAGATTTCTGTTCTTTTAAAGTTATCTCCATGATTTCAGAGACATTGATAGTAAAATTAAAGCAAGCTACCAGTTTTGTAGTTTACTGGGACAACAGTAATGCAGAGGAGGAATGAATTTCAACTTACTTTCTACTGATTTTTGCTTGTATATTATGGTTTCTGATTTTGTGTTGTACTGTGTGTGTGCCCGCTCAAATTTTTTGTCTTTTAAAAAATTCTGTTTTTATTTTTTTTTCCTTTGTAAAGAGAGAGAAAAGAAAAATCCTGGAATTAGGTGGGTGAGGAGATGGGAGGGGAAACTGCCATCAGAATCTATTGTCTGTAAAAAAAAGTTCAGTGAAATAATTCAACCAATTCATAAAATCCTACCTACTAAAGTAAAAGATGCTGCGTACAAGATCCCATGGTTATCTTCTATCACTAAATATTTCCCTTTGCTGAAATACATTCTACAAAATGCTGAAACCTCAAATTCCAACCAAAAAGGAAAAAAAAGATCAAGTTAAATAGTATTTGTAAGATTCCCCAGTATGCCTCTCATGAGAATAAATAAAAAAGGACTTCACAGCAATTCCGTGAGTAGAAACAATTGGAAGAAAAAAACGATAAATGTTTTAAATTGTAATGTCTCAAATATTATGGACACTATTATTTGACCCTAAAATTTACTACTCTCCAATTTATAAATCATTATACACATAGAGTATTGATTTTTTGGACACGGCAATGTAAAAGGGACTGAGTTTGATTCTTTGACTGCTTTAAGGTACAAAACATTATGATTCTCTCTAACTTAACTGAACAGTAGAGTCAATACCATGTAACATTACATAAGTCTATCTCTGTGCTGAATGCACATTTCTTTTCCTGCTCAAAATAATCCTTGTAGTTGTCTCTGTTATTGTTTCCAAATTACACCTGAAAAAAGTACAGCTTTGACACACTGAGATACAAGACCAAGATCAGAAAGTTTAGCAAGTGACAGAGTGAGAGTTTAACAACAAAACGATCCTGACTTCAACGAACCTGACTTCAAAGCCCACATTGCCATCCACGCATAGTGTTAACTTTTTCACACAACCCACTGTAAAAGCTTCTGTAAATCTAAGCACTTGACCTCTTACTCCGAGCATGCAGGATCAGACCACAGTATCTTATGTGATATTTCAGCTTATTTATACATGAAACCTAATTTTCAGACCAAGCTATGAAATGTAGCCCCGCTGAATTCTTCTGTTCAAGAACAAGCTTGATTTCAGGGTTGGGTATGCCTGACTGCACAGGCAGAGGCAAAAGGATCTGAATTGGAAACGATAGACACAATCTAGCAGATAATTAAACAGGTGCCTTTCAAGTGTTCAGAAAATAATTTGTAATCTTGGCACTGCTTTTATTGATTCTTCTCCATGGAAGTTCTCTCTCTCTCTCTCTCTCTCTCTCTCTCTCTCTCTCTCTCTTTCTCTCTTTCCCTCTCTTTCCCTCTTTTGCTCTCTCTTTCAGTGTCTGTTCGTGTTCATCTATTATGGTACTACATGATAACATGCATGTGCATTGTAAAATGAAATAAAATTGCAAATAGTGTATTTTATTTTATCATGAAGCCATTGGAATATATTTTTTTGCCAATTTAGTTTTAAAGAGTAACAAGGAATTTAATCAATTTAGCCAAACTGAGCATTCCTAATTAATCCACTTTACATGACTATAATTTCTGGTACTTAAACTTACTTGTTCACTCATTTGTCCATCCATCAAGTGTTTCTGGAGTGCATACTGTGTGCCAGCTATTAACACATACACAGCAGTAACAATTATAGTACATGTTGCCTTTAATAATGGTGCAGTGGTTAGGAGGACCTGGGTTCAGTTCCTGGCACAAGCATAGTGCTTAAGTTCCAGGAGATTCAATGTCCTTTTATTTTTTTTATTTTTTCCCTCACAGGCACTAGACATGCATATGGGACATAAAACATACATGAAAGTAAAACGTTCATACACTTAACTTGAAATAAAAAATTTTAATTAAAAGGGAACTATTTTATATAAAGGAGCTCACTTTGGGCCTAAGGATGTAGCTCGCTGATTGAGCACTTGCCTAGAAATCATAAGACGTGCATTCAACCCTCAGACAGAACCAAAGTAAAATAGTTGCATTGTTATAATGGAGGCACCTCAAAACTAGTCCCTTTTAGTTAAATACCTTCAAATAATTAACTTCCTCACACCCTGTCATCCTCTTTTACTTTAATTTTGTTTCTTCTAGAGATTTGGAAACCTGGACTCATTGTTTGCGTGGGGAAAATTTGATGTATTTCTTTAGGCTCCTAGAGAGCAGCCCCTTTGCAGTAGGAAAGACTACAGAGTCATTAATTAGGAAGTAGGGATTTTTTTTTTTTTGCAAGAGGTCAAGGGAAATATTGAAGGCAGTTTGGGACAAGAATGATTTCAGTGTAAGCAAGGGCAAAAGAGAAGGGTTTGAAGAACATTTGGAAGGTAGCAATACTAGTTCGTTGAAAAATAAAGTATGAGTTATGAAGGGAAGAATGAAATCCAGGACAATTCCAAGGTGAAGCGGTTAACGAGACTAGAGTAAATGATAGAAAACTTAGGTTAAATGCTAGAGACAAATGTTGGTTTGGTTTTAGAATTTGGGTAGGTTTAAAAGATTTTAAGAGATCCTAACAAAGTCATAAAAAGTAAAATTGGATGCAGAAATGGAATCTGTAGGGTTATTTATGGGCTTAAGTCCAACATTGGAGATTAAGTTATATGAAGACATTTAAGTTATGCAATGTTAGAGTGGATGGCTGCTTAGGCAGGGTCTCCAGGATAGTGTCAGTTCCTAACATTTTGCATTTTCTTTTGGTTTCTTTGGCATGGTAGTTCAAAGTAGGGCTTTCACTGGGATTTGTGTGTGTGTGTGTGTGTGTGTGTGTGTGTGTGTGTGTGTGTGCATCTCTAAAATTGCTCAATTGTCCTTGACACGTGAAGAACCTAAAGATGTCCTCTCCTCACTTGTCCTTGCTTGTTATTGTCCTTTCATGCTTTATGCAGTTCTATAGAATTTCCACAGGAGAGGATGAAGATTGTCTCCAATTGACCTGGAAAATATAACTTGTTGAGGAGAGAACACATGCAGTGAGGACCAAAAAGTTAACTCTGGATCACAGGTGCCCGACATCTCCTTGCTTTCCTTGCTTCTCTCTCTCTCTCTCTCTCTCTCTCTCTCTCTCTCTCTCTCTCTCCCTCTGTCTTTCTCTCTCTTTCTCTCTCAACTTTTCTACTTTGTTGAAGCTTCAAATTCACTAGGCTTCAACCCTCATTTTGTTCCTCTCTAAACCTAGACCCTAAGTAAGTTATTTCACTCCACTTGTTCTCAGTATCTTTTTATGCCTACTGGGTACTGAGAACTAATGTCAGTGTCTTCTTGGATGTCAGTCTTTTCTAGCTTTATCTGAGAGAGTCTTTTGTTGCAAATAATATAATGCACATCTTATTCATTCCAGAATATTCTTTATAATTCATCTTGTAATTCAACTAACTCATCTGCTCAGATGTATAAGCAACCATTTTATGTAGCTAAATTTTTACATTTCAGAAGTTTTCAATGACACTGGAATGACTGGAGAAAAAATCTGATATTTATTGAGAAGGTAATAAATGCCAAAAAGCTATATATACTTTATTATACATAATTTTCTAAATAACTACAATATTTTATTTTCATATAGATAAACACACACACACTCACAAAGGTCCACAGTTGCTGTTTATGGAAGGCTCTATTTTAACATTGATCTGTATTATAATTAGAATATTAAATGTCCTTCATCAGTTCACTTGTATGAGCACTTGGTCCGCAGAATAAGAGACACTGGTAAAGTTGTGGAATTTTCAGGGGGCAGAGCCTTGATATAGAAAGTGGGTTGTCAGGAGAGGACCTGGATATTTTACACACCTGGAATACTTTCTGGTGGTGGATGCGATGTGATCAGCTGGCCTTCAGGATCTTCTTCGTAGCTTCTCCACCGTGAAGGAATAGATCCCCTTAAGCTGTGTCCCGGGATAAATTCCTCTTTAAACTGCTCCTTGTCACATATTTTGTCACAGCATGAGAAAGATAATAATGTTGAGTTTCATTCAAAGTTACAGTTTTCCAACTAGTAGCACTTTATCATCTAAATTGACTAAGCTGGAAATTCATAACCTGGTCTGTTCTGGAAGAAGTTACAACCGGTCTCGCTGAACATAGCGGACAAGGAGGACTACTGAGACCTCAAGAACAATGGCAACAGGTTTTTGATTCTACTGGACCTATTGGTTTCGTGGGAGCCTAGGCAGTTTCGTGGATGCTCACCTTACTAGACCTGGATGGAGGTGGGTGGTCCTTGGACTTCCCACAGGGCAGAGAACCCTGATTGCTTTTTGGACTGACGAGGGAGGGGGACTTGATTGGGGGAGGGGGAGGGAAAGGGGAGGCAGCGGTGGGGAAGAGACAGAAATCTTTAATAAATAAATAAATTAATTTAAAAAAAAACTTAAAAAAAGAAGTTACAAATAAAGATAGAGTTGGATTGCAATGTCCCAGTCACTCTCTAGTGCAAAGCTTGCCTGTCTCCTAATTTATTTCACTTCTAGTAACTTCCGGCACAGCCTCCTTTCAAGTGATTTGAGAGTATAAGAATGCATGAAATAGTGTTTAGAAGTACCACTGAAATTTGGGAGACTCCTGAACTGTAGTTAGGAGTAGGAAGTATGAGACTTTCACAACCAAAACAGAAGTAAGTGAGGAACTTGCTGCGTTTATATTTAGCCCCAGTAATTAGTTTACTTCACAATGATTCTGAATTGGAAGATCACAGCGAGGCAGATAAACCAGGAATGGCTAACTTCAGTCTGACAGCCCCCAGTCTACTTCTGTTCACTATCTTTTCATATAGGAAACAAGGACAAAATATTCATGAAATAGACTAGCTAGCTTTAAATAGCTCACTACAGCAAATCCATGCACGTTCAGATAAGACATTCACAATTATTAAAAAGAGAGCCATGTTCTGCATACTTAGAATCTTGGGATGTTTTACTACAGCTTCAATTTGGGTTTTAAGTTGCCATAGAGTAGAAACGGTGAAATAAAAATATTGTCAAACTGCACCAACAGAACTGTTTTAGATTAGTGCCAACAATTAGAGAATAGAATGTTAGGAAAGTCTCAACTGTTATCTGTGCTGGTCAGCAAAACTGGCTATATTAAAAAACACAGTTGATAGTGTATGATAGTGTCTAATTTAAGCTTTTGTAGAAGTCAAATGAAACCTGGCACACAATTAATGTTTGTTGAATGAATACTGAATAAGAATATTCATAGAATCCACACTAAGTAGAGCTAAATTCTCAGCCCCTAGGTCAGTGCTTTGAGGAAATGAATGGGCTTAAAATCACGTTTATTTTTTCTGAAATACAAATTTAACAATGTCACTTCCTTCTTTAAATCCTTCAAGAGACTACCATGGCCTCCAAGATACCATTTGTGGCTGTGTTTCTCAATCTCTGGTATGGAGAAGCCTCCTGTTAGTTATACAACCCTCATTTAGCTTATATGGAGTATGATCAGAGATTGGAATTCTTAAAGAATAGCTCAGAGTTATAGTAATAATGTTTGTTAGTGGGCCTCATTTTCAGTAGCCGATATGACAGATTGTTATTTTGTGGGTGATCTCCAAGTTTCTCACCAGTTTTACCCAAATAAGCCCTTTAATTTATGCAAAAAAGCAGGTGAACAAACAAAACAACACTAACAAAAAACATGGACAGTCATGATATTGCATGTGATCATATGTTTCGTTTTCTTCAATTCTTTTTTATTTATTTATTTATTTATTAAAGATTTCTGTCTCTTCCCCACCGCCGCCTCCCCTTTCCCTCCCCCTCCCCCAATCAAGTCCCTCTCCCTCGTCAGCCCAAAGAGCAGTCAGGGTTCCCTGCCCTGTGGGAAGTCCAAGGGCCACCCACCTCCATCCAGGTCTAGTAAGGTGAGCATCCANCTTCCCCACCGCCGCCTCCCCTTTCCCTCCCCCTCCCCCAATCAAGTCCCTCTCCCTCGTCAGCCCAAAGAGCAATCAGGGTTCCCTGCCCTGTTCAATTCTTGAACCCCTTTAAATTCTAGCTCGGGTCAGACATCATCAGAAGGTTTTCTGTTGTCCCCTAGTCATTTTGTCTGTGTGCTCATTTGTTTGCTTTATTGACATAGGGTCTCTCATTCTAGCCTGGAATTCTTTATGAGGGCCAGGCTCACCTCCACCTCACTGAGATTCCTCTGTCTGCATCCTCGGTGCCGGTTTCAGGTGTGATTCACCACTCCTGGCTCCTAGTCTTGGTTAACATTACTCTCAAATGTTTTCAGCATAGTATTCAAAAATAAACATATCACATCCTTCATCAGAGTCAAGAATGCTGCCAATGAGGTCGGTACCATACTTGTCTTAGCAAATAAAAGAAACTTACGGGTTTAGTTGTGAAACTAAGTCTGCAGAAAAATAAGTGCACAAATTTCACGTCAGTTGTATACTAATTTTCGATAGCTCATAAAGAGGCTAGTGTCCCTTATTCTATCTCACTGAATCACTGATCATCCCCATGCCTTATGATTTTTGATGCACGTCTGTTTCATCTGTATATGGAAAGTCACTTTCCAAAATATCACCAACACAACTGTTGAAAAGGATTCACTTGTTGTTTATGATGATACAGAAACTTCCTCGGACACCCATATTTTGGGTGTTTTAAAAGAGGAAGAGTGAGTTTAAATTTACATGTACTTTTGGAGTTTAGTTTCAGTCATGTCTCTTATGTGAGAGCACAAAAAGTATTGAATTATGATCCCGATATTATTATTTACTTTTAGTGGAATAAAAATCAGATGTTTAATTATAAAAGTTCTCAAGATGGGAATATTAATTCCATCAAGTTCCTTTCAATTAAATAGTTGACAGAGCTCTAGAGGATGCTAGTGTATTGAAAAGTGGATTATTTTCCTTGCATGAGTTTCCAGCATAAGCAAGTTATGTTAGTTATAAAAAGGAAATGGTGCATTGCATCAGTATAGATGGTAAGCTGACTGAGTATCCTTTGTGCCCAAGCTTTTGGTTTTGGTGGCAGTGACTTTCACATAGAACCTGTATTTACCTGGTGATAAATACGTTTTCACAATCTGCAAAATGTTTTTATTATCAGCACCTATTTTGAATAAGTGCCCAGTAATTGTTGGTTGAGCAAATCATAAGAAGAGTTGATTTAAGAAAAGCTGAAAAATTCACTATGGCTTGAAGAACAACAATGATTTCCATTGATGACTCTAACCTACAGAGCAACAGCATCAGTATTACTTGGGTGCTTATTCCAAATGAAGAAGCTGAGGCACACCCTAGACTTAGCGTATCATATGCTGAATTTTTTTAAATGTACCCCTTTGATTTTTATTGTATTATATTTTTGACATTTTAGTTGTGAGCTTTAGCCATTAATAGCTGAGCTATCAGGAATCTCTGTTCACATTGCATTTTTTAAGGAACACTTCCTGTTGAGATATTATTAACTCCATTCCCATGTGTGGACATTTAAAGAAAGTTTAAAAGACTTAAATGAGATCAAAAAGCATGTCGGTAACTGAGCCAGGACACTTGAGTCTCTGGCCTCCATTATTCCCAACTCACTTACTACTTTCACAGTAGGAGAAGATGCAGTTAATAGAAGGATAAATATGGCAAATATCTAAGCTGTTACATCCACTCTTGAAAGTACAGTTTAATTTAGATTCTAATTTGTCTTTCTCTTTCAAGTTTTCTGATGCATAAAAATATGAATGGCAGGTCTGAGCAATGTTTAGGTGATGTGCTTTGACTCTTTTTCAATTCAGGATGTTCAGTTTGGATTCTGCTAAGGATTCTCTGATAATCTCTGCTATTCAAACCGTCGAATTAACCAAGAAAAGAGAAGTCCACATTCATTCAGGGGCTGGCTAGGAACTGGTCAAATTTACATCATTTCCTCTGTTGTGCAATATTGATTTTAGTGACTTGGGAAGAATATTTTAGTATCTGTCAAACTAGATAACTTACTTGTCCAAAGGGGGCAGTGCAGTGACACCTTAAACACCAGGGCTTTATCAAGGTTAATCTATCTGTAAGGCAAATGGTGATCATATTTTCATGAGAGAAAAGAAGATTGAAAAGCTGGACAAATCAAGTAGCAACTCTTGTAAAAATCATATTCCTATAGTAGCCGGCTTGAAGATATAAATCCCAGGGAATTCCTCCTTTACTTACCATTTATCTGATTATCCATCGAATGTTGATTGCATTGCTGTTACAGGTATAGTGGTGTGCACTGGGGCTCTAGTGTGAGATCTTGTGCTCTGCTCAGAATGCATAGGTATGAGGATTTCTTCAGAGGACGTTTCAAGATTGAGTAGTGAGCAATCAAGAATAGTCGAGGCAGTTTTGGTTCAAAAACAGTTCAGAACTCCTTAGGTTATCAACCCCCTCTTTTATTGTGGGGGCACTTTGGAGGTGTGCTTAAGTACTTAATTAATGAAACAAGAATTCCATAAGCTGTATTTATTTTCATAAACAACACAGTAAAGCCAACTGCATCAGGGATGTCATCTGCTAACTTAGGTGTGTTCTTTTCCTGTTGTCATCTATACACACCTGAGTCTTATTACAGACGTTTGCCAGAGGTTGCTTCCAGGTATGGGGATGTCTGTGAGAAGAAACTGTGGTGAGGAGCATCCTGAAACTTTTCCTTATGGCTTTAGAAATTACCTCACCACTGTCTTGTCAGCTTGCACTTTCCTTTATGACTGGAGCATAGAAAAGAATGTGCCTATAAATTTAGGACCATGGAGAAGGCATTAGCAGAAGCAATATTTTTCTTGAAGAATGGTATTTTATTCAGTCTAGCATGTGGTTTGGTGCACAGCTTCAATGACTGGCTCCAGGGCTTAATACATAGATATGTCTTCTAGTGAATCTGACTCTAAATAGTAATTGATGCGGTAAAATAAAATCTGTTATTCATTTATTGAGGAAAAGATTACTACAGTGAACTACCACCATGTTAGGAATGACTAAAGAAAAAAGAAAATAGCAGAAATTGATTTCAATAAACTAACAAATGCTTTATCAGTAGGTTTACTTAAATAACTTTTCCTTTCAGGGAAACTTTGCAACTTCCGATTTGATCCCATCATTACTTCAGCATTTGCTATTTGGACAAATAGTTCTCAAGTCCTGACTTAGTTCTAAGTGCTTGAACTCTAGTTTTTAAATGGTCCTTGGTTGTCTCTAATGTATGATCTTCAGTTGAGCACATATTTAGTTTGTCACAGTGATGTAAAGAAAAGAAAATACGGGTCTGCCTCCATTTGAAAAACTATACACCAAGTGCCTGCAGAAACTGTTTCTATTGGATATTGCAGGCTGTGTGTGGAGTGGAATTGAGTCCAATCCATGATCCAGCAGAGCTTCAGCCCAGGATTTCTTTAGAGCCTTTGCTACACACAAAGTTGGCTGATGTGCCATTCAGCATCCCAGCAGCTCTTTCTCTTCACACTAGCAATGGCACAGCTTTGTGCGGAGGCATTGCTGGCTGTTCTGAGCTAAAATCAGCTTTGTGGACCAGAAGGGGGGTTTGCACACCTTATTAAGGTAGGCAAGTGTGTCTGAGTGTGTGTGCGCCAAAAAGCCGGAAGACATCTGTTGAGAGGAAAGTGCTCTTCGTAGGTCTGGCAGCCTCTATGTAAGTCTTCTATTCTGATGCAGGAGCGTGTGAGCAGTAGGTGGGAGGAGATGCTTTTGTACTTGGAAGGCTGAGGTCCGGATTAAGTGATATTGCTATAGCTAGTTAGAGGCAGGAAAAAAAGGCGGTAGATCAAAGCATTAACTAAAATGCACCCTTGTGTTAATTCTCGCAAGTTAAACCACCTCATTGTAAGGGAAATTGAGGAGGGGGGGGAAGGAGCAGCAGTGAAGGCAAGTAGCCCAGGTCTGTGAGGGTTTGAGCCTCTCTGGTCTTGTAGCTTTTGAAGTCCCTTCTTACAATTTGTTTGGCTCCCCTGGAGGGGGCAGTTCATATCCACATCTCTCTCTTGGAACATTTCTTCCTTCTATACTTCATCAGGGAACAATGGAGTTTAGCCGTAACCGGATACCCCAATCTCCCCCCAAAAAAGCATGTGCCCCCGTCTGCTTAATAAAGGTGTTTTGAAGAGATTCCTGCCAGGGGAATCTTGATGCCTACGCATTAAGATGGCAATTAACTTTTACTATCAGTGCTTACATTAAAATTTCTCTCTTTCTTCTTCACTAAAACGGTCATAAATTTGAGTAGCATAAAACTTTATCTTAAAACATTTCTTTGCTTTAGGACACCTTGATTTTTTAAAGACAGATATATATCTAATATGCTATATTATAATACATTTATGTGTAATATATACATAGATAATATATTGGTGCTGTCACACTTAGAAATACTAGTTTGAAGCTCAATGTTGCATTTTTCTCTGAGGAAAAATATAAGTAATGTCAAAAGTTTGATTTGTTCAAGTTTTAAAAGATATAACTTGCTTTGTGACAGTTCATTTGAGTGGAACTCAGACACTGTGTATCAGGTTTTAATCAAATAATTTTACAATTCATGTATAGTTAAGCACAGAAGTAAAATGATTTATCTTTTGTTTATACTATAAAAGTTATTAAGTGAGGTTTGACTTTTAGTAAAAGTTTTAAAGAGGGACAGAATTGGTAACTGGACTCAGAAGACCCTTTACACTTCTCAATTTTACCTCCGTGCCTTTTACCTTTGGGAATATCCCTGTCTGCACGAAGAGGTTATTTATAATGTATTCTGTGTTTCAATAAAAGTGAACAATTATGAGCTTTCTGATGTACATTTGAATGCTGTAAATTATTTCATATATTTATTGTCTCTTTTACCTCTCATGAGGTTTACTTTGGAAATAAAGCATGTGCCATAGTAGGCTGGCATTCAGCTTTTATGTTTTAAATTTAAATGCTGTCAATGTTGATATCATATCTTGAATGTGTGGGTAGAAAAGATACCAAGTTTTATTATTTAGATTTAAATTATGGAATTGCAGATTGATATTTTTCAATGCATTTTCATTATAGTTCCTGCCACGGAGGCAGCGTGAGGGCTTTCAGGAAGATGGAGTGGTGTAATTACCAGGTGCACACGTTCATTAATCCTTCCTGGCCAGAGAAAGCTTCAAGTTCTTCTCCAGTGGCCCATTCGTAAAGCTATAAATATCTAAATTGTGTCAGCCAAGAAATCACACAGAATGGTGGCTCTTTTTGAGTTCAATTTCATGCACTGTTGCTTTGGTCTTGTGAGAAAAACACTGAATTCTTTAGGATACTTGTGCTTATAAAGTTCCCAAAACAAGTATCAAATCATTGATGACTTAATTTAAAATACATACTATTCTTTCACAAACTAAGAAGATTGTGTCAATGTGGATCCCTAATATGTTATAGGTCTTTTCACTGGAACTCTGCTTTGTGTATTGTGGGATCAAAATTACAGCTGACAGCTATTTTCTTTTAATTTTTAGCTTAGTTCATCAGTGTCTATATTGCTTAAAACCTTAGCACTGTTGCATTTTATTTGCTGCAGGGGAGAGTTTGATTGGATGTGGAAGACTTGTTAAAAGTAATTTAAAATGTGCCTTTTGAGGGCTTCTTTACTAATTATTCCTTACTAAAATAATTCTGAAGATATTTTCTGTATAGACTTTTAAAAAGGTCTATAAAATGAGACTAAATGGTATAATAGTGCCCTTAGAATTCATCTTTCTCCTCTCTCTCTCTCTCTCTCTCTCTCTCTCTCTCTCTCTCTCTCTCTGTCTCTCGCACACACACACACACACACACACACACACACTTAACTAAACTAATATAGTTATCAGAAAGGATACAGCTAGAAATGTATCTGATAAGTAGAATCCAGGAATAGCTTTCTTAATTTATGAATGTAACTTTCTTAATTAGAAAGATACAAACTAATACACACACACACACACACACGGAGACAGAGAGAGACAGAGATACAGAGAGAGACAGAAACAGAGACTCAAATCTATTTTACTGTTCATGATATTTATTCCCTAGACCAGTAGTTATCAAGCTTCCTAATTCTGTGACCCTTTAACAGAGTTACCCATGTTATGGTGACTCCCCAACCAAACAATTATTTTTTGTTGCTACTTTATAAGTCTAATTTTGTTACTGTTATGAATTGTAATATAAATATCTGACATTCGGGATATCTGATACACAATGCCTGTTAAAGAGACTTTTGACTCTGTAGTGGTTATAACTCACAGGTTGAGAATAAACTAAAGGCAACCCAACATATATTAAAACAAACATTTAAAATATATTTGTATCTTAATATTTTACTTAAACTTTAAAGGTGCCAAATATAATCAAATCTTTTTTGATTTTTTCCTGTGTTAAAGAAGCCAGAGACTGTGGATATTCTGGTATTATTTGTAGGGAATATTGTTCAGAATAATTAAAAATGTAATTTGTTCCTTCTCATTTTGCAATAAAATGCATATTTTCTATTTTTAAAATAGCAATGGTTAATATGATCTTAAAACAAATGTTCAAAAGCAAGTTGATTTTTTAAAGAATGATAAACACACATTTATTACCAGCAAAAGAAAGGGCAGGGCATACTTCTGTGTGAAGTTAAATATAAAAATATGTGTATGTGTGGGTGCATATGTGTGTTATATAAAAATATAAGTCAAGAGATAAGTATAGGATTCAGAACTTTTGCCTTCTGGCTTTTTCTTCCTAAAAATCTATTTAAATATCTACGTATTTTATATCTCTAGGTTTCTTAGGAATTCTTTGTCTAGTACAATGGCCCCATCAATGATAATTCTATCGTTACGAGGAATAAAACTTGTCATAAATGAAAGTCAAGTATTTTAAAGGTATAGTAGTCACAGATGTTGTAATATATGAATGTAATGGACTTATACCACCTCCTTATCACTAAAAATCCTGATTCCAATTCCTGGATGGGTGTGCTAGCTCAGTGAGCAAAGTTTATACGCTGAAAACGTGGGGACTGACATGAATCTTCAAAGGCCAGATAAGGTGGAAGCGTGTAGCTGTGTTTGTAATCCCAGAACTCCTACTGTGAAATGAGAAGTAGCAAATGGAGACTCCTCAGAAAACCACTAGTCAGTCTGCCTAGTGTGCACAGCACTGAACAATAAAGACACTCTGTCTTAAATCAGGATGTAGGCAAAGACCTGACATGCAGGGTTCCTCTTACTTTCACAATTGCATTGTGGCATACATCTACACAGACACACACATCATAAACATGTGCCCGTCCAAACACTCAAAGATTGAAAAATTGATTTCTAGCAGTTTTTTATTTCAATTTCCAAATATACATGAATTTGATGAATAGTTTAAGCATGACCAAATTGAGGTGCCTATCCTAAAAACATGATAAACTATGGGGAAAGAAACTTCGTATTTCATTATTATGTTAGGTATTTAATTCATTTTTAAACTAAACTTGAGGTTGTATTTACTTTTATAAGCACAGATTACATTCATGAGCATAAGAGCAGATGTGCTCAAAGGACATGGCTGTCAAAATAAGCATTTGTTAGTCTATTGAGGAAATCCCTCGTCCAAGAGTTAAAGAAGTGGCCATTGCCTACACTTTACATGTAAAATTCACAGAGCGTATTTACATAGAGAAAATAATTAAGCATAATATCTAGCCTGAAGACACTTTTATCTTTCATGTGGAGGTAAACTGATACATGCACATCATTCAGTGATGTCTCAATAAAATCAAGGTGAAAAAAATAATTTCACAAGAGCCAACAAAAAACTAAAGTAATTCTTGGTTTGCTGACATATGACAGATGCCATATTTATCATTAAAGGTCTCCATGTATTTGGACTGAATTTTAACAACTGTCCGTGCTAGAGATTTAATGTAGAATAAGGATTTCCATGGTTGAGTCTAGTTTGTCAGTAATCATGGGAATACACAGAGTAAGGAAGTTTCATGGCATGTCCAAGGATAAAATTTATAATTTTGTAGCCTTCCTATATAGCAATGCCTATAGAAACACAATCTGCAAAAGGGACCGTTAAGAAAAGCTTCTTATAGCTGTCACCTTATTACTTAATCCTGGCCAAATCCTTTTCTGAGGAAGATGAAGAAAGAGATCCTTCACCTGATCCTTAAACAAGTATGTAGACAGCACCTAAACTCAGCCTCCCCCTTCAGAAAAGCAAAGTTGTATCAATTTCTCAGAAATTACATACATAATACAAAATTAAAGGATGGGTAGGAAAAAGTAGTTCTTTCCTTCTGCTAGCTGAGGTTTTTTGTTTGTGTGTTGTGTTGTTTTTGTTTTATTCCTTGTTTAATTAAAATAGCATTTTTAAAATAGAGGGCAGTTTTTCAGCTGCTGCTTAACATCTTCACAATTGACCCTCATTTTTTATTTAGGTTCTTTTGAAAAAAAAGAAAGGTACAGCACCCATAAATGTTTGCTGGAACATGTCAAACAAAATGGGGTTTCTGAAATAAGGGTTGAGAAACCATGCCCTCCTTTTCTAGGATATTAACATTTCGGTGTTATAGATTTCTCCATTCGTTTTCAGCTAAACCTAACTTTACACTAAAAGATGGAGAGTTGTAGCAACGCAATTTATACATAGCAAGTCTCAGTGTATCCACAGGATTACACGGTCAGGTACCAGTTCATAGGGTATCATAGGGTTTAGGAACATTCTCTCTCTCTCTCTCTCTCTCTCTCTCTCTCTCTCTCTCTCTCTCTCTCTCTTTCTCTCTCCTAAAGTGACCTTCATGTTTATATCTTCAAATAATAAACAAGTAATCTGTGCAGGTTATTCTCTCTTACTGTGATACTCCCCTTTCCAAAAGCTAGCTGCTGTAACCTTTTTGTTGGAGGTTGCTTCTCAGACTTCCAGTGTCTGTGTGCTCTGCACAAGGAATAGTTAGACTTGCCCTAGGATTTACATCCTGTGTTTGAGAAGCCCTTAAACAGTTATGGCTGATGGTAGAAGTAAAAGTACTTCAAAATTTTTGCCCTCAATTAAAAAATAAATAATAAACTCTTCTGTCATCTTAGACTTGTGTGCTATGAATAAGTTGAACACTTTCCTTTCCCCAGTCTCACAGCTTGGTTCTGTTACCATTGCTTCCTGGAAACCTGACCTCTGTGGCAACTTGTACAGGAGACAACATTCCTGCATTTCTATCTAGGGTATCTATACTAAAGGCATTCTTTAAAAGTGAAACTTTGTATAAAATACCCAAAGTGTCAGTTAGTATCCAATATAAAACCAAGTTCAGCCAGTTCAAAATTCCTTTTTATGAACTGGTCCACTATTTAAACTCAATTTTGAGCAGTTTGTCACATACAGCATTACCTACTGTATTACACCATATATTTATAGCATACTCATGATATGATAGATTGTGAATATATCTGTACGCATGATATCATTTTATTTTACTGATAAACTATTAATATGAATGGGATCATGAATAACACCTACCTTTTAGAGTAACTATAAGGACTTATAAAATGATGCCCATAAAGTATTGAGGATAACAATGGAGTTGTCTCTGACTCTTTTTTCTGCTCTTGAGATCCTTATCCTCCTACTGGATTGCCTAGTCCATCCTTGATATGAGGGTTTGTTAGTCAGTTCTATTCTGATTAGTAGTTCTTTCGAATGGCTCATATAAACCACATAGTTGCATTGTGTATTAAATGATGTAAATTTCCTGGGAAGAGAACAAGAGGTACTGATGTAGGCATTGAAACGTGAAATAAAAAAGCAAGGTCTTTAACTGATGTCTCAGTAGATGACTCTTAACATTTGTCTGCGTGTATTCTTTTAGCCTTGACTCATCAAAAGAAAACATTGGAGACATTTCTGCTAGACTCAGCAGATCAATTTAGCAAAGATGAATGGCAGCTTGCCTCAAATGTATTCAGTCATAGCTGTCTTTTGCTAATTTCATATTTTGTATTTCTTGATGAAAATTAAAAAGCTGCTTTCTTTTTTTAAATTCTTCTCTCATATAATACATCCTGACTGCAGTTTCCCCTCCCTCCACTCCTCCCAGCCCAGCCCCAACACACACTTCCCCTCTTCACCAGATCTGTTGCGTGTCCATTTCCTTTCAGAAAAGAGAGAGCCTCACAGGCATATCAAGAGAATACGACATAACAAGATACAATAAGACTAGGCACAAACCCTTATATCAAAGTTGGACTAGGCAATCCAGTAAGAGGATAAGGATCTCAAGAGCAGACAAAAGAGTCAGAGACAACCCCATTCCAACTGATAGGAGTCCCACAAAAGAAAAGAAAGAAAGAAGCTAAAAGCCACAATATATATTCAGAGGCCATGGTACAGACCAATGCAGGCTCTGTGATTGCTGCATCAGTCTCTGTAAACCCAGATTTTCTCTGCTTACTCGATTTTGTGGGTGTCCCTGACCACTCTAACACCTACAATTCTTTTTATTTTTCCCTGTGTTCTGAGGGAAGGGACTCGGTGGTGATCTCCAATTTGGGCTTTCTCTTCATCTGATTTTTGGCTGTGAGTCTCTGCATCTGATCCCATCAGCTTCCAAGAGAAGCCTTTCTTATGATGATTGAGTTAGGCACTGAACTATGAAAAGCTGCTTTCTTGAACTGACTAGTATAGAATGAAATTTGTCATTTTATTAGCATAACTGCATCAGAGTATTCTGTGGGAGGCCACTAGCCAAGTGAAATAGTTGCTGTAATGCTCAGAATCTATTTTAGGTTTTGTAAAATGACTGTGATTTATATTTAGCAAATTGTGTGGTTTGACTTATTTTTTTTAAGAAATTTATTGACTTTCAACAAGAGTACTCCAGGGGCATTCAAATGAGTATAAGCTTTCTTCACGAGTACACATGAAATTTATTCAAAATATTTTGCTTGAAACCCTACTAGGATAGTATTTATATAAGAATTTATCCTAACTTATTTTATGGACATGTAATGATCTATTTAGAAAAGACTATGGCCTGGCAGGGTATGGAGGTAATAGTATTTCATTGTCTACAATGATCTCTTAAGGAGGATATTCTGTGACACATGACATAAAAATAAATGCACTTCTGTAAACAATATAAATAAGTTACTTCACATGTAGGCCCTGAATTTGAATAAATTAAACCTTACATTTATTTATTTCTCATAAATTTATTGAACAAATGAGCAAATATATAACACTGTGAACAAGAAAATAAAATTAATATTTAAAATATAATCAGTTGTTTTATCCTTAATTTCACATCTTTTATAACTGAATTTCTTATTAAATTGATATTGATTATATAGTCATAATAACATCTCTCCTGCACAAATTAGAATTCACACATATTGAATAGTTGATTTAGCATTCTAAACAGCGAGATTTATACCATGTTATTTCCATAATACCATGAAAAAGAAGGTAAATAAAGATAAAAGTACACAGAGAGCCATGATTTCCCAGCATCTTGGTTTCCTGCAGAAATCCAATAAAAGACTGAACCTATCAACATTAACAATGAGAGGGGAAAGGCTTCTAAGGCCCAGCCTTTCTCTGAGGAATCAGTGACAGTTCATGGAAGTTAGGAGAAAGAAAATCATTTTCTTTTTTGTTATGATCATTAATAAGATGTTAATGCTTGAGTAAATAACCTACCAAATATGCTCACCCAGGCATGCCTTAGTAAATACAGAAAGTAATGATTTTAGGTAATATAGTTAGCAAACAGGTACTTCAAACCATGATGAGATTAAATCCCTACATTATTAGTATTGTATATTAATATTATACTCCAAATCTCACATATAAGTGTATGCATATATGCAAGTATGTTCACATCTGTATATAAAAGGCAGATTTCTTTTCAATATACTTCCTCTTATCATTGCAGGGTGCTTTATAGTACTATATTATTTTGCATTTCAGTTCTTTAAGTTCTAAACTTCATATATATCTATCATGTAGCAAGTTGTCTAATTAGGAAATGATATTATTTTTACTTATAATCAAGAATATTTTTGTTCCCTCAAACCATATGTGAATATATGTATAATTGCTTCAGCAATTCTATAATAATTGTCACATATTACATATATCATAGGGATGAGTCTCTGATACTTTATGAATGACTAGAGCTCTATTTTCTAACAACTCTTTTTATCACTCACCAGTCATGGCACCTGCGATAGCATATTAAATATGGATTTCAAACATCAACAGTATGGCTACTGAGATAAGTCTTATAGAATTGAAGGGAAGTTGGTTGGATGTAGATGAAACAATATTGGCCTTGAGTCCATAATTATTGAAATTTAAATGATGAGTATATAGAAATGTATTGGACTATACAGTCTGCTTTTCTGTGTAAGTCTAAACATAAAAATCAAGAGAGGCAGTTCTTTATATCATGCAGTTTATAAAAAAAAAGTCAAAAGGTAACTTATCTTTAGACCAGAAATACATAATTATAAAATATTAAGCAACATGCTTTTATTTTTATGCTATGAAAAAGAGAAGTTTAATATACTTTTTTGTTTCTGTGATTGAATTCTGTAACAACTAACACTTTTTAAGTATAGCTCATAATACTGGGAAAATGATGGTAGCAATGCATGAGTCAGAAACATTTAAAGATTAGTGTTAGTGATCTAGATCTTTTTATCTAGTCCGGGATACCAGTCCATGCAATGTTGGGGCCTGCCATTGCATGGGCACGTCTACTTTGGTTAACCTACTATAGAAACTCCCTCACACGCACACCCAGCAAAATGCCCCCTAAGTGAACCTAGAATGTGTCAAATTGAAAAGCATGGTTAACCAACACATATATGATGAGGAAAATAGTGATAAGTACAACATATTGGTTTAGTCACAATATTTTTAGATTTATTCTCAACTTTTCTAAATTTACAGTACCATTTAAACTATTTAAAAGAAGACAGATGTATGTGCACAGTTAATGAAATGAAAATGTAATGTGCTATACAATAAGACATGTGGGGATTTTGATCATAATGATAAATGAGAAAATAATAGCAATAATAAAAGTAATAGCAGTGAAAGATGTTAGTCTTCATAGTATGAATGGGATTGATGGTGATGTAAGCTGTGTTATTTAGGGTTGTAATGTTCGTGGAGTTCAGTTCACATTCAGCTATTTTTTTTAGTTCATATTAACAACAACTCTTCTAAGATATAGATATATGATGAGCAAAATGAGGACCAGAAAGGTTGATCTGCAAATAAGTGTAAGTTCTGGAACAGAAATGATCATGATTGATAGAGTTTCTGGTTTTGATGCTTGTCTAAGAAAGTGTCCACCTCTAATACAATGGGCAGTACATTAAGTCTTGAATTATTTTCATCTCTATGATGGGAAACTGCGTATGTTATAGAGAATTATTTTCATAATTACTTAGCTTGCAATGAATAAAACATCAATGTTTCATACATGGGGGATTTGCACTAAATTACATTGTTCATTACCAGATTGTTTTAAACATATACATAAAACTACATAGATATATACGTCAGATTGTTAAACAGTAAAATCCTGAGTAAAAGTATTTAATACTAATTCATCTTCTAGAATGTGACCTTGTTAAATAAACTTAATATTCATAATATTTTCATAAATTGGGCGCTATTTCTATTCTATTGCTTACTTAATGAAACTAAAACAAGCTACCTTTAATGATTCTTAAAATGTTATATGTATTCATATCTATATATCTAAATGTGTGCGTGTCTACCTGTATGTCCTTTCAACCTCTATCCATTCTCTCTCCTCTTCCTTTCCTTCATCCCTCCATTCTTTTTTCTTTGATCCCGTGCTCTCTCCATCTTTCTACCTACAATTTTGTTTTTTCTTCCCTCCACATGACACTTTTCATAACTTTATATCCTCATTTTTAATAGTGTGAACATAGTTTTGAAGTATAGGGTTAAAAATAATACATTTTTCTTTATAAAAAAGAGCACACTCTAAATAAATGGCATCTGAGTGTTCAATGCACACATGGAAGTAATTTTCTAAGCAGTAGAGATGCACAAAGTAGTATGGGAGTAAGCACACCATTCATGAAATTTTTTCATTTGTTTTTTCCTTTACTTTCCTATTTGTCTTGTAATATTTCATATGCCTAATAAAATGCATGGATTATAACAAATAAATATGATATCACATTCTTAAAACTTTCACTATAAGCCACTGAAATTTCTAAGTCTACTAGAGTAATAATACCTTTAATAGTAGAGTTAAATTATAATCACATCATTATATCTTTTCAAGTTGTGATTATCAAGAAGTTGTAAAATAGTGTCTTATTCCTATGGTTATGCTTTTTTTTCATTTATTTTGTGCATTGTTCTATTTATTTATATAAAATATAAATGCACAGTGACATGAAGATGATACATTTTAAGCATAAAAATGGCCTTTTTGGTTTGCTTTTTGGCATTTTTTAGCTTTTTGGAAGTCACAGTTGTCTTAGAAATTGAGAATATGGAGTTTGGGGAGCTTATTCTATTACTGCAGACATGCTTCAGCATAGTTCTCACAGTTCAGTAGAGGAAGAAACCTTCAGAGCAATTGACTACTACATTTAGCATGCAATGCTGAACTTAAAATATCGCCCCCCACTAACTCCATAGAAATCTTTTTTTAGAAGAGATTACCAGATATCACTGAATGCTCTTTCCGCTGGAGGTACACTGGGGTACCACAAGGCTGAGTATACTAAAGGCTGAGTATACAAATGATTAAGTACATTACAACTACTCATTGTTGTTTGTGTTTATGTGCTTTGTCTATAAAACATCACAAATATTGCAAGTTCTGTTGTTACTAACATTAATATTACCAGTTCCAGTAATATTCTAATGGTAGCTTTTGAAACAGCTATTTTATTAACTATTTAAAAATGTCAAACTATGTATTTTGATCATATTCTTTTTAGCTTTCTCCTTTAGTTTTCTTTTTTCCCATACTTTATTTTTTAAAAAAAATTCCTTTTTATTTTAGATTCCAACCAAGTTCTCACACTCCCTCCCCTCTTCCCATCTCCCATTTGAGCATATTAATCCCCACTTAACTGTTGCTTGCAATAAATGAGGATTTTGCTTATCACTTATCCTTATAAATGTTTAAAAGAAGATGAATTTCAAAATGTGCATATTGTTTTTGAAAGGCCAACATATCCTTGACAAGTTGCATATATAATTTAGCATAATGAAAGTTAAATTATCTCTTTAGCCATGATAATTTTATTTATTATCCTCCTTCCTATTTTTCATTGGCCAAAATACATTTGTGTGTATATTCTTTTGGTCTTTCCCATGAGTTAGCAGAATGAAACCTGACTTTCAGATAGCATTTATATATAATTTAAAATATATAAATTTAAATTATGGTAATATAAATTGTTTACTATAAAATTTTACTTAAATCAGTTTTCAAACTATTTTACTATAATGTTAATCTGAGAATGACTCTATAATATACATGGCAAGTTTATTTTGCTCCTTTTTTCTATTTGTTTCATGGAAAGTCTGCTGAAAAATACCCACCATTTTCATTAAGCCATCCCAGGAGAACAGGCTAATTGTTCTTTTAACCCAATGTACGATTCCATAAAATGTGAATTGAAAAGAGTTCAGCTTTCAGAGTGCTGTATTGGAGATGGTTCAATAGCAACAGCACTATACTTCGGGGAAATCTGTGGCAGTATCTTCTTTACTTGTGTCACCTAGACTTTGCCTTTGGGATTTCTGGCTTTCCAGAGACTAGTGTGATATATCTTCATAAATAGTAGAAATAGATCAAAAAGGTTTTTTTTGTCTAAAATTTGTGAGAGATGATAGGCATGACTTCGGAGTTAATTAGATAATTATTGCTAATGGTATTTGATTAGGCTTCATAGTCACATGCAAATTCCAAGGTTCTGGTTACTCTGGATGTCTAACTAGTAAGGGATAGCAATTATTGTTCAGTAGACACAGCATACAGGACCTTCCTTCAGCTTTTAACTATACAGAGATACTCTGACCCTCTACAACATCAAATTAGTCAACATTATTTGAATCACATCAAGGGCTTGCCTAACAAATGGGCCTAGTTTGATTCTTAGTACTTCTTGTTCCTTGAGAGTGATCTGAGTTGGAGAAATGGTATTAGCAGGAGAATATTTTTTTTAAAAAATTAAGTGTTTTAATCAAATATTGCATTGGGAATTTAAGGAAGTGAATTACCATAAAACTGCATCTATTTAGGAAAAGATTGAGGTTGGGAGAATAAATTCACTTGTGACATTAATCATATTCAATAGGTTATATTGAGATTCTTCATAATACTAGAGTTTCTGTTAGATGGTAAGCATGCAACATAAAAATTTCACAAGCAACACCATGTTTGCAAATTAGGATTGGCACACAAATGTTTAAACGTACTGAAAAACCAATCAAAGAGAGAGTATAAATAGTGTGATAAAGGTTGTTATACTTCACAGACATTGCAAAGAAAATGACGTTGAGTGAAGGGTGTTTTGGAGAATGTCACATAAAAGGTTTGCTTCAAATGCTGATTTAAGACTCAGAAAGAATCTAGATCGCATGTAAAGTGTATTCATAGATGGTAGTGGTTGTGTTACTGAAATTCATGACTGTTGTTCAGACACGTTGATAGGCAGTTATACGCACCATGTCATTCCAAGAAGTATGAAGCTAATTTTGGATTTAATGTATCAATGAGGATCCTGAGTAGTAAAAATCAAATAACATTCCCAAGGTTACAGGGCAAGAATAAAGGAGAAGATTCAGACTTTGATCTGTCTATATTCAAAGACTCTTGCAAAGAAAGATATATTAGTTTTACAATATCATGGAATGAATAAGATTTCTTCTATAAAATACCTGCATTGATAAAGAAAAGACAATACCCATTGCATAGCATTGGCCACTGTTTTCCTTCATCTTCTGAACTTTTCTATATACAGTAGAGAAATAAATTCCCCAAGGGAACTTAGCAAGTTTAAATAATAGGAGCAAATTTTAAAGATTTAAAAAAAATATTTTGCTTAGTCTGAGCATAGATGAGCAATAAAAGTAGATGAGGTAGATCAGACACTTTCCATGTAATCTTTTGGGGCTGTGCAAAAAATACAAGAAGCAGCAAATCCCTGTTGTGGCCAGCAAGCTCTAACATGATTTGCCGAGTGCCTCCTTATAGCAAGTGCTCTTTTGTGTACTTCTTTTTCATTTTGTGTACGTGCAGGGCTCTAAGAAGGCATTCTACTGCCATGAGAAGTCTGGCATGTTTTGGGGATACCGCCTCCATTTGCAGTAGTCTGAAGCATTATTCTATAGCTCACATGCATGTTTATACTCACCATGTCACATATCAATGTCCATGTTTTTGTGTGCATAAATGGTGGTAGTATATAAGATGTATCTGGAAGTCAGAGGACAGCTTTAAGGAGTCAGTCCTCTCCCTCTGCCTTCAGAGAGTTTCTGGTGATTGACCTTGGGTTGCCTGATAGCACTGCAAAACTTTTCCAACTAAGCCATTTGCCACGCTCAAGTACTTCCTTTTTTTTTTTTCACAGCAAAAGAAATACTGTTAGCCCACAATGTGTATTAGATGAAAGACAAATGAATCAAGGAATTGTTATACCCATTAGCTGTGTCTTTTATCTCCATCTCTCTATTCTCCACCATTGTCATTTTTCCATCATCAAAGGAAACCTAAGGTCTCATCACTACCTATGAAACAGACAAAATTGCATCCATTTTAAATTGAAATTTTCACTTTCAGCACGTGTCTTTTAATTCTGTGAAAAACTGTATAAGATCTTGTTTGAAGTTGAGTGGGAGGGAGGGAGGGAGGGAGGGAGGGAGGGAGGGAGGGAGGGAGGGAAAGAACGAGAGTGAGAGTGCAAGTGTGAACAAGGACCGGAGAACATGTGTGTGCGTTCAGCTCTTTCTTCAGTTGGATTCTGGATTACTAAGTAGTAAACAATACTGAAGAAAAGCGTCTTTACAATAGGAAGTAACCGCCCCAGGAAGCACGGAGAAGAAAAAAAAAAGTAACAATTGCAGTTTTAAGGCTTTGCACACCAATTGCTATTAACTAACAGCATACTTAGGTCATCAAAAGAGGGAATAAACAATATTCAATTTTAAATGTTAAATGTCACCGCGCAGCATGTAGAGGGATTAACAATGGTGAGGACTACACTCATGTTCCTTTCCTGAGAGTACTATCTAAGCTGCTTGAGGATAAATTTCTCAAGCCTATGAATATTATGGTTCTACGGCACATGATATATCTGTATTTCGTGCTGTAAATTTGGTGATACTGTTGTTTAATTTCCACTTTTCTTTTAATAACCAATATAACTTCAGAGGGGATATGTCTAATTTAATGTAATGGCAGAACCCACATCAAAGTAGACTTGTGTCTTTTGATGACCAAATTTTCTAAGGGGTCTTTAATGTTGAAACTTTAATTTTATTTCAGTGCTGGAGAGTTTCATGTGTTGCCATTTAAATACTTCATCAACAATTTACTTCCAAGTGATGTTCTTGTAAAAAGTAACCTAAGGAAGCAAATGTGGCCTGACCATTTAAAATTAAATAATTATAATTTGTTACATTTAATTACTCAAGGTGATTTATTTCTAAACAACTTAGGAAATATTCAGCTAAATTTTTTGAAGACACAATATGTTATATATATTTTAAAATATCATATTACTTGATGTTTCAATAGAAGTGAATTAAAATCATGTCTTGAAATCTGCAAACTCTATCATGACTGAAGATTAATGGCTACCTATTGTCAGTTTACATAGGTAGTGTAGAAACAGAACATACAAGTTGTTTTAATGTATCTTTCACTTGTATGGAGAAATTTCTCCATACTTTCTTAATCCTTGTGAAGAAAATAGACATTTCAAAACTTTTTAAAGCATCAACTTTATTTTACATTTTTAGTATGAAAGAAATAATCAGTTCAAAATAGAAATTAGCCAGACTCCATTTTCTTCTCCTTTTCCTCTTGAGATTTTGCTCTGTATTAAAATTTCGGTCAGCTTTGTACTGGGTTTTTAAGTGTTTTAGTTTTTACAGTGAGAGATTCACAAAATCATGAGTAGTAAAAGAGTACAGAGAATTCTTTCATTCACATCACCCAGTTCTCTTCAGTAGTGTTATCTGAAGTAACGAAGGATGTGAGCCCCTCAAATTGATATTAGTGTCAAATGAGTAAGTAAACTACAGATCTTACTTTGATGTCACTCTTTTTTATGTCTGACCTTTTCTTTTAGGCCTTTGTTATTATTCCCTGATGTTTAATCATATGAACAATTTCATATAATCAACATCACAATCAAGGTGGAGAACTGTCATTAAACAGTAACATAAATGACTATTTTTATAAAATAATCATGAATATTTCAAAGCCCTTTCATGTGTTGCACAGCCAATGAATTGCAGATATTAAAATTACTAATTCTATCCTTCTGAGTCGTAATGCTGGCTTTCCTCTCTAACCCTGATAATTATGATTATTTGAAATTAAGGAATGCAAGAGCATGTAACTCCCTTATTCTGTAAACATTTTGACCTAATTAGAGTATATGTGGTGTCTTTATATCACTTGTTCTATTATGGTGATTTCAGAGTGGTCAGACTAGTGGCATCCGCATAGGTTAGCAAAAAAGCAATGAATCCTTTGTGTCTTGTATAAAATATTTGGCCTCTGCAATTTAATTCTCTCTTTTCGAAATGGGACAGAATGAAAATTAGTTGTAGTATCAGATTTTCAAGTATCTATGCTTTAATACTGAGCCTATATAGCAATTCAGGAGCTATATTAGCTTTTATAGTTTCCAAAAAAATCCTTTTAAGATCCTCAATCAATCAATTAGTAAGTGATAGGACATCTGGGAATCCTTTTCAAAGGACTAATAACAATACAGTTCAGGAAATCATAGACAATGCATTTATCCTCTTACAGTGAAAATCAGTTGAGTACCTATTAACTCTCATGCCAGACACTTGGCTTAGATTCAATGGGGAAAAATAACAGAACTGTAATTTCCCTTAATGTCTTCAAGTGATCAGGAGCTAAATTTCAAAATTTGAAATATCAAGTTTGCCAGGCATTAGTTGAAGTTCCTTGAGTAAAGTGAATCAATCTGCCCAGTTCTTAGCACACAACCACTGTGCACTTTTTATCCAATAGATAGTTTCTATTCCTCAAGGATCTTGAAACATTGTTGATGAAAGGACAAACATAAGTTATTACAGTTAATCTCTACCATGTAATAAATATTATGATTATTTGGAGAAAGAATAATGATAAACCAGCAAGCATAGTCAAGATTAAAGTAAAAACTGTGCTGCTTGACTTTGAGTTTTAATTTTCTGTTAGCATTATAAGAAATCCTCAAGCTGAGCTTAATGGTGTACACCTTTAGTTCCAGCACTGAATGAGCTGAGACAGGCAGGTCTCTGTTTGCTGATGCGAGTCTGGTCTACATAGTATATTTCAGGGTAACCAGGAATATAGCGTGACTCCATCTCAAAAAATATCATCTAAGAGGTTCATGTGAAATGAATTATATGATTTTGAGGCAGTTATTGCTTTGGTGGAAGCAGATGATTCTGGTGCAAATTCTGGAAATGTGTTGGTTTGAGACTAAGGAAAAGGGAGTTGAGATGGTTACAGTCAAAGTGCGACATCAGTCTATCAAAACACTAGTAACTTGCAGCTGTAGATATTTTAAACAAACACAAATCTGCCAAACCAAATTATGTGCTGCTAGCTCTCAGGGAATCATGAATAGTGATCACTACTGATCATAAAATAAAAATAACTGAGAATGTAGATTGTGGTAGACAATCATGTATAGGAATCACAGCCGTAGTAACACGGCTGTGATTTTCTAACTATATAGAAAACAGTATTGTGAGGTCTTGTGAGTTTCCAAGCAGTGGGGATTGTGCAGATTAACAACTCGGTTAAATGCCCCACAATAGACAGTTTTAAGGTGTAACTGTTTCTCTAAGAACTCGAAGCTGCCTATAAATCAATCTCCAACTTTCCCATATTATCACTGAGCATCACAGTAGGATGCCATTTCTAGTGGGCAGCTTAGCACTTTCTCTCTAAATATATATATTTTTTTTTCACAACTTTGGCTCATACCTTTCTTGTATTGTTGTTTTCTTTTCACATCCTCTACTTCTATATCCACACTATCGAATTAGAAGTGTAGAAGTTTTGAAGTGCTTTCTTTACCTTTGCAATTTAAGCATCCACCACATTTTTTGTTTGTCTTTGTTGATGGCCATAAAATATTTTCTTTGTTGGCACTGAAATTTACAGAACAAGTGCAAGGAATAAGAGAGGGAAGCAGTTCCTGGATTGTAATCCTTATTATAATCATTTTATAGTATAATTCAGCATTCTAAAAGTCTTTAACATACTTAAGAGACTACAATAGGCCATGTTAAAATAACTTTGTTATCTATGATAATGATGCTATAGATAATAGGATATTAGTTTCTAAATGGCAGACGAAATAGGGAGAGTTTGACATTTTAATTGAAATAAAATGTATGCCCTGACTTCACCGAAGCATGCTTGAGCAGCCCATATATGAGGGTTCTGTTGAACTTGTCCGTGGTCTCATGGTCTAAGTTGATGAGTACACCTGATCAGGTCTCTAACTCAACAGGGCACCAGATCTCATTACAGATGGTTGTGAGCCACCACGTGGTTGCTGGAAATTGTACTCAGGACCTTTGGAAGAACAGGTAGAATTTTTAACCACTGAGCCATCTCTCCGGCCCCAGTTGACTATGAGAGAATTAGATATTGCATTCTAAAGAAGGGCTATTTTTTTAAAAGTCATTTTGTCTTTTGCAAAATGCTGTGCCATGCTAAAATTCAAACTTTCATGTTGTTTCTTCCAAGCTTCCTCAGTCTTTGCTCCTTGCTCACATTCCTTCTATTTGAGTTTATTTTCTTTTTGAATATTTGTTTCCTAACCTCATCCACCAAGAGTGGAGGGTCTTTTGTAAAGAAACAGATGGACTAATGAACATAACATAAGAAGGAAGGAAATGGTGACCAATTGTCGAGCAGATAAGTAAGGCCAACAGCGATTATTTGTTATAAATGCATTCAGGTTTATTTTTGGCTCATTGAATATCATACTTGGAAATATGGCTGGGATACGATTATGGGACAGCAGGAGAGAGAACATAGTATAGTAGCATTCTTACAACTGCAGGAAGCCAGATGTTTAAAGAGCATATTTAGTGGCTGGAAAGGTGACTCACTGATTCTTAGCAGATAGTGCTCTTCTTCAGGAACTATGTTCCTCAGGAACCATATTGAGCAAACATCAAACTTTCAGCAAGTCCTCTTTCTACCAACAATACCTGTACCCACCTGCACAGACACATACAGAGGTACACATGATATTTAAATAAAAGTAGAGCTAAAATTTATGTAAAAAGAGGTCTTTAAAACAAAGACATTTGCAGATTACTGATGGATGTTCATGCATGATTCCTAGTTATTCCCAACTTTGGCAAATTAAATATCAGAAATTACCACAATTCGCAAATAGATTATATAGTGTTTTTTGTGTTTAATACTTGATATGCGAGCAAATTCTTAGTGGTTTATGGAATTGATTATATCTAGCACCATGAATTCTAAATGGTTTCAGTATGCTAATTCCAATTAATGTCTAATTATAGGATGTTGTCCACAAAATAATGAATAAATTTCATATTAATCTTTGTTTTTATCAATCTTGATTTTTGAATTTTATGTGTATTGTTGTTACTTCAAATGAAATATTAATATTAAATAAGGTATATGTTGTAGTTGAAATTTGAAGTTAAATATGTGACTTAACCTAAAATATTCAATAGTATTTGATTTGGTACGAAGCACTTTTAAATAGCTAATGAAGTATGCATGTAAATAAACATTAGCAATTTATTAGAATGATTATGTGAACATCACTTATTCTCCTAAAGCATGCATTTTTTCAGAAACATTTTATTGCTGTGTTATGAAAGGAACTATTTCCATGTATTTGCATGTAGTTTGCTTTTGTCTTAGAGAATTTTCTATAAATATCTTTTATATTACTGATATTACTGATAGAGATAGTATATTATAATTTGAAGAACCATACAAGAATATACACATAGTGTATATGATCTAAATACATTTCACTTTGCAAATTTAGATATAAAGTAAGTACATAATCCTTATAAGTTTTCAGATTTCATAGTTTTGGCAGTTTTAGCAATAAAAATGAAATATGTAGTTTTAAACTCATGAATGACATTTCTTTCATATTAACACAATTCTGTGATCATTAACCTAAAAGTATCAATTTAAATTAAGACTTTTGACAAAGTAATATAATTCTCGATATAAAGCAATACAATCTAACATTATTAAAATTGCTTATGACTGACTTACTTGCAAGTTCCGTTAATCATCAACACATGTCTTCACCTCTGACATTCCTTTTTGATTTCACACCAACCCATTTCTCCCATGTGTTCTATTTCCTGACATTCCTTTCCTCAAAGTAAATTGCTTCCTCATGCATTTTTCTCTTTGCATAAAGCTCAAGCACGCAAAGGACACACCTACTTCTAGCCAGTAGTAAAATTTAAAAAATAAATAAATGAAAAGACCTTGAAAATAATGTAATACTGGAAAAAATAGAGTCAAATTGATAATTCATTCAGAATTTGAAGTAATATCAGAATTAAGTAATTTCTTTTAGTCTTTTTGAAAAAGAAACTCTCCTTTTACTATGATCTTTCCTCCATCATCCTTGCTTATATTCCTGCCTCTTTGTTTTGCACACAGGGGAATAAATCTGACAGGCTTATCACCGTCCTCCATTCTATTTTGTGCATCTATTCTCTACCTTGTCTGAATTTGTTCTCATCTGCATATGCCAACTTTCATAATTTTTGCTCAATTTTCTTATTCTAAAATAAACTATAGACTGGTAAGACAACATTTGTTTTCCTAGCAGCAGGTTAGTTGCTACAAATATTAAGCCCCTACCATGTGTCATGCAGTAGTATACCATTAATGAACAAAACTTAACAAAGTCCACATATTATAGACTTTTTCATGTTGCACAGAGTAACCTGTAATCATAAAATATAAGAATATTTCATAGTATTCTAAATTGTGATAAATGTGGAAAAGAAGCAGAAGAGCAAAGGAAAAACTTAAACTTGGGTAGATTCTAAGATTTATGTATAATACTGTGGTATTACTCACCGAGATGGCAGACTGAGTGAAAATCTGAATGAAAGGGAAAAAAAATGAATGTTTTTCTTATCTCAAGGACACGCATTTTGACTTGAGGTGGCTTTAAACATAGAATACAGCCCTTTATCTGGCTTCCCTAGCAATTAATCTGCATTCTATCTGGGGTACATAGACTCAGAATGTTGTAAACTGTGTCAATAGGTTGATAAAGGAACATGAAAGCCAATGTAGTAATATCCTCTTTCTGACTGAGTAAAATGTGCTAATGGAGAAATTTGTAGAGAAATCTGGCATAGGTTTTACAAAGATTGTTGCTTGGCTAGGGATACCTGCAGAGCGGGGACAAGTTTCATGGCAATTATGGCAATCCAAATAAATATGATAGTAGCCTAGTTCAGAGTGTTAAGAAGAAGTCCTGTTCTTTATGAATCTAAATGTAGAACCAGCAGGAATTCCAGCGTGGACTGAACAAAAGATATGGGAGATAAAGAGAACCGTGAATGCGTCCAGGATTTCTACCTCATTTCACTGAAAGGGATAAAATTATCCACAACTGAGATGGTAAAGACTGTAAGTAAAATGGGCGTTTTTATTTGGCAGGTAGCACATTAAATTTGGAAATCTATTAGACTGCAGTGGTAAAACTGAGCAGGCGAGTGAATCTGTGTGGAAGGACGCTTAAAAGGAATCCCACACTAGCTCAGAATTGAGAAATAGATGGTTATTTATTTAGGGGTAACCTCACAAGTCAGAATCTTCTGCTTGAACGGAGAACAGAAACCAAATCCATCAACCAGAAAGAGTGTGGATACGTGTTCTACATTGGCTTATATAGTATAAGAGGCCACACCCCAGTGGGTGGGTAACCACTGACTGTAAGGCTTCCTACAGCAAATCTGTGACTTGAAAGTTCAGAGAAAACATGTCCAAGTTAGACATTTAAATTTAGAACTTGTTGGCATAAGATAACATTTAGAAGTCTTGAAAATAATCGCATGAAAAAAATATTCTCACAATAAAATAGCTATAAAATAGAGGACTTCGAAAAATGTTTAAATTAAAGAGTGTGTCAAACCAGAAAAGTAGAGAAAAATGGAGTTATCAATGAGGTGGCAAGATATGTAGGCATCTTAAAATCTGATGTTCTCTCTGTAATTCTTACAACTTGTCGTCTCATCTCCCTTTTTCTGCTTTTCCAATTACTACAATTCTGAATTTTAAAATAAATAATAAAAATGATAAGTCAATAAATTTCACACATAGCATGTTAATACCTTCAAAGAATATTATATGAACTTGGATAATTCAATTCTAGAATATAGGGAAAGAGAGATTACATAGGGAGAGGAACAGATTATGGCCTGAGTTAACCTCAGTTCTAAAATATCCAGTATAAATTCACCTATTCTAGGCCCAAGAGTTTGAATTAATATCAAGATTCCTTAGTTGGGAAAAATATAGTGGACATTTTTATATACAAGACCACATTAAATTCCCTCAACAATAAAATGTAGTTAGCATAGTATCTTGAAAAGAACCCTAATTGAGAGTCTGGAAACCTAAATTCTACTGGAGATTCTACTGCTGACTGATTGCATTAACTTCAAATCTATCATTAACCTCCTTGTGCCTCATTATCTTCATTTCACCAAATAAGAAAAATGAAATATTCCTCCTTCCCTACCTCACTTGGATGCTGTGAATTTAAATGTGGGAGAAGTGCTTGAGATGCATAAAATTTGATGGAGTGTTTTATTCATGAATTCAGGGCTTCTGAAGTAATTTGACCACGATGGAAAGTTGCTTCCTTGCACAATTTTTTTTCGGAGTGATTTCTGTAATGGACCTACCCATTTATGTAGTTTGTTACCTAATCCTAACTGGGAAACAAATACAGATCTAACTTACAATAAGCATTCCATCTATATTGCTTTATATTTTCTTTTGTATCATTCATTGTTTACCTACTTGTTTATTATGTATTGAGAACCTGTACACAAAGCTTTAAATTAAATACAATGAGACAACCTTCAATCTCAGCCTTTTTCTGGCATGTAAAATGTGCTTTTATAAACTTCATTGCTCTCTCCAAGCCTTGGAGTTACAAGGCATCTGTACTTTCCTTACTGTAAAATTAGAAAATAGAGACAGGGTACTTCCTGTCTCCTCCAATTAATGTAACAAAAATGAGGGTCTCGAGCTAAAGAAGACTTTTAACTTGCAGGGTAGAACATCGTAATGCATATTGTGATCTTTAACTACTATTATGACAGACATGATATTTACAGAAAAATGTATTGTAAAACATCTTAAGTACAGTCAACTCCTCAACGTTTTGGATATTGTTACCTTTTAAATATTTTTTTTATTAATCAACATAGACCTTGCCTAACTCAGAAACCATTTCAGTAATACATGTTAACTTTTGTGTTTCTCAATGTGATATTCACATCAAAGTATCCTATATAAGGCTGGTATATGACTGTGAGCCTCCACCTTACCCATCTACCCTCAGTTTCTTTATATTTAAAATAAAGTTAAAAAGGAAATAATACCTGTTGAAAGTAGAACTTTTATTATTTCTTGAATTACCTGAATAAGATTGAGTATGTATATTGGATGTTATTTTAGATGTTAACCTAGGTCAGGAAAAAAGCTAATGTTTTGGCTCACAATGATCTTACATTATCATGAAAGAGCTGCAGGGATTGTACAGATTATAAATATTGATAATGTTTATACAAAGCATCAAAGTGTACAATGTGGTAGAGTATGACTGTGGGAAGTAAGGTCAGATAGAGAAGGTAAACAGTGAAATCAAATTGAATTTAGAGAAGAATCTTGAATGAAAGAAAAGAGTCAAAGAATATTACAAATAAAAAGAAAAATATGGACTCTTTGTCATCTAGATGTATTTACTTTTTATAAAGATGTATTCATTATACATATTATCTTATTGAATATAGTGTGTACTGATCAAATTTAAACATTTGACATTTGCTTCTTATATGTGTATGTTATTTGTACTTCTCTCTTATCAATTTTTGCTCATTGTGAACTGTTGTAGGAGTGACGGGCTACGTTCCTTGCCACCCCAGCTCCCAGCCGCCTAGCTAGCTTATGTCCCAAAATAATTCCATGGAAACTGTATTCTTTTAATAGTTTTAACCTCTTATTGGCTAGCTCTTACATATTGATCCAACCCATTTCTAATAATCTGTGTAGCCCACGAGGTGACTTACCAGGGAATATCTTAACCTGCGGTTGTGTCGGGTGGGAGAATCATGGCGACTGACTGGCTCGGCTTTCTTTCTCCAAGCATTCTGTTCTTTCTACTCCACCCACCTAATTTTCTGTCCTATCAGGCGAAGCAGTTTTCTTTATTAGTTAACCAATGAAAGCAACAGATAAGATACAAGACCCACCTCCATCAGTGAACTGCATCATCCTTCTGTGGTGTGGAATTCCAGAACAAACATTTCTCTTTTTAAATGTGTTTTAGTACTGATTATGCAACCTCTGTTTATCCACACACCTTTGTCTGTTCCCAAACTCTAATAATCATTATTCTATACAAACAATGACTATTTTCAATTCGAAATAGGAGTAGGAACAAGCAGTGGTATGTATTTCTCTATCTGAGTTATTTTTATTAAGGTGCCCTCAACATCATTCAGTTATATTTCAGTGACACAATTTCATTCTTTTGGGTCCAAATAAAATAATGTTGTTGTATATACCACATTTTCATTTTCCTCCCACCAACCATAGACAACTGTATTCTGGTGTGGGAGAATTGTCTTATTCTGTCAATCATGTTTTAAATAAATTTATTGTTTATGTATTAGTGCTTGAAAAGATATGAATCTGTAGGTATCCCTGCTACAGCTTGAGATTATTTCCTAGAAATGTGATGAACAGATCCTTTAGTATATCTAGTTTTAGCTTTTTTGAGGAACCTCTTACTGATATTTTATAATTTTATTAAAATATATATTCCTATTAATCACATACTAGAATTCCCCTTTCTGGGAAATATTAACAGCAATTTCATAGTAATTATTGTCACTACAATGAAATTAGATACCATTTAAATTTTTTAAATAATGTCTTATTTAAATAATTACACATCTTAAGTTTTGCTATGATTTGTGAGTTCCTTAAATATTCTGATTATTAACCTTCAGTCAGATAAATAGCTGCAAACAGTTAATTCCCTTTATGGCTGTTTTCTCACTATTTTGATTCTTTTTTTTTTGCTACACTGAAGCTTTTAGTTTTATATAATGCTATTATATCTAAATGACCTTTATGTCTAGTGATGTTGAGATCACATACAAGCAAATCATTGTGTGTAAGAATATCTTATGATAGTTCCTGTAAGTTTTCTTTTAGTAGTTTCATAGTTTCTAGACTTATTTTAGATCTTAGATATATTTTTAGTAGGATTTGTTGTTTTCATCTTATTTTGTTATGTTTGATTTTAAAATATAAAGCTCAATGAGTTGTTTTAAAACATGAGGTGGATAGTATGTAATTTCTTGAATGTGATTGCTCCATAGAATCTTATTTTACATTTATACGAATAAGTTAATATATTAAGGTGTAAGTCACAAACAATCCCATACCAGTTTGGAATTATGATTAATAGAATGATAAACTTTCCTAACACAGATGTCACTGTGACCTCAAAGAAAAGAGCAAAGCTAAAATAAGTCCAATTGTTTTAATATCTGAAGTTTTCTGAGGCCATTTTTTTTAATGAGAATGAAATGTTAGAGGAAAAAAACTTTTTGGCAATCTAAACAACCTTTAAAAGTAAGAGTATTGTCTTATGTATAGCAGCTATTTGTAATTGCTCCTACTTTCTAAAGCCTATCCCTGCAAATAGTTAATGCTTCTGGACCACAAAATCAGAATCCAAGAAAATAAGCTTAGAAATAACATTTCCAAATGTGTATACATATGATTTCAATGTACCTTTAGATTCTGTAAGGAGACTGATTGAAAATCATGAAGTTTCCTATCACAAGTTTATATGACTGTGTCATTAGTTGCTATCAACTTCTTTCAGCTATGTAATTATTCTACTTGTTAAATGGAGAAGGGAATAGTATTAGAATGACAATTATACTCATGAAGCATTTGAAAAACATCACAGACTCTCATGTTATTTAAGCATGGATAAAATAGGTATACAGTATGGACGACTAGCGTTTAGTTTTATGATTTTGTAACAAAATAATCTACTAATTGTCTTTTTATGTTTTACTGAATGCCTACATAGTATTGACTTTTATAACAATCCAACAAAATGGTGTTGGATAAAATAACTTAAGACTCATAATTATGTTTTTTCTTTGCTGTGTAATGAGTTCCACTGCAAAAATGTGTAGGCTAAATTTATAGCTTATATCTTAATTTTAAAGTTAAAGTGTATACTAATTTTAGTATATAACATAAAATGGAGACTTACTTTCAGCTGTTTACAATACTTAATAACCTCTGTTGGTATTTAATTTTTCTATTAGTTGGTAAATTTAAGAAATGTTACATGATATTAACACTCAGAGTAATTAAAATAGATAGTTTTTTTAAGTGTTTGTTTTAACTTTTCCTTCTATACTTTGTATTTGAGCCTTTCTCATAAAGACATTTTAAGTTATTCTCAGTGCCTGGTGTCTTGCTAATTGGCAAGTCCTAGGACTTCATATAAAGAGGAATTATAAAGGTTATGGGATGGATGAGTTTAAACCCTGACTTACAATTGCAGTTTTGTCAATCTGAAACATATTTTTTTTTTTAAAAAAATGATGACTGTGAATGTTGAAGGGTGATAAATACCACCCATAGGCTTTGGAGCCTAAATGTTGAATTTGACACTCAGAGTTTAAAGACTTCATGAAAATTTCTCTAAAACTAATATTCAAGCAATTTGGGTTTTGCAGGCAACTGAGCAGTTTGAATGGTATAATTATTTTGAAAGTGTAACCATAAAAATTTATGTTCAGAGAATTGATACTTTGCATTTATCAGAAGAATGTAAATGTCAATTGGTTAACTATTTGGAATATAGTTTTTAAAACTTATATTTCAACATATTAGTATTTAAGATTCTGTGTCACAGGTTATATCCAGAAAAGAGATATCTATTTTAAATATGAGTCATACAAAGGAAAATATGTACAAGAATGCCATTTTACTTTTCTCTATAGACTTTCTCTAGGGCATATATGATACCTTTTTCAAAAGAAATATTACACTTATTTTGTAAACAAAATTGTCTTCCTTCATAAATTTTATTTTTTGTTGAGTGGGATCCAACTGGTCATGGTTAGCAAATATTATCACAAATTTTGAGTCATTTCTTCTCAAAATTCTTGTACAATTTTTGTTTTCCACTGAAAATTATCAGTATTGAGAGGGATATCTGTGTAGAAAGTTGAAATCAAATTGCAAAGTGGTTACTGTACAGGAGAATTGCCTACTTTTCATACGTTTTACATTGCATGGCAGTAGTTATAGCTAAAAGAAAAAAAATGGAAAGTCTTTGTTTTCATTGAAGAGATGGATAATGCACATAACTAGCACTCAGGCAATGCAATTGCAAGCACATGTCTTTTCATTTATGGTCCAATCAGCTTCTTACTATGCTAGAACGTAATTGAAGGTTCAAATTTGTCTGTTTGTGGAACACACTGAAGAGGAAGTGAAATTACTTTCAAAAGTACCTCGAATGTGATTGGTCTAGTCTTTTGAGAATTTTAACAAAACTGAAGCATTTTTTTCATGTTTGGTTGTTAAAGATAATACGTTTATCAGAGTAACGTTGAGATTATATATGTTGTAAGCAAAAACACAGCTGGATAAGGTGAGGGAATGGCTTTTTTTATTCAGTCTAACTGAGATTGCTTCTGATTTGAGAAAAGGTGACCGGGAAGCTTTAAAGGAAGCCTGAGGGAGGAGGAGTAAATTGGCTCAATACAGCCAGGAAAGTAAATTAAAAATGCTGTCCAGTGAAAATGTGATTCCCTTGTTTGTGCAGGATGGCAGTTATCAAAGTCAAGATTCCATCCTTCCATATGGCATAGGAGACAGAGGCCTTATCTTTTTTTTTTTAGTGATTATATTCCAAAGGGATGACTCTCAGGTACATGAGAAAAAGAATTCTGAGTTTGAATGAGTTGCATGGTTATAATTTGAAACCTCTTTTGAAGACAGGACTGCAAGTCTCTTTCTGTCTAAGAAAGGCAAGTCAGGCTAGCATCAGTTGTATGTCATCTAGGACACAGATTAAACTTTTCTGGGACAGTTGACCTTTCTCAGGAATACAGTTTTACATGGATAGGCTAGCTTTATTGTAAGGACATGGTCTGTAAGCTTCTAGAAGTCATTCTATAGTTTATTCCTCACCATGAAAGAGTTTGGGAGGAGTTGTCACATACCAAGATGTCTGCATTTCTTAAGGTCACAAAGTTGGCATTTCTTAAAATGTTACAATTTGCTGATAACACCTTTTTTAACTCAATAGAGTAGAATACAATCTATAAATACCATAGATGAGAATAAAGTAAACTTAAATAAGTAAATATTTTATGATAAAGAATGAATACTTTTTTTAATTAGGTGTCTTGGCTAAAAGAAATGCCATTTAATAAAAAAAATAATTTTCAAAGTAGGATGATAACACATACAAAAACAAAATAAAACTGAACAAACAAAAGTAACAACCTTACTATTTTGTCCAAGAACAAAACTGCTGGGTTCAGAATATACTTCAATATCCCAGAATGCTATGAAACTGTAATTTAAAACCTTCAACTTTGCTTTACATTATCAAAATCAAGAAATTTAACACAAATGTATAGCTTATACTCTGTTGTAGAGGCTGGGGTTTCTGTGCTTTTAGACATTTATCATATCAATCTACCCCATTTTCCCCTATAATGGGAGTTTGTTAATTGTGCATACACATCAAGTGCACTATTAAATTAAATTTTAAGTTCCATATTTTAAACATATCATTAAAGTTCCATATTTAAAAGCATCAAAATACCAGAAACTCTTGCTTTAATATCTTGTTGCTAGAGGATAATTTGCAACAGAGGTTTAACTGTCAAGTATCCAGAATTTCTAACATTGTTCTAAAGATGGAAGTGTGGGTGTTTGAGCCTTGAAAATAGCTATTTATGTCTATCAAGCAGAGACTGACGGCTAAAAAGTGCTATCTCCGTCAAGTGTACCTAATCAACTTTGTGTTGCAATGTCTTCTACAATTTTACCTATTCAACTTAGATTGCTAATGTCAATTTCTCTGGCACCACTGTCTAGCACTTTTGCAAAGCACAGAAAATGGCATGCATAATTACTGGTTTATAAAACACATGTACAATATTCTCTGCAGCTTCTGTTGAGGTCAAGAGGGTTAGCTTTATATAACATCCCCTGGCACTGACTCAAGAACAACTTTATTCTGTACAGAACCATGACTGTGAGCTTGCCACTTGGTTGAAAGTCATCCATGTGAGGTTTTACTTGTTTTACATGTCCCTATCACAGTCTGATACTGAGCAATGCCAGGGAAGAAACACCAGCAGAGTAAAAAATCTGAAAGCAGGTGTTGACAGAGATATCTGTCTGCCCAGTCCCCCAACCATTCATCCCCAAAGAAACACACAGAGGTTTACAATAATTATAAATTGGTTGACCTATTAGCTCAGGCTTCTTCTAACTCTTATAACTTATATTTAGCCCATATTTCTTGTCTGTGTTAGACATGTGGTTTGGTATATTTCATCAGCGAGGCATTCTCATCTTGCTTTCTCTGTGTCTGGCTTTCTCTGTGACTGGATGAGGACTGGAGACTGCCTCTTTCCTCTGTCCAGAACTCTCTTATTCTCGTTGCCTTGCCTCTACTTCCTGCCTAAATGCTGTCTATACTTTCTGCCTGGCTACTGGCCAATCAGAGTTTTATTAAAATACAAGTGACAGGATAAAAAACAACATTGTCCCACAGTACTCCCCTAATATTTTTTTCAACACAAGAACTCTGAGTCTTATATCCTTTGTTTAGCTTTTTCCCAGAGCATTATCCGTAAAATCTTGTAACGAATATTCTAAACAAAGAGAAACATTCATAATCCATTTTTTTTTGCGAATGTTGGCATAGTTTTCCAGGCAATTTCCTGCTCATTGGGGGTGCTGATATACTTACAGGGACCTAAAGCAGATTTGGAACTATGGTCAAGTACTGAATGGAATATTCTGTGAGGCTTGCTTGGTCACCTCAGCTAGCAGTCTTGAAACTGTTCTGGATACAGAACTCAGAGGAAACTCCAACAGAGGTCCTCTGAAATATTGGATCATCTGGATAATCTGCTCCCACTGAAGATTCTTCAGGGGGTCTTCCTAATCAAACCTGATTTTTCTTAACCAAGAATGAATTCACAGCCTCTCATTTCCTGTGGAAACAAAAGAAAAACTGCTTCTCCAAAGTAACATAGCTTTTGACTAAAATTTTGAAGGCACAGCAATTTCAAAATATATATGTTGGATTAAGCCAGCAGCATTTATAATCACATATCTTTTAGCAGCTTTCGCTCCTTCCTCAGCCATGAAACAATTTAAAGACAACACAATAACATACAGTATCCAGATTATCTGTGTATTTTTCATTTTTATGAGACTCTATTTTAAACTCTATTTCTTTTATTTTATTTTTAATTTTTGGCTTTTTAGAGACAGGGTTTCTCTGTGTATCTTTGGCTGTCCTGGAACTCACTCTGTTACCAGGCTGTTCTTGAACTCACAGAGATCTGACTGCTTCTGCCTCCAAAGTGTTGGGATTAAAGGTGTTTGCCACCACACCCAACTACTCTCTTTCATTTTTATTTTAAGGACTTTATCCTTTTTCTCCCAAGCCTACACATATTTTTATACACATTGTAAATCTTTTAGCGGTTTTCTTCATCTGAATATATTGTTTCTGTATATCTCTCCTTTTCTGACCACATGAGTCTTTAATTTGCTAAGTGATATGGTTAGGATTAAAGTTGTGGCTTTGGTGGCTGGATCCACCAAAGCTTTCTGAGAGTCTAGCCTCATGGTGAAGGTACCAGCAGGAGTCATGTTTATTGCCACCATTCTATGAAGTTTCAACGTCTGTGCTGCCACCAAGAAACATGCTGTAGGCTATTCATAAACACCATTTAAGTGTTTTGTGGTGAAGCCTCTTAAAAGAGCTGCAAAGTTTTTGCTTCTAAAACTGAATCAGGAAGCCTCTCAAAATGCTACCAAGAAGCCATGCTTAACTCTGTTCTTTTTTTGTTTAGAATTATTTCCCAAGCTCTCTCAGGTTTTATGCGGATACAGTTGTCCACATGGTACCATTTGTTGACAGAGGTTTTGTCCTGACCAGTCCACCAACCATTCAGCCCCAAAGAAAGACACAGAGGTCTACATTAATTATAAACTTTGTGACCTATTAGCTCAAGTTTATTATAATTCCTATAACTTATATTAGCCAATAATTCTTGCCTGTGTTAGCCATGTGGATTGGTCCCTTTCATCAGTGAGACATTCTTATTTTGCTTTCCCTATGTCTGGCTTCCTCTGTGACTGAATGACAACTGGAGACTGCCTCTTTCCTCTTTCCAGAATTCTCTTCTCATTTCCCTGCCTCTACTTCCTGCCTGCTCACCCCACCTATACTTCCTGCCTGGCTACTGGCCAATCAACATTTTATTAAAATAAAAGTGACAGGATATAAGACCATTTTCCCACAGCAGGCAAGAATTAAATGCAGACATCATAGAGGAAGATTGCTTACTGGCTTGCTATGCATGACTTACTCAGCCTGATATCTTATATATTCCAGAACCACCTGTCCAGAGGTGGCACAGCCTACAGTGTAATAGGCACAATCCTGTCAGTCATCAATCAAGAAAAAGTACCCACATACTTGTCTGCATGCCAATACACAGTACTTAAATTGGGGTTTCTTCTTCCCAGATTGTGATAGCATGTGTCAAGTTGACAGAAAATCAATTTTTACAGATGCACAAAAATTCATAAAATGAGTTTTAGGGCTCAAATATGAGTAACATTTACCAGGAAGGAAATGCAGTTATCCTCAAATTTCTGAATCCCTAGGACTGGGATGGGGTCTAAAAATTTCCATATTTTATTAGAGCACAAGTTAATGTGATGCAACTAATAAATGGAGTATAATTAAATATATGATTATGTTTTTAGAAAATATACGTACAATCATAAAGCTTGTTCTTCCTCAGCTCTACCTCTTAGATCTAACATAGTAAAGTTAACCACATCAGAAGCCTAGATATTTTCTGACTCTACTTATGATCTTTAAATTATTTCCTTGAATATGTGACCTGGTTCTATCTTTTTAATTTTTAATTTATCCCTTTAATTATCTTTGTAGTTATATTTATATCCACTGCTATTCTAGTAGAATGACCATTGCTTCTCATTAAGATTATCAAAATAAATCCATAATGTGATTCTGCCTGTCCCCACTAAGCAGTTTTAGCTACAGAGAATACAGAAACCCTGAAAATAAAGCTATCATGGCTCTGCTGCCTACATGCCACTGACTTACTCAAGTTTAAGAACGGGTTGACATACACACAAAGTACTATCTAAGGAATTTTTTCTTCATTCAATGGATAGTTTTTCCACCTATTATCAGCAATTTCAGAACTACTGTGTACTATGCTATTTGTACAAGTAAATTCTTGATTTCTAACGTATTATTTTGTAAGAAACTCTTCTTTTACAGGATCTATATGTTTACTAATAGAATATCTTAAGAAACAATCTTATAAAAAGATATTTGAAACAAAAACAAATAAATAAATGAAGTAAATAAGAAAAAACATATATGACCCAAAATAAAATCTATTTTTGACTGTTTTTATCCCTCAGATTATTTGATCTAATCTTGATGTTTGAATAGAACAGATATTTGAGGAAGATTCATTGAGTTGATATAAACAATTTATAAAATATTTTCTGATATTTATTTAATAATGAGCTTTCTCAAAGGAGATAAATACATTAATTATTTATTATCTCATAAATAAATAATTTATTTATTAGAGCTTTGGATTCATATAAATGGAAAAATAGTTTTACCCTAATTTACTGTTCTAGGTAATAGAGGCTTCTTCTCATGTCTACTTTTTCAGCATCTAAACCTCCTGAGAGTGAGTCAAACAGAAGTAATTGTAAACTTTTCAGCTGCACAAACAGAAGTGGGTACTGCTTTTCAGCCAAGCAAATTTAAAAAGTTCTGCAATTTTCAACCATGTGGTTTTGGCAAATTAATCTTTTAAAGATTTGCTTTACACTTATTTAAATTACAGATGCTGATAGTGCCAGCTTTCATGGCGTGTGTTGTCATGAATAATTAAGCATAACTCACAGTAGCAATTTTGTAACAGGTTTGTTGTAATGCTCAGTAAATTGATGTGATTGTAACTGTATTAAGTACTTCTAACATTGGGAAAGTTATTAGATATGTACCAGGAGCTCAAATAACAGACTACATGCATACGGTCTGTTGAAATAATATTGTGTTACTCTCAAACTAGTCTTTCCATGTCATATCACAAAACTTCAATGTCCTATTGATCAATTTTAGAGGAAACCTAAAATGAAGAATTTAAATTGTGAAGTGGAGAAATGGCTCAGCAGTTAAGAGCATTGATTGCTCTTCCAGAGGTTCTGAGTTCGATGCCCAGCACCCACATAGTGGCTCACAACCATCTAGATCAAGTGGGATCTGATGCTCTCTTCCACCATGAAGGCATACATTCAGGCAGAACATTCTTATATATCTTANATGTAGGTTCTACTATAACTACTCAGGTATGTAGTTTATTTCTTTTATAATTCTTTCTTTAAATAAAACATCATGATTTTTGCTATACCCAATCCATAATAATCACACACTGTCCTAAAGCAAGCATAATTTGTTAGAGTTTTGGGTATCATAATTACATTATTTCACATATACAAATATACATGATACATCAGTAACTTTAGAGTAGTTTATGAATAAAAATTTATATATGTATTAGTGCAATTAATTTAGAAAATATGGTTGGCTTAAATATTTTCCTTTTTAACTTTCCAGGTTTGTTTTTATTCCTGCAGAGCACAATGCTCTTCTGTTTGGCATATGTAGACTGTCCCCGCCCCCCACACACTACAGAGCAGAGTAGTGGTTCTCTAAGCATTATTCCCAGATCTGTATCACCCTTGAAGTGTTGGGTGAATTTATGTGGCCTGCTGGATATTTTCTGTATCAGAAATTTGTAGACAGTGGGGCCAGAACTATCTGAATAAGATCCTACACAATTCAGATTCAGGGTCAAGTTCAAAAACTACAAAAATCAACAACAACCATCAGTCAATTAGATGGGCTTGTCCCATTAGCATCAACTGTTATCTAAAAATACATGTTGTCACAAGGATATCCACCTATTTTTGCTCCCCCTTTGTATATGCATATGTGGTAAAGGTGCAATAAACAGACACCTAGTTTCTCTGAGACAATGGGGATTTGCATATGTCCCAAGCGAAAGAAGCCCACTGTTATTAAAGAACAAAGATTTTCTTCACTCGCTTTAATTAGGAGATTTTAATATTGAGTTATTTTTATATTCATGTGTTACAAAATAAAGGAAGAGGTAAGAACTGTTTAAATTACAGACAAATCATTCCTTAGATTAAATAATTTATTTTACGTCCCGTGGAGGAGGAAAATCCTTACCAGTTGTGTATTGTTTATATAACACCCATTTATAAACATCACCATTGACGTCTGTCTGAGAAGTTAGCCTCATATTTGCAGATAAGAGCAAAATGTCTTACCACAAAGGCTATAGTTTTCTACCAAAGTACAGATTGTATATTCAGAAGCATTTAGAGATTTATAATACAACAGCTATATTCTAGATACTATGATAGTGGCCAGGAACTTACAGAAGGATAGATTAATCTCAAGGAACTTCATATTTGAGTAGTACATTGTTGGCAGAAGAGATAGATATTGAAAGCAATTTTAACAAAAGTGAATAAATAATGTAACAATATATATCAAATATTGAAGATCTATGGCATAAATACTATTCTGCCATGTGAGTTTTACTTTCATAATTCACAGTGAATAATACTGACTCTTGATAAAAAATAAAAAAATGTTGAATGAATATTAAAATTATCCAAGGGCATTCCAAGAACATTATATATTATGCAAGATTATTACAAACAATGAGTAGGAGGAACAGCAAGAGAGATAAGGAAGGTTGTCTGGAGAACTAAAGGAAAATATTTTAAAAATATGAAGAAAAATACAAATTGGAAAGATAGAAAGAAAACCTACTAAAGAAATTCTACTAAAGGAAGAGGACAGATATAGTGGGTGCATAGTAAAGAGGATGGAAGGAAAAGAATGGAAATGAAATAGGAAGAAGCCTGGGATGTTAAATAACATATGTAGAAGTTAGGATAGAGTCTATGATCAGTGCAATTAGCAGAACATTTTTTCAGAATCAAATAGTTTGTTAAAGCGCTAGACATTTCTCCTAAGCCTATGTGGTAATGGGCTAATACCTGAATATTCTTCATTTTTTAAATGGCTGTCCCAAGCTGACTTATACACATATGAATTTATAAGCCTATCTTTAGGCCTTTGTTTCTCATATAAGAATCGCTGAAAGGGTTTCTTTGATCTACTCCACACTCAGTGAGTCTGAGTCAATTTAGAATTTTCTTGTTTATCAAGTTAGAGGATGTGCATTATTGTCTTATATTGGCAGGTGATTTCATTGGGGCCTGAATTTTAGAATACTCTTTTTACACACTGGCTTATATATTAAAAGAAATTCATGGAAAAACAATAATGCTAGTTAGGTAATAGTCGAGCACATACAGACTTGCTAAGGAATGGGCCTCAAGGCATGTCATGGAGAATGTATATAATACTGGGCCTTTACTCTCTATTTGTGATCAAATCAACATCCCTTACTTCTTATTTCAACGTGAATTGACTAAAATCAAGTGAATTTAAGAAACCCTAAAATATGTTACTTGTTTTATTTTCCCTTTCAAACAAGTCACTGTGGTCTTCACAGTTTTCTCCTTTACCTTTTGTACCTGCCTCTCACTAGCTATGCACTTCGTCATTTTTAATATAATGAAAGAACTATGTTAGCATCCTTTGGATAATCATACTTGAAAAAGAAAGACTTACAAAACCAACATTATTTAGCAGATTTTTCAAGTTTTTGACTTAGAGCCCTCTTGTCATTCCATGATTTGCTTTTGGCAGTCTGGATAAACTATACATAACATGAGAATTGAGAAAGCAGCAAGCAGCTTCGATTTCAGGTCAGGACCAGTGTCACCACCTTCACATGGAGGCATCCGAAGCAGAGAGGCAGGAAGGGTCTAACCAGCTACAGGGAGAACACCCACTGAGCCAAACCGAGGTAAAGTACAGTTAAAATACTAGATCAACCCTTCATCTTCTGTTCCCTAAGTGTGAATATTCCTATTTCTACTGATTAAAATAAGCAGAAAGATGCCTCTTTTTAACTATATACTTTTTGGGCTTATAGATTATTTTCACATCTTGTGATATTATGTTTAAATGTATAACTACCATTTATATCATTGTAGCCATGGATAAAACAAATGTTTATAAAGCTACATTTGTATATAGCTACACTTGCAAACAGAAGGGACTGCCAAACTACATATTATTCTATACAATTCATTAACTACTAAGTAATATTCATATGTCCAGGCTCGTTCCCTACCTAGTATACTGGATGCATTTGTAATTATGATCATAAATTCTAATATTAGTGTCACAGAGTGCTAAAATTTGGATCCAGGTAGCCAGAACTTCAGAAATTTTGTTTGACCTATAATTGTGAAAGGTGTATAAATCAGGGAGGCAAGGGTTTGGTTTCTATTAAAGTACATTCCATGCACATCAATCTTATATGGGTTGTTAATCAGTCAGTGAGGCTCATTAACCACCTTGGAGTATCAGAATACAATTCTACAATTCCAAGTCACCCTGACAAATGCAGACATTGCCAACAGAATTTGTTTGAGCTTAGTTAGGTTAAATGGAAACAAGCAGCCTTAAACCTTGATAACAAGGAAAATCAAGAGTAGAACAGGTTACAATAACTATGACAAGTTCATTTAAAATCATTTCTCCTTTTTTCCCCAGTGTTCACAAACCTAGAAATTTTCCTACACTCTAGCCACTTGTCCATGTTTCATATATGGTGCTTCAAAGGCAATTTATTCACAGACAAATTTCTTCCCCCTTAAAATACAATATATATTCCCATTGTTTAAACTTCAGAAATTAAAAAAAAACCTACTCCAAATAATAATTGGTAATAAATAGGTGAATGACACAGTGTTATCCACAGAAGTCCTAGTAAGAGTGGGCTGAAGTCAGTCACCAATATTGTGGAAACTTGTCAGATAAGGAGAGGGAGGAGAATGCCAAAAAAGATGAAAAAATATTCCATAATGAGACACCAGCAGATACAAACCAGGCATTATTCTTACAAGACTGTGTGTCTAGGGTCCAAGACTTACTCATCTGTCTATCTTTTGTGCTTGATAAAAGGCTTTGGAACTGAAGGGGAAAATAGATTTGTCTGCTTCACTGTGGGGAAGCATATATACAGGAGGTGTCAGATGAGAGAACAAGGGGATTATTCACACATGACAACCCTGTTCACCTTGGCAACTGCTGAGGGAATCTACTCTGGCTCAACTCGGTTTTCAAGCCAAGATTAGCACAAATTTGTGCTGGAAGCTCTTGCATTATTTACCTTGGGCAGTTCCATATACATACATCCCTCTTGTAAGAAGAGTGGCCTCAGACTTCATTAGTGTTCGGTAGCTCTCAATCCTAGAGACTCCGGGAACTTCTTACTTCCTGCTCTAATCTCTGAGGTTCTTGACACTGCAGAATGGTTGTTTTCACTTTCGATTTTAATTCAAAATTATATGAAAAGCTTGCAAAAACTCTTATTACAATACACAGTTGGAGTTTCTAATGAGGTTTCAAACTTAAAAATTTACTTTGAGCACCTGTTTAGGTCATGATAATGATCATCACCAAGAAGCCTTATTTTAAGAACAAATCTTCCAGGGAAACAAGTTTCCAGTGTTTCTCGGAGCCACCATAGTTGCTAGAACTAGTGTTAGCAAGTGATTCTTAACTGGTACTCTTAGTTTTAGAGCTATGCTGGCCAGGAAAAGTCAGCTTGGAAGAGTTCATTGAAACATTGACGTTAGGGGAAACAACAGAATAGAGCTTTCTCTGTTTAATAAAGTAAATTAGTAAGCTTTTGCTGTGTAAATTGTGTTCTGTACTAGCCTCCCCCAATTAATAATATATAGTCTATCACTAGGTGTAATGTTAGTAGAAGCTCTTGTAAGTATTAGAGGCACAAGATTATGAGTGCCAGAAAATAGGTAGCCTAGGCTTAAAAGCACTATGGCTATTTTATAATTATAAATCTTTAGATGATTTTAAAACAAGAGAACAAAATGAAGACTTTCAAGGCCTTTAAGTTCCCTATATTCCAGGGCTCAGGTCCTTATAAAATGTACATCTCTGACTGTAGGTAAAAGGTTTTGTGACAGAGCTGGTGCCCTTGTTTCTCTTTCAGTAGCCTGAAGAGTACCTTCCCACACCGAAGGGACAAGAATGTAGAAGTGAAAGCCCCATGTAAAAGCACCAGCTTGACTTCTTCATGTTCATTGAGTAGTGTGGGTGTTATCCTTAGAAAAAAAAAGGGTGTCACCCTGTCAATATCTGCAGAAAAAGCCAGTATCATAGTAACAGCCGGGTTTGGTTGGGAACCCCTTGGACAGCAACTCACTTAAATTCAACCCAGTGCCTGAACTGGAAACATTTCTTGCCTACAACAGATGGCCAGTTGAAACTATGTACTCCCCTCTTCTAGGAGTCCTCATTGGGATTAACTACGCACATTCCAGGAAGTTTTAACTACACATTGTTTCCATACTACTCCCCAAATGCCCTCCAATTACAGCCATCTCTCCCTGAATTCTTTCACTCTATCCTATTTCCCACCGCAACTGACCACACCCTCTTTTCTTCACATGCCCCTAGTTAGCCAATAAAATCAACTCTATTTCCCCCTTCCATGGAGACCCATGTTTCCCTATTACACCTCTTCTTTTTACATAAACTATCTAGGTCTATAGATTGCAAATTGGTTAACATTTATGTAGGAGCTAATATCCACTTATAAGCAAAATAATCCCATATTTATCTTTCTGGCTCTGGGTTATCTTACTCAGGATAATATTTCCAGTTGCATCTATGCCTAGAAATATCATGATGTAGTTTTTATACAGACGAATAATACTCCAATGTGTAAATGAACCATATATTCTTTATTCTTTTATATTTTTTAATTGAGCTACAAATTTTTTCTCTGCTACCCTCCCTTCCTCTGCCCTCCACTTCAACCCTCTCCCATGATCCCCATGATCCCAATTTTCTAAGATTTTGTCTTTTTCTACTTCTCATGTAGATTAGATCCATATATGTCTCTCTTGGGGGCCTCTTTGTTGTCTAGGTTTTATGGGATTGTGAATTGTAGGTTGGATTTTCTTTGATTTATGTGACTTATGATTGAGTACATATTATATTTGTATTTCAGGGTCTAGATTACCTCACTCAATATGATGTTTTCTAGATCCATCCATTTGCCCACAAATTTCAAGATGTTGTTATTTTATTGTGCTGTCTAGTACTCCATTGTGGAAATGACCACATTTTCCTTATCTATTCTTTGGTCGAGGGGCATTTAGGTTGTTTCCAGATTCTGGTTGTGGCAAATAATGCTACTATAAACATAGTTGAGCACATGTCCTGTGGTATGATTGAACCTCTATTGGGTATATACCCAAATGTGGTATTTCTGAGTCTTGAGGCAGGTTGTTTCCCAATTTTCTGCAAAATCAGCATACTGATATTCAAAGCAGCTCTACCAGTTTGCAATCTATTGAGAAACAATTAGTTTTTTTTTTTTTTTCAGTTAATGGCTATTATAAATAAGGCCTCGACAAACATGGATGAGCAAGTGTCCTTACGGTAGAATGAAGCAATTTTGGGGTATATGCCTAAGGGTGATATAGTGAGATCTTGGAGTAGATAAATTGCCAACTTCCTAATGAACTTCCATATTGATTTTCATAGTAGCTGGACAATTTTGGACCCCCCCACCTGCAATGGAGAAGTGTCTCCAGTGTTCTACATCCTTGCCAGAAGGAGCTTCCATTTGTGTTAGTGATCTTAGCAATTCTGACAGATGTAATATGGATTCCCAAAGAAGTTTCCCTGATGACTAAGGGTATTGAACACTTTAAATGATTCTCAGCCTTTTGAAATTCCACTTTTGGGAATTCTTTGTATAGATATGTATCTAATTTTTAATTGGTTTATTTGGTTTCTTGAGTTCTTTATATATTTTGAATATTAGTCTTCTATCTGGTGTAGATTTGGTAAAAATATTTTCCCATTCATTAGGATGCTGCTTTGTTTGAATGACAGTGCCCTTTGCCTTACAGAAACTTTCCAGTTTCATGAGGTTGCATTTATGAGATTTATGAATTGTTGATAGTGCCTGTGTGTTGAAATAAGAGCGGCGGCAGGGCTGTGTCCCCGGCACCAGGCCGCCCGCATGGCTAGCTTATGCCCGAAATAATTACACGGAAACTGTATTCTTTCAAACACTGCCTGGCCCGGCTAGTTCCAGTTTCTTATTGGCTAGCGCTTACATATTGTTCTAACCCATTTCTAATATTCTGTGTAGCCCAAGAGCTGGCTTACCAGGGAGGATCTTAACCTGCGTCTGTCTGGAGCAGGAGAACCATGGCGACTCCCTGACTAAGCTTCTTTTTCCCAGCATTCTCTTCTGTTTACTCCACCTACCTAATTTTCTGTCCTATGAAGGCCGAGGCAGTTTCTTTATTATTAACCAATGAAAGCAACAGATAAGATAAAAAAGACCCACCTCCTTCACCTGTGCTATCAGTTTTCTGTTCGGGAAGATGTCTCCTGCACCAATTCATTTAAAGCGACTCCTACTTTCTCTTCTGTCAGTTTAATTTTATCTTTTTGGATGATGAGGTCTTTAACCCACTTGAACTTGAATTTTGTTTAGGGTAAAAGGTATGGATCTCTTAGCATTCTTGTACATGTAGACATCCAATTTGACCAGAACCTTTAGCTGAAGATGCTGTCTTTTTTTCCAATGTGTATTTCTGGCTTCTTTATAAAAAAAAAAATAAGGTTTCCATATTATGTGGATTTATGTCTGGATCTTCAATTTGATTTCAATTATCAACATGCCTGTTTTTATGTGAATACTATACTTTCTTCTGGTATTTTATGCATATTCTCTTTGTAATAATATCTTCTCATATTTAATGATGATAATCATGTTTGCCCTCACACAGGAAGCCTGTTTTAGGAAATTTTAATAAAGTTAAGTGTACATCAAAAAATTATTTACTCTGAGTTAAAACAATAATAGGGGTACAGTATCGAGCTGTTCATGCTCCAATTAAATAATAATTTGCTGAGTATTTCCTGTGATCATTCATTGCTAAATAGTAAATAGGTGTTCTCATAGAAGGAATCACCATGAAAAACCATATGGTTTCCCAGAATTGGTACAATAATTCCAGAAAAATTAAAGAAATTTTCTCCATCATAAAAGGTAACATGTAATTTTCTTGGAGGGTATGTATGAAGAGATGATCAGAAATGAGGTCCACAATTAAAATTCAAGAGTGGATGACCTTTCCTAGAAAAATAAATCCAAATAATTTGGATATTAGGATTTTAAAGAAAGGTTTGAGATGAATACAATCAGTGAAGTCAAAGAGTAGTTAGGTGGAAGAATTTGAAAATTTAAAGTGAGTATGCAATGATCCATTTTTGTGTGTTCATTGGTGTATTGCCATGTGTATCAGGTCCCCTGCAAAAGAGTATAGTAGTTGTGAGCTACCATGTGGTGAGAATTAAACCTGGGTCCTCTGGAAGAGCAGTGAGTACTCTTAACCACTGAACAATCTCTCTACCCCAACAAAGATCCATTTTTAAATTGTTAATGAGAATGGGTAAGAGGACAAACACTAGAGGTCAATGAAAAAAGTCAAGTAATGTAGTCATGCACAGAAATAACCATCTGCTTCAGATTATTCAGCCACCGTATTCCCAATTCATTACATTATCAATTAAAAGTCTATGGCATCAACATATTTAATACCCTCAATAGCTTCCGAGGCAAATGTAAGTGACAATTATGAATTCTTTATTCTCTGTTAATATGTGGCTATAAATTAAATGTGTCTGAGCTAAATAAAAATACTATATCATTTGGATTAATTTCTTCTATAATTTAGCAGCAGAATACTATTATTGATGCTTATGCAAATAAAAACAGAAGACAACATTTATTCAACATCCACATACTTAGAAAGAAAATCTCAAAGAACTAGGAAAATGAATTATATAATTTTTAATATTTCATAAACATAGCAGAGGAAAATATATTGAAATATATATCCCATAGTAGAATTATTTGTGAATGGCTGATAGGAGGGACAACATGAGGTCATCATTTGATAATGAATTTCAGTTTTAATCATGTTCCAAAAATTAAAATTAGACAGAATAGTTTGCAGGAGTTGTTTGTAAAACTGAAGAAAAAGTTATAAAGGAAAAAAAAAAGCTCACAGAGGAATAGATCTACTATAGCAATTTCTTGTCAGATGGCTGACTTCCTCTGGGTTATAAGAAGATAATATGGTAATTTATGAAATGTCAGGCACTGACATTTGTGATGCCTACAAATGATATATGAAAAGAGATGACCAATGGTATCATATCATTTTCCATAGAGGCTCTAGAAAGCCATTTTTGTGCACTATACTTCATTGCTATAAAATGAACATGTGTATAATATCTCTGAAAGCAGATATGCTCTGAGTGAATGGTGTTATAATTATGAATTAAGTATTATTTCCTGTTCACACACAAATTAGATAACACCAATTCATATTATAGTCAATTTAATTGTTAAATTGCTTTTACGGGAATCATTACAATGAGAAAAGTTAACTACCTGAACTCTAAGATTGATTTTCTATTAACTGTAGCTAGGTTATTTAAGCTTAGCTCAGTATTTGTCTTTCCAATTCCATATTCATAAACTTTCCAAATGTTACTTCAGCTACAACAGTTTAGAATATCTGTGGAGCTCGTGGATAAAAATGTTGCTGTGTTTGGACACAGTGCATCAGATTACTAGGTATTCATTTTCCATTTAGGGATGAATGGAAAAGCTTGACAGAAAACTGTCATTTCTTTACAATGAGGGTGATTTTTTTGTCTGCTTAAGAACCCTGAGACACACTGTACCTTAATCTGCAACATAATATGAAACCTTCAATGTTGAAATAATAATATAGGTTTCATCTTTTATTTGTAACTTTCAATATGATACAAACCCCTCTGCAATCCTTTCTAATTTTTAAAATCTTTTTCAAAACCTAAAGCCCAATGGTCATCATGTCCCTCCCTAGTTAAGTATTTCTGACATAAATTCTTCATATTTTTAAAACTCACACTCCTTACCATGAAATAAACAATCCACTAAAACTATTTTGTGTCCACAACTGACATGGCACGTTTTCTTCCTCTGTATTATGTAAGCCAACCATAGAGCCTACTGTTTCTCCTTGACTAAAATAGACTTTCTGTTCCATTGTGTGTTTTCTCATGTATTCTCCCATGTGATTGCCATTCCCTCCTCTAAATCACTGTCAATAGAACATTACTATTAGCATCCTATATGATTATGATGGAAATATATCATCGGGACCTATTGCAGATCTTCGAGATCAGATCAGTTGGAGTAATGACTAGCATTAAGTATTTTAATAAGCCCTCTAAGTGATTGGATGGACTTTATGTCTTAGGATTACATTGAAGTGCTACATATTTATATGAAAGTGTGCCCTTACTGAGTTGTACTATGAATCTTTACTATACACATTGAGATTTGGGGAATACACTAGCTATGGGATATACACATTGTTGTTTCTTAGTGAGCCTGACTACTGTAGTTCAGTTTAGACATTTAAGTGGACAATCTCTTTAAATTCATTTTATTTACTTCTGAACTTTAATTTGAGTGATTTGCCTCCATATACTTCCACAGGGGAAAAAATTAAATACATGCTCAATTTCTTACTTTAGCTTTTTGATATAATACCATCTGCCTCTTCCTTCCTGACATAAGCAATAGCAATTTTATTTTTATGAAGTTAGGTCATATTCCAGAATTAAGAGTGGTAAAATGGTCTACCGCCAGATTTATCAAAGAATTTGAAATATATACTTATGAAAACTAGAATACCCTTCTTGTGATTGCATTGGAACTTTGCCTGTGTTGTTTTGCTTTTTCTCCAAAGGAAACTAGCCATGTGAAAGTGGAGTCACTGGTGACTTCTTCGGTGATAAACAATACCACCTAGGAAACGTAGCATAAAATACATTCTCCAGTTCTTGTTTAATAGAAGAGAATAATATGGGAATCTGTATTTACCAAAAAATTGGTGAAACTACTTTATGTTTGGACAAAATATCTAGTTTTTATAAATTCAAAGTCATTCATTTGTACAGTTTTCATGGTGAAATAATAAAGACTACTCGAGGTGAACTTAAGTAGGCACTGCAGATCTAATGTGTGCTTGGTTGAGGGAGGATTTAGTTAGAAATTAGCCTGAATATTAATACTCACTAGGAAACATCTACATCAATGAGGCTAAAATTATGTAATGACATATAACTAATGCATTTAAAAGTGCTAAAATTAAAGAGTGCATATGTATATAGTCAAGTACTACAAGTTAACATTTACCCAAATGACTGTATCTTTAATAAATTAATTTATTGTTATACAGAATAAAGAAATTAGCCTGAAATTCACCTTTGTAATCATTGACTTGTAATCAGAATTTCTTTTCCACAGCCAGCACCAAATAATGACCCAGAGACTTATTATTAATTATGAAAGCTTGATTTTAAAGTAGACTTAGATTAGATCTTGATTAGATTCTTCTCAATGAGGTCTTATAACTTAAATTAACCCATTTATATTAATCTACATTCTGCTGCATGTTGTTACCTCTCTTCCATCTTTCACCTCCTATTTTCTCTGCATCTAACTAGCAACTTGTGTGCTTAGATTCCTCCATCTCTTCCTTTCTATCCCTGCAAATTTTCCCATTCTCTCCTGCCTGGCTATTTGCCATTCAACTTTTTATTACACCAATCACAACAACATATATTCACACAATATATTCCACAGCATTCACCCTTTTATCTCTAAATTTAAAAAAATGAGTTTTAATTCCAACACAGTAAAAGTATATACAATAAGAACAATTATCAAGTAAGAATTACATCTAAAATGTCCAGTCTATCTGTAGTTAGCAAATTTTGAGAAAGTACTCTATTATTCATCCTATCTTGGAGATTCCAAAGTTTTGTAACTAAATATGCCCTTTTTTTTTTTACTGATTTTACTGAGCTATACATTTTTGTCTGCTCCTTCTCTTCCTCTCCCCTCCTCTTATTTCAACTTATATTACCAACCAAAACTATCTTTTTATACCTCAAAATATTTCCTTATATAAACAATTTAAAGTTTTATATTTCTCAAACATATATTTTAGACATTTTTGTGATTTTCTTTTTTGAATTTTTAACAAGGAAAATGGCAACTGTAACTATTTAGTCTTCAACTCCATCAAAGACTTGAAAAGGATATATTATTACTCGAGTGAAGTGCAGGACAAACTATTTATAAAACTATGGAAAAAACAGAGACAGCTGGCCACCAAAAAATGTCACCTAAGTTTCTGTTGCAACATTGGTTCATCCATATTCAATCATTAGGCCTAGAATATCTGACAGACTTCTCTATGAAGCAGGGATTTTGAGCATGTCCTACCTTGTCCTGGGAAAGGTTGGCAATTTTTTTTTGTGTCTATGTGTATGTGTATCCTGATTGCCCAGTTTGGAGTTTGGACAGAATACTGTCACCAGTTGAGCAGTCGAGTGAAGGGAAGTGTGTGTGTGTGTGTGTGTGTGTGTGTGTGTGTGTGTATTTGTACAGATAGCTAGATTTGCCACATTGAAAGAAAACTGTATATGGAGGTTTTTCAATGTTCATATGCTTTTTTGAAGCAAATTCGTGCTGCCAAAAGCAGACTTTCTCACTGTCATACAAGCCTTATTTTATAGAAACATTTTAAAGACCATATTCTGTAGGTCTCTGAGGTGTTTGAAGGCAATGTATTTAAAATATATCCCTTTTGGACTTTGAAACCTTACATGTCATTACTATAAGTTTAATTGTTATAGATGACTAACTACTAATTTGTCTTTCTTCATTATCTTAAATAGATTTCAAAGACTAGAAATTTTCATTAGTTGTAAAAATGTGCTATGTAAGAATAATACTTTAGACAAGAATATATTATATTACATATAATATATATTTTATGACAAAAATAAACTTAAATTATATCAATATATAAAAACCCATACCAATTTGAAATATTTGAGTCTAGTGGTTGCTTTTATAGTTTAATAATAGATTTAATAATATTCATTTTTATCCTATCATTTTATACCCCCTTTTCTATCTTTTAGAAAGAGATACCGGAACCTAATCTATTTTTTCTCACCATGACTACTAACAGCTTGTAACCAACCCCACAATACAATGACAAATTTTCATAACCTACCAAATGACCAAAAAACAATGATCTTACCTCTTAGAAATGTGGGCATCATGTTCTCTAGACTTTTTCCTGTTTTCTGGGAAAGATGACAACGTTAGGTCACCCTGATGAAATTGAAAGTACTGGGACTGCTAACTATATTATTTTTGGTTTAGTCTCTGTGTGATGGGAAAGCTCAGAGTTTATTTGAAATCATGGCCATAGCAGTCTCTGAAGCTGGACCATTTCAGTTAGCAGCTTTGATGTTGTTCTGAGTGCAGAAATTTTAGGAAAGTGTAATAAGGCATTTTGAGAGAATGGATCATTTAGGCTACTTGTCTTTATTTGGATCTGGTTCTTTTGTTCTGAAACATATAATGTTTTAAAGATAACATATGTATCTATATTTATACAAGTATGGAATATTTTGTGTGCAAAAGTCAGCTGAAGATGATTTTTTTGTTCTACATTTGAGTAGGTAACAGGCAACTGTCAATTTTATAAGTTTTTTTGGACAGCATATCTAAACTGTAAAGAAGTAAGTCATGAGGATTCTAAAGCCAACAAAATTTACCATGTCTCATCCAGTCTCAGGGCTAACCCCATGTTGAGGGATTAACATATTTTCTTCTGTAGAATTTTTTTTTTTGTTTCTTCCTTCATGTATGCAGCCAAGATTTTCTGGGCATCTCTGCCAATCAAATTTAATCTTTATTAATTTTGAAGAAATCTATAGCTTTTTGTTTCCTGTAGAAACAAAAGCAAAACCTCTCCCTCAAGGCAGCATATTGTTTGACTTCCATTCTGAAGTTAAGATGTTTTTTAAATATATAGGTTTGTTTAATTTATCAGTTTTCATAATCCAATATTTCTTAGCAGCTATTCTTTTTGAATATTAGATTTAAGAAATTCAAAGTGAAAAAACACAATACAGTATCCAGAAAACCTGTGTATTTCCCATCTTTATATCACTTATTCTTTTTTCAATACCTTAATTTTTATTTAAATATTTAATTATTTTTAAACTGTTTTTCTATGACTTTCTGACCTCCTTTTCTTTCTTCACAATCTCTGCATATTTTAAGCATGCTATATTAGTAAAATATTCTTCTTGGTCGGTATATGATTTTCCATATATCTGTAGCATAGTTTGGCTCTGTGAGCCACATCTTAAAATTGCTAGGCTACCCTCAGGAAGCTCTGCTTAGCGTATGGTATGCTGGCAGATGGCTCCACCAGTTTGGTTTCTTGAACACTTAGGCTCATACAAGTGTGTGCAGGCCACCCTTTGGAAATTGGTTGTGTCTGCCTGCATTTGTACTCTGGACAATCTGTTCAAATGTTCAGCAGCCCAGTCGAGCCTTTAAAAAAAAAAAAGCCTACCCCCTATATGCCTAATTTACCTAAGAGATCATGATTTCCAGGACGCTGCTTGTTTGGAACATTTAAAGCTTTCTCATGCCTTATGTGGACATGTGTAGTGTTATTTTGGGCGCCATATGTAGCAGTATTTTTTCTTCAGGATGACCAAACTACAAATTAATTTTCCTTGTGTATTTTATTTGGTTCTATAGAAAAATAGATGGATTGGGGCAGGCTGTAGAGCATATTTATGAGAGAAGTGGCCTATCATGCACAAAATGTGGGTACGATCCAGTTAGGTGCCTTGTACAATAGAAGACGACGAGTGCCAGCTCATCCAAATAAGCCCAGCTCTCAGCGGGTGGAACAGAAGAGTCAGGTTTGAGTTAATGCATAACTGTGTAGGAGTTCCAGGCCATCATGAATTACATGAAACATTGTCTCAAAACAAGCAAACTAACATATAACAAACAAGTTAATAAACACATGTAATAATTTACTGAAAAAATACCTACTAGGTAAGACTCAGACAATTAGAGAAAAAAAAACAAATCTTAATGGTATAAAATTATGGTTATAAAATATATAAAGGTATATTTAAGATAAAACAAACTATATTAAACCCAAGTTGTAGCATTGAAAATGTAGAAGACATTGAAAGGTAGTCTGTGGAGAGCTGGTGAGCTATTAGGAACATTTTTTTTAAGATTTATTTATTTATTTATTAATTTATTTACTATATATTTAGCATTCCTTCCATGTATACCTTCAGGCCAGAAAGGGCACCAGATCTCATTATAGATGGCTGTGAGTCACCATATGGTTGCTGGGAGTTGAACTCAGGACCTCTGGAAGAGCAGTCAGTGCTCTTAACCGCTGAGCCATCTCTCCAGCCCGGAACATCTTCTTTTATGAGCTATTAAGAATGTATGGCTACTGGTAAAGAGTCAGTTTTCTTCAAGAAAGCAACCCATCTGAGTGACCCTACTCATAATTCAGTAAATGACCCTATACTGATGACCATGCTGGAAGCACTAAGTGGAGTTGGTTGGTTTAAAAACCATACAAATAATTTTGAGGGAATAGTTGTGGAGAGTATTAAAAAAAATTGAAAAGGAAGGGGGAGAACTGGACTTGATGAAAACACATTATATAAATACGTGAAATTTTTAAACAAATATAAATTGAAAAGGAAAATCTTATAATGGATGATCATTTCTCTTTACCTGGTAGATATGACAAATTTAATATTGTTGAAGATATTTGGAAAATTTGTTAATAGTTTATCACCAGATATCATTTAAAAGTGAATCTGTAGGGAAGCAAGGAGGAACTGGAAGGAGTAGGAGGAGGGGAATTAATAATCAGAATGCATTTGATAAAAAAATATATATTTTCCAATAAAAATTAAAAATAGTGGAAATTTTGAAAGATTAATAAGCCTCACCAATCTTAAGCAACATCTATGAGCTTATATTGGATCAACAAAGCAGAATAGATTTGTACAGGTACAGGACTATCATATTCCTATGACTGTTAGGCTTGTGTCCCATGTATTCTATAATTTCTTATGTGAAAATTCAACACAAAACCTCATAATTACCCTTTGGTTAATCTCTATCATTTACTGAACAACCAATTACATAATGTCAAAATCATTGTACATGTTATTCTAGTATCCATCTTCAGACAGAAACCCATCAGTCCAAAAGTGCTCAATAATGGAAAAGGAGGAAATTCGCAGGAAGAAATAGACATTACGTTAAGGACAGCAGACAAATCTACTTCTGCTTAAAAGAAAGGAGCATGTGAAATGATTCTTCTACCTCTAATATTCTTTTATTTGATAATTTCCGCAATTGCATTTTCTTTAATAAATTTTGTATGACATTAGCTATTATTGTACCAGATATTACCTTGTTCTAATCTCTTTTTCACTCTAGGAAATAAAAGTATAAAATGAGTTTCTCATTTTCTCTCATTATTGATCCATATCTCTTTGGATATTCCTGCGATTCATTTTGCCATGGCATACTAAATTAGTATTTGCTGAAGAAATCATGCATCTAAGTCTCCTCTCTTTATAGAATTTTCAATAAAATGAAGCACAGTGTTATTCTAGGTGCTTGAAATCTCAAGATAATGAAAGCTGCGCTCTGGCTGTTGATTCTTCTCATGCAGATAGAACAGACAGAGGGAACATTCAGATAACCAAGGAAGCATGGGGGTATAGGCTGAATCAGATAGCATCAACCATGAGCTAAGAAGTAAATAATGCCACTAAGAATATAAAAATGGCATTGATTTGTTTTCAAAATATTTGAGGATAGATGAGCTGAGAAAGGTGGAAAAACGAAGCTCATTATTGCTAGTACTTTGCATAGAAAGTTTTCAATTTAAAACATTTTTTTTGTGTTCCACAAGGGAATAATTTATTTAAAGTACAAAAAAGAAGATCACAGATATCACTGAAGTTATTTCATTTTTACAAGTGGCAAAAAACATTCCTTATTTTTATCTTATTTAGTTCATGCGCTCATCTACATCCATACACATATATATGCACATATTGATATTAATGGTATTCATTTACTGTGTTTGAAGTAAGCGAATGACATCTATCAAACTACTTAAACAATAGAAATAATCTTTTTTTACTCCCTGGGTTTTATTTATTAATTAATTAATTAATTAATTAATTAAAGATTTCTGTCTCTTCCCCACCGCCGCCTCCCCTTTCCCTCCCCCTCCCCTAATCAAGTCCTCCTCCCTCGTCAGGATATCCCCTTTTCCTCTTTTATACACATGAGGAAACTGAGACATGAAGAGGTTAAATAACACCCATAGTAGTTCGTCTTGAAAATCAAACTCAACTCGACCTTAATAGCTCCTTACTAAACATGACAGAACTAACTTAAATTTTACATTGAAATATCCATTTGTCACAAACATTTTATCACTTTGAGAACTATTAATGTTATCATTTTTTAAGTTGAGTTTATTAATGAGATCATATTATTAATAATATGGATTTATTATTATTGAAATATATTGATATATCTGTCTCTCTTTTCACATATTTTTGACTCATAAATGATTTGACAATATTTCAAACTATTGTTATTATTGACATTTTAAATAAGTTTTCATGAAGGACTACAAAATATGTATAAGCCGGGTGGTGTCACACGCCTTTAAATCCAGCACTCAGGAGGCAGAGGTAGTCAGATCTCTGTGAGTTCAAGGCCAACCTGGTCTACAAGAGCTAGTTACAGGATAGGCACCAAGCTACAAAGAAGCATTGTCTCACAAACAAACAAATAAATAAACAAAAACAGAATATGTATACCTTATTATGTTTTGCTCTATTAGTATAATATATTGCAAGTAGGACAGTCAGAGAAAACAGAAATTCTTGTATAAATATGTTAGAAGATGTAAGTGTATTTTTATCATTACATCTAGAAGAAGATACAGTTTTAATCTAAAGTTTTAATGTTTCCAGCATTTATAGAGTCAATATTTAATCACATATGAAAATTACAGGGCAAATTTTAAAAGATTTCAATCAATAATATTATTTCAGGAGGAAAAAACCACTTTGCCACAGAACTTAATACTTGTCTATCACAAATTGAATCTGATTAAGAATATTCAATATTCTAAGGTTTAAACATAGTAGAATATAGATGCTTCCTTAAAGATACTATTCAATGATTTTATCCTTTGGCTCTGAACCAGCCTTGTAACTAATGTTGTACACTATCTTTTCATTATATGCTCAGTCATAAAATATGACTTATGGACAGTATAGAGACTCAAAGTACTGAAATGCAATTTATAACAACGAAAAGGGGCAGAGCTCTGAATGACAGTTCAATTTAAATAGATTGTAAGAGTTTTATGGAACATGAATAATGAAGCATTTCAACTCAAGTTTTTGACTCAGCCATTAATACAATTCTTTTAGAACAAAGTATGCATCGATCATATGGGCAATGAATGTGTAGAAATACAAACATTTGTATTGTGTGAAATAATTAAAATGAAAACTAGTTTTCCACATTAATTCTGGTAATTTTTTTAAATTAAATCACTTAAAGTGTCACAAATAGGCTTATTAATTTTAAGCTACAAATGTTACAAATGGATTTAACCTGCTAATGTAAGTTTTACTAGAGTAACTCAGCTTAAAAAAATTCAATTTTCATTATCAAAAAGCGGGTACTTTTTAGTATGTACTGTGTACAAAAATAAATTACTGAGATCGTTGAAAACAGAATCGAATCTTCTACAATTCTCATTTGACATTTTCTCTATACATTTGAATGCAATGTTCCGTCCTTGTACGAGGGAGACATCTTTAGTTGTTACAGTAAGATTTTGACTCCCCTGGCACTGAGAGATGTGACAAAGGAACTATAATCAATCCTTGGATTATGTGAACATGTCTTTGCTATGCCATTGAACACTCAAATGCATAGAGTTTTGTTTATCATTGAGTGCATTTACAAGCTAATTAGATTTTTTCAAAAGTGGGGCTTGTAGTACATAATTTGATACATTTGGGAGTATATCTGTATTTCGGTGTTGGAAGTGTGGGGACAGATAGATATGAAAAAATTAAAGGGTGAGAAAATAGAAGAGAGAAAGAAACTGTACAAGAGACAGAGATTTAAAACAAATAACACCATCAGCAAATATGATATGATAGTATTTTTATTAATATATCAAATGAATCAAACATTTTTCTCCATCAAATATGTTGAAGGATAATGCTTAAATAGACACAGGTAGTGACCCTTATCACTGATTCTTTCTTTTTCTAAAGTGTACTCTGCCTTTTCCTTCTCAATTATTGTCCACATCATCTCTACTGCTGTTCAGTTTAAAGAGGCACTGCAATGGCCAGTCTTATTTGTGGTGGTTGCTACCCAAAGATGCAGTCACCAATTAAGAAGATAGTGTGCTATCTGTCCAAGCTTAGATTGCTTCTGTCTGTAGGTATTCTACATGTCTTTCAAGCACCCTCTTTCTTTAAGAGGGGAAAGAAACATGTTTATAGAGAGTATAGTTTCTGAGGATAAAGCAACCAGACAAGCTAGCTTTATTTTCCACTTTATACTTGTGCCAACCAGCAATTCCTTTTCTTTAATATAATTTCCTTTTCCATAGATGTATTGATATATGCAATGTGTCTTTTTTAAACATATATTTGAAGCTAACTAGAGTTAGAGTAAAAAACTACAGGCTAAGTATTTTTGGAAACTTCTGTGTGTGTTTTTAAACACAATTTGAGATACTTGGTTTATTTTATAAAGATAAATGTTTACAAACAATAGTCATTAAAGTGACTTTAAATAGTGGTCAATCAATCCTTAGACCTTTAGGTATTGATTGCATTACAGTGGTTTAGAATATATTTGAAATCAGAAATGTATGGCATAATTCATTTGTTTGCATTTATTTTCAGTTAACTTAGAATATTATCAGACAAAGAAATATTCTTCTTCTATTAGAAAAATTACTTCACTTGTTATTGTTTGTGTCATTCCAATTTATTGAAATTTATCAAATGTTGGTGATTGTAGGGAAGCAGTGAAACAGTTTTTTTTTTAACACACACAAACACACATATACACACACACTGAGATATGCACTAACCATTAATACATTTACCACTGACAAGGAAATTATTGGTTATGCCCTATAATAAAATCTCATTCAATATTACCTCAAAACAACAGTGCTAACATGTCGGACTAGCATGAATTTCAGTGTTAATCACAAAGTTTGGCATAGATGCAATTAAAAGAAGCTGAAATTCATTTTCTAAATTAAGTGCTTTATGACTTTGAGTTATGTGATTCTAAATGTTATTGGACAATATTAACCTTATAACATTTGTTTTAAATAAAATACATAGTAGAATAATTATTTTTATATAGCTCTTAAAAGTAAAGATATTTAAGCATTCTTGTTTGTGATTTATCTATTTTTCAAAGGATAAACATTATAAGAAACTAATATAAAGTTTGCTTTACTAAAAGATATAAAATCATAATATTTGTAAATCAATGTCTCTCAATACAGTATATTTTTAAAGAATTATGATACAAATTGTAATTAAAACATTATCTTCTTGACTAATATATCTCTAAAGTTGTAACTTTTATTAAGGAACAGATAATGTTTCTGTTAATTAAAATCAAATTAAATTTAGAAGATACTTAAGAGATATTTCATCAATGGAAACTATTGAACAATTAGTGTTAAATATTAGGAACTGATTGTAATGGGGTAAGAAGAGTAGTAATAGCCGTATTGAAAATGAGAATAGAGGGATGTGTTCGGTTTATTACCTCTCTATTTTGACTTTTATTCTGCCACAAAAATCTTTCCAAATTGAGGTTTTGAGTGTTTAAGTTAGTTATAAACTCAGAGAGATATTAATTACCATCTTTTCAACTCTGACATCATGACATCACTGCTTTCTCAATAAAAACAATGAAAAGCAAGATATAGGTAAAAAAGAAATGAAACCAGAATATGCACATCAAAATACAATAAATTGTGACCCAATATAGACACTTGTAATATCTTTGATATCTTAATCACAAAAACATGTGAATAAAATTTTACATTAATCTTAAAAAATTTGATAAGTATATCTTCTATAGAAAGTTATGCATGTGTTTAATAAATTTTGGCATAGACATAGATCGCATAGACCACTAAATCTTTTATTCTAAATAGAAACTAAAAAAGAAAACAAAACAGAACAACAATAAAAACAAAAAAAAACTGAAATGAATGAATAGAATTGTTCAACAGGGTACATTATAAATTCCACCTAAAGCAATTGGTGTCCTTTGTAGTAAAGAGGTTGCTTGTTGGTTCCCAGCTGCCTGGCTAGCTTAGACCTAAAATAATTACACAGAAACCATATTAATTAAATCATTGCTTGGCCCATTAGCTCTAGCTTATTATTAACTAACTCTTACATATTAATTTATTCAATCTCCATTAATTTGTTTGTTGCCATGTGTCTGTGGCTTACCGTGTCAGTTTCCTAGCATCTATATCCAGCAGCTCCATGGTTTCTTTCTGCCTCTGCCATTTTTGTCCAGTATACAGCCTAACTTTCCCCACCTAGTTCTGTTCTTCCCTGCCATAGGCTCAAAGCATATATTTATTCATTAACCAATAAAAGCAACACATAGACAGAAGGACCTCCCACACCATCAATGTAAACAAAAGTGAAAGAGATTCATGAAGTTAAAAATAGAGCTCATAGAAAGAGATGAGAGCAGAAGTGATGCATGGACAGCTTCAAGTACCTAAAGGCAAGCAGAAGAATTGAGCAAGAAATACAAGGAAAATAACTAGACCTTTGAATGATGCACTCAACACAAGAACCAAGTAAAGAAAGACCAAAACAAGAGAAATATGTCATAGAAAATTGATGGCAACAAACATGCACACACATGTACACATATACTCACAGAGAGAAAGAGAGAGGGGCAATGCAATGTTTTGACTTTGTATCTGAAGAAAAGTGGGCTACTATGATTAAAGAAAGCAAAAAACTAAAAAGATCATTGTAAAGGAAAGAATAATGAAAGTGTGAGTTGGTGGAGGTAATAGTACCAAGTTTTCTCACTTTCTTGTGAGATAAATCCATGTATATTCTCTCTATATAATGGTCTATGTGAAAATCCTAGACAATCACATTTCCCTCTCCATCACTCTTCATTCTTTGTCTTTCTCTGTGGCTCTATTTCTGTGTCTGTCATCCACTTGCTTTTCAGCCATTATACATAATGTTAAGTAATCTTATGAATAAATATACCTCAAGTAATATGCATCCCCTGTGTAATCTTCAAAACTTATCTTTTAGGTGAAGACTCTCTCCTGCAAGGGAAGTGTTTTAGAGACAAATTATTCAAAAGATATTCTATATGTTTCTTTTCTCATTTTTGAGAATGGATTAATAACAAAATTCAGTTATAAATAGATTAGAAAGAAGTAAATGTACCAAATTCAGGAGTAGAATAAAATTATATCAAATTTATTTGCATAAGATTTCAGGTGTTGATAATATGAGGAGAAACTGAAATAGCTTATTACGCAGCTTTGGTTCTTTCATGCAAATCCACAAAAGAGTCATCAATGTAGGATACATTCTTATCAGCACTTTATTTCCCAAAGCAATTTTAATATGGTACAGAGAAGAATCTAGATGTGCCTCACAAATTCAAAGGCCTAAAGTTTCCATATATGCAACAATATATTCAAAGAATAATTATAAGCATGATGATTGTGGAACTTTTTAATGGCCCCAATCATTAGTAAAGACTAAAATTATATTCTACATTCTATATTTACTAAGGCAATAAAACAGAGTAATCTATTTTAAAGGGGCTTTAAAATGAAGAGAATGAAACAAACAAAATGCTTTTGATTTAAGCCTCATAAAAACGTAAGTTAATCAAATGTTTCTATTTTATGAATGCTATGATTGAAGTAATTATATTTAGCCCAGGGAAAATGGTTGAAAGTAAAGTATGGGAACATGATTAGATCTATGAAATCTATTATATTATTTGAGGAAACTCTACTAAGCAACTACTGTGTGCCAAATATTAAGCTTGGAGCAAATGATGCACAAATTATGTTATTACATTCTTTTTGGAAAGAATTGGAGGATGGGCTAATCAATCTCTATTTTGAAATATACTAATATTTCTTAATCATTGTAAGACAGTCAATGGTAGTTTTATTCTATGAAGACTATATTGTGAGCAAAGTAGAATGGCCATAATATTAACATGGTTCCTAATAAAAAATAGAAATTCCAGTCATCTTTGTTTTCATTTTATAATCAGAATAATCAAAACAGAGCTAATAAAATAAATATTCTGTAGAACAGGCTTACATTTTTGAAATATATTTATCCTTAGATGTATGTTGTTAAGATTTATTTCTTTCTAGAAATACATCCCAGTTCCTATTTAGGCTTGCACTTACTGATTTATGTAATGTAGATATAAACTGATGCTAATATGCCAATATACATGTGCATTTATATACATATACTGCTTACACATGTCATATACATACAAGAATAGAAATGCATATGTATGTTAATGTATAAACATAATCTAGGAGACCCTTTGATTTCCTTCTTTAAGTGCATATTACATAAATATTTTTATTTTTAATTAATATTTAATTATTTTCAATTTATAAATGTGTTCTTTCAGTGATGTCATGTTAAACTTGTTGCCATGAAGCCAGTTTATAGCAGAGAGTGATTTGAACAGTGAAGGCAAAGTTCAAAAGGTTTCAGAAGAGAAGAATATTAATATGAGCCTAGAGACTATTCTAGTGATATTTAGGTAAAAAATGTGGCGGCTTTCTGCCAGCGTCTCTTGCCCCACCCACCCACCAAAAAAAAAAAAACTTGCTTAAGGATAAGCTGAAGAGTTTCTGATTAATTATGCTTGGAGTGGGAATTTAAAAACAGTCTAGTGTGAATCGTATGCAGATCAATAATGAAAAGGAGCAGGCATAGCAAGGGAAGTTACAAAATGTACAATTTGAGGAGAAAAGGGAAAAACTGAGAATTGAGTGGAGCTAAATACTGTGTTCAAGGACATAAACAAATTGATAAAATTCTAGTGTTAAATGGAACAAAATGGATGGTGAACTCAGGGCAAGATCCTACCCAGCTAAGACACCAACTTGTGAAAACAGATTAAAGAAAAAAATTAATGTTAAAAAATGGTACATACCTTTAATCCTTGCACTCCAGAGGCAGAGGGAGGTAGATCTGTGAGTTTGAGACACATAAAGTTTCAAGCAGCTATGCTTAAATTGAAGGAAACCATCAAAAAAAAAAAAAAAGAGGTGGTAATTGAATGAGGCAGGCCATGTTCCAGCCTTAGCAAGCAGCAAAACTTGAGGGCTTTGGCCTTGTGTTCTGAGTTTAGAGTCATGGATAGAAGGAAGGGGTTATGGGATCTCACTCAGTGTCTAAAGAATACCGATGAGGTCAAGAATATGTCAAGGGTATCCCTGCATGGAAGCCTAGAGAGGCCATTGTGTGTGAATCTGTGAAGGTGAAGCCTGGATCAACTTGGAGACACCAAAATGGTGGAAATGTCATAGTAGTGCAATAGCTAGCTGCTGAGGAAACTTGCTGACAGGGAGTGGAACCAGTCTAAGAGAAAGAAGTATATTTCAGCCAACAATGATGAAAGAAATTGGAGATCTAAAGAGTACTTTGACAAGAGACATGGAAATACAGAGTTTGGATTTTGCCCAAACAATATCTCTCTCTCCCTCCCTCCCTCCCTCCCTCCCTCTCTCTCTCTCTCTCTCTCTCTCTCTATA
>NW_026068166.1:135848-139568 GCF_014885135.2 Alexandromys fortis
ATATATACATATATATGTATATATGTATATATATGTATATATGTATATATACATACATACATACATACCTATACACACAGACATACACTGTGCCATCGTATGATAGAAGTTTGTGATCTACTTTTTCTTGATTTTTACAGGGGATTACAATTAAGAGATGGTATGAGTTTCAGAAGAGACTTTGAACTTTTAAGCAATGTTGAGACTAGTATAGACCATAGGCTCTTTTGAAGTTGAACTAAATGCATTTTTCATTATGATATAGCTATAAGTCTAAGAGGCACAGGGATTGGAATGGGGTGGTTTGAATGAAAATGGCCACATAGCTTTTAGGTTCAGACACTATTGGGAGGTGTGGCCTCGTTGGAGTAGGTGTGGTGTTGTTGGATGAAGTGTATTACTGGGCAAGGTTTCGAGGTCTCAGAAGCTCAAGTAAGGCTAGTGTGATTCAATTTTTTTCCTGCCGTCTTCAGATCCAGATATAGAACTTTCAGCACCTCTCCAATACCATTTGTGCCTGCATGCTGCAATGCTTGACAATGTATTAAAGTTCTGAATTGTAAAAAAAAAACATTTAAATGTTTTCCTTAATAAGAGTCCCTGCGTTCATGGTAAAACTTCACAGCAATAGAAGCCCTAAATAAGACAGATATTTCTAGCCTTTTATCCAGCATTTTCTGTGAGTCACTGGGAAAAATATTACTCTTTGATGATAAACAGAAAAAGACCTCATTTATATAACTTAATTATGTGATATGTTCAAATAATTTCTATAGTACTGAGTATTATGTCACTATTAAGAAGTCATTTATCATATGTGTATGTATAAATAAGGTATTTATATTTTTTTCTTTTTATAGGGATATGGTTTTATATTTCTAGCTTCTTTTGGAACTATTTATTTGAAGATCTCATTTTTATAAATAACCATTAATAAAACTCACTTAAATGACTATTTCTAAATTATCTTTAAAAAACAGTTTTGCTTTTAATGCCAAGCAAGCACATTGCTATTGAAGCCATAACGATTATCTTTCTATCACATTTTTACAGTCATAGATGGATATGCTATAAACATAGAATACCTTATTATAGGAAATCAAGTATATGGTCAATCATTTGGATTTGAAGTAGAATTTGAGGAAAGCCTCCTTGTTTTGATAATTGTTTATTGGTTTCTACATGAGTAACTGGATGTATGTTCTTGTTTTGAAGGATGCATTCAGTTGTCTAATAAGTCCTATGAAGAATATGGATATCATACTTTTACCTGTCCTGGACCTTGTCTCTCCAAGGAAACATATACAAGCTTAGTTCTTTTCTTTTCTTTCTGACAGGGTAATAGTTTTACTGTTGTTCTTGCAGTTATTGTGTATAGGCCTTTCACTGTTCATAACATATTTGAGAGCCTTGTTTTTATTTTCCTCTCTTTTGCATTGGTTTCTAAAATTTTCTTTGTAATATACATGAGCCCACATTGCTGATTGTTAATAAATATTCCTGAATATTTAAAATTAAAAACAAATGATTTGCATGTTTCAAATTCTTTTGGTGACTGATGAGCATGAATGGCTCTTGAGCATTATTTTGAGTTCTTGCAAGTCAATATGTGCAAATAGAGACGTTTCTCCATCTCACCTGATCCCACAGAAACTGGTTTCTCTCCACCTGCCAATACCCAAAGCCACTTAAAAAATAACCACACAGAGGCTTAATATTAATTGTAATTAATTGGCCAATGGCATAGGCATGTGACTACCTACTACTAACAATTATTCTGTGTATTTTCACATGGCAGTGGCTTACCAGTGATGCCTTGACATGTTACTCCTTCAGGTGACTCTGTCATCTTTCTCTCTACATCTTTGGACGTTCCATCTAGCTCTGTTCTGCCTGGCCACTGGTCCCAACCAGATTTATTCATCAGCCATATGAGAGACACATATTTATAGCATACAGAGGACATCCTACATCATCTCCCTTTTGTCTAATTAAAAATGAAGAGTTAACTTTAACATAGGAAACTTAAATATAACAAAACAGGTATCAAGCAAGAATTACAGTTACAATGTTTAATCTATTTGTATTTGACATAATTAAAGAAAATACTCTATCATCTCTCTTACCTTTCTTAATCTAAAGTTTCCTATCTAATTTATTGTTTATCATAACTAAGGAAAGCTATAATTATAGTTATCTATTCTTCAATTTCATCAAAGACTCAAGAAGGATATAATACTACCTAAGTAAACTACAAGTGAATTTGAAGCAACTTTTAAAACTCTAGAAATGACATTAATATCTGGCTTCCTGGACAATTACCCAAAGTTTTCTGTAACACTGGGGCACCTATATTCAGTCTATAGGCCTAGAGTGTATGCCAGGTCTCTCAGTGAATTAGTAAATTCGAAATTGCTCTACCGATATTAGCAGTTTGTCAATAATTTTCCTCTATGCCCTGTAGAATGTCTGGCACTCTTCCATGAAGCCAGAATCCTGAAGGTCCCATCTTCGAGTTCTGCAGTCACTCTTCTATGGGTCCAGCATGACAGTTTAAATACAATCAAATAGTCGAGGAAAAAGCAAAATCATGCCCAAGTGACTAGCTTTGCCACATTAAAGACAAGCTCCATAATGAGTTTCTTTGATGCCCATTATCCTCTTTGAAGTAATAGGTGCTACCATTAGCAGACATCTCACATCCAAAGAATTTTAAGTTATTAAAATGTTTTAAATTCCATATTGTGTAGGTCTTTTGACCCATTTAAAAGTTTTTTATGTCTGAATCTTTCCTTATTGTCCATCTGTAATATTTTTTTTTTGACCAGGAGAGTTTTCTTTTTTTTTTAACTTTATGAGGGTGTGGCTAGAACCAAGGCAGCAGCATTGGATGATGGTTCCTTCTCTTTTGTCTTTCCAAGATGGTGGAGGTACTTTTACTACCAGCTCTGGGAAGCAGCGGGTTGATGCCAAAACCAAGCACCTTGTAGCACACTACCAACAAACCATTATTTATTTATTTTTGTCAGTGTTAATAAAAGCTAAATCTGCAATACAGAGCTCTTCATGGCTTGAAAATGCCTTTGTGGTACATGGTGAGATTCTTATCTATGTGTTTTATTTATTTATGTTTTTAATATAATTTTTTATTAAGAATAGGAAAAAAAGTTTCCGCCTCCTCCCAGCCTCCCATTTCCCTCCCCCTCTCTCTCCCCCCACTCTTCTCCCCCTCCTCCCTCTCCTCTCCCCTCCCCCCTCCTCTCCCCCTCCCTCTCCAGTCCAAAGAGCAGTCAGGGTTCCCTGCCCTGTGGAAAGTCCAAGGACCTCCCCCCTCCGTCCATGTCTAGGAAGGTGAACATCCAAACTGGCTAGGCTCCCACCAAGCCAGAACATGAAGTAGGATCAAAACCCCTTGCCATTGACCTTGGCTTCTCATCAGTCCTTATTGTTCGCCATGATCAGAGAGTCCGGTTTTATCCCATGCTTTTTCAGTCACAGTCCAGCTGGCCTTGGTGAGCTCCCAATAGATCAGCCCCACTGTTTCAGTGGGTGGGTGCACCCCTTGCGGTCCTGACTTCCTTGCTTTCTTTAAGCGATTTATTAATTTCCTCTTTAAAGACCTTATACATGTTCATACAGACTATTTGAAATCCTTGTTTTGTACTTCAGCTTTGTGGCATTTCTCTGGTCCTACTGTGGTAAGACTACAAGGCTCTAGTG
>NW_026068166.1:144249-152313 GCF_014885135.2 Alexandromys fortis
TGATTGCTTTTTCATGTTTCTCTTGGTTTTCTTGGGTATCTTTAAGCGATTTATTCATTTCCTCTACCTTTTTGTTTGTAATCTCTAATTGTTTATGGCAGTTTTTCACCTCCTGCTTAAGGTCTTCTATTATTTTCATATAATTCACTTTTGAGTCGATTTCTTCTAATTCTTCTGGAGTAGGGTGTACAATTCTTCTTATTTCGGGATCCCTTGATTCTGGTGAAGTCATGTTGCCTTTCAGGTTGCTGGAGGAAGTCTTGCATTGGCGCCTTCCCATCTCCTCCTTCAAATGGAGCCAGGAGAGGCCTGGTGTCTTGGTCCAGTCTTTGCTGTGAATGAGTCTCTGGGTGTATCTTTTCAGTGTAGAAGCAGGGACCGTCCCTTTGAGCTGGAACTCCTCAGCACCCAAACATGGACTACCGTCCAGATGGAGCTCCTTAGGACCGCTCTGGGTGGGTTGTGGATGCAAGCCTGATGTCTCTCCTGGTGCCTGGACTGGATCTCCTTGCTGCTTGTGTGGTTCGTAAACAAAGGACCTACCTAGCTCGGTGCAGGCAGGCTAGTGGTAACAAAGGAGCTACCACCCTCCCATTTGCCCTGCTGATTCGGATTTGGTCCTAGAGCCCGAACAGGCTGGGGTGGGAGATGCTATGTGGTCAAAGACGGAAGGGAGTCAGACGGAGGGGGGAGGGTTGTGGATGCAAGCTGGGTGGGATAGGAAGAGAGAGGAGGTATCGGGCAGAGTTATCTATGTGTTTTATAAGCCCATTTTTAAAGTTTCTTAGGTTTTATAAGGATATACTTGCCCCACATTTGGTGCCATATGTAATTGGATATTTTTCTCCATTTTGCCTGGTCCTCCTGGGTCAGTTTCTCTCTGCCCATCAGTCACTGTAGCCACTTAAAATATAATTACTCAGAGGCTTAATATTAATTGTAATTTTTTGGCCAATGGCATAGGCTTATTATTGACTACCTCTCCTAATTAAATTAACCCATTTCTACTAATCTGTGTATTGCCACATGACCATGGCTTACTGGTGATGTACTCTTATGTTACTTCTTCAAAGGTTACATAGAATCTCCCTGACTCTGTCTACTTTCTATCCACATTTTATTTATTTATTTATTTATTTATTTATTTATTTATTATTTATTTATTTATTTATTAAAGATTTCTGTCTCTTCCCCACCGCCGCCTCCCCTTTCCCTCCTCCTCCCCCAATCAAGCCCCCCTCCCTTGTCATCCCAAAGAGCAATCAGGGTTCTTTGCCCTGTGGGAAGTCCAAGGACCACCCACCTCCATCCAGGTCTAGGAAGGTGAGCATCCAAACTGCCTAGGCTCTCACAAAACCAATAGGTGCAGTAGGATCAAAAACCCATTGCCATTGTTCTTGAGGTCTCAGTAGTTCTCCTTGTCCGCTATGTTCAGCGAGACCGGTTTTAACCCAGGCTTTTCCAGACCCTGGCCAGCTGGCCTTGGTGAGTTCCCGATAGAACATCCCCATTGTCTCAGTGTGTGGGTGCACCACTCGCGGTCCTGAGTTCCTTGCTCGTGCTCTCTCTCCTTCTGCTCCTGATTTGGACCTTGAGATTTCAGTCCGGTGCTCCAATGTGGGTCTCTGTCTCTGTCTCTGTCTCTGTCTCTGTCTCCTTTCATCGCCTGATGAAGGTTAATATTCAGAAGGATGCCTAAATGTTTTTCTTTGGGTTCTCCTTCTTATTTAGCTTCTTTAAGAACCGGAATTATAGGGTCAATGTCCTTTGTTTATGGCTAGAAACCAAATATGAATGAGTACATCCCATGTTCCTCATTTTGGGTCTGGCTTACCTCACTCAGGTTTCTATCCACATTTTTGTTTAGATTTCTCACCTGGCTCTACTCTGCCTGGCCACTGGCTGAACCAGCTTTTTTATCAACCACTGAGAGAGGCACATATTCACAGAACACATAAGGACATCTACATTAAATATATGCTACTATGTGCTTACAGGAATTTTTTATTCAGATAGACTTGTGTTTACATATTCATTCTAAAATTTTGTTCTGTGACTTTAAGTGCATTTTGAAGCTTTTTTTATCTGTAATGTTAACCTTATTGGGATGATTAAACGTGATTAAATATATAATATATAGGAGGAATGCTAAGATGAGTAACAGGTGGTTCATTACTTTTCGCAGTTGTTAATCCTTTTAAAATTAACAGGCATATTTTTTGACAAGCATACAATACGCTCTCAGCTGCTATTGACATTAATAAGAAGCATTTAACTATATGAAAGTATTATAAAAGAAAGTCAGAGACATGCATTTTTTTTTGTAAAACAATATGAAAGAAACAAGAATTAAAAGGAAGAGTTGGTACTTATCTTCCAAATTAGATTTTCTTCACACACACACAAAAAAAAACAAAGTTTACAGTATAATAGTTTTTATTTCTCTATTATACAAAAAATAAAAGTCACTTTGATGGAAATAATCACTATTATTGCTGTTAAGTTTTTGGTCATAATTTACTGAGTATATATTTTAGCTATAGGCTTTCTCTAGTTCTCTAGAGATAATTTTAAATGATTCATAAACATATTTTCTTTCAAAAACTTAGGATTTTCTTAGGTAGAGAAATAAACATTTTAAGCACCTGATGAATATTTGAGCAATTTACCTAATATATTTTTTTCAACGAAAACATACCCATTATATTATATCATGTTATATTATATTGTTACAAATAAACTATAGCTGAGCATGGTGTTTTATGTCCATAATTCTCACCCTGGTGAGGTAGAGGAAGGAAGATTAAAAGTTTGAGGCCAGACTGGGCTATATAATGGGAGACTGTGGGCCAATAATACTGGTTATAATATAATGATCTCCAATTATAATTATTAAGAATATTGTTATTTAAAAAAAAACTATCATGCCACCAAAATTGGTCACCTTGTAAAGTGATTACTCCACAATCATTAGGGCCTAAATTCAGATCTCTAGCACCCATGTAAATTTTGGATATGGAATCCCTAATCCCAATGCATCATGAGCAGAGACAGGAGAATCTGACAGGTTCCTTGTCCAGGCAATCTAGTCAAAATGGTAAGCTCCAAATTCAGTGAAAGATCCTATTTTAAAAGGTAATATGGAGAGTGATAAAGAACCCAAGAATGACCTTCGGCCTCTATCATCATTTATAGGATAATTGCAGAGGCACACATGTGTAAATATAATCTGAAACCATAAACAAACACACACAAACACAGATGCAGATACACTCAAATGCAAAAAGTAATAATATTTTAGTCTGTTTGCCTTTCCTAAGTTTGCGTTTGAGACAACAGAGCTCTCATACATTACCTTTCATTTTTATGTCTTCTAGAAATATTTAGCATTTCTCCTTAAGACATTTTTCTGCTTTGTCATATTTCTTGCTTCTATTACCACTGTAACAAACATCATTAAAATATTATTTCACATTACTCTCACTAATATTATTATCTTGATATAAAGTCAACTCATACATTATTAGTAAAATTGGGAGTTTGAGGCAATCAACTGAATTATGAACCTGTATTATATTATAATATTGCTCAAGGTTTATCTCTTGAATTCCTAAAGTAGAGTTTATTTCCAAGCACCTTCATTTTCTTCTGATTTTGCCATCTCAATTCATACTATCTATTTTCCAATATTTAATACCATATGATTTGTCTCAGATTTCATATTTAACGCCACAAAAATAAGAGTATGTACCTATCTCAATAGGTATTATCTATAGAAATAAGGGAGTATTATCTAGCTCCAACACAAAAGTAATGTAATATACAGTATATCCATAAAAATTCATAAGTCTCTTTAATTAAATAATTACTTCCCAAAGATTTCAAAATTAGTTTCATTTCATTTTTAGTGGAACCATTTCTTTTGTAAGGAGAACGTAGAAGATCAAAGCAACAACTCATTGTTGGTAGGCAAAGAGATAGAAATAAAAAAGAAAGAAAGAAAGGGAATCAGAGAAAGAAAGAACAAAAGAAAGAGAAAGGAAAGAAGGGAAAGAGAAAGAAAGAAAGAAAGAAAGAAAGAAAGAAAGAAAGAAAGAAAGAAGAACAAAAGAAAGAAAAGGAAGGAAGGGAAAGAGAAAGAAAGAATGAAAGAAAAAGAAAGAAAGACGAGGAAAAATTTCACAGCCACGGTTCCCATCAAAACGAAACTTCTATATCTTAAACAACTCCCATCAGGTCTTATCTCTTGAAGGTTTTACAAATTCTCTGGGGATCAAGCCTCCAAACCATGAACATTTGGGGAATATTTAAAATCAAAGTAGTTAAATAATGACCTTTATCTCCAAACTTGATATACATTATCAACAAACTTCATGTTCATCTTACAGTGAAAATATATTTACTCTGCATCCATAGTCCAAAGAGTTGCAATTATTCCAGCACTCCTCAAAATTTCAACATCTTCAGCTTCCCTCAGCAGGATTTTTCAAATTCATATTTGCTTTTTCTTCGTAGGATAGTCAATGTGAAATGTCTCAGTTTAAGTTTAAGGGGAACACTAAAGCAGACTGTCATTTTAGGTACCAAATTCTAATATTTCCTGAGTACCTTGCCAAACAAATAGAGGTTATAATTCTCAGGTACTTTTGGCAATACAAAGCTCTCAAGTGTTCTTATCTCTCTCAATAGAGTCCTTATAGCAAAGGTGCCTTTGTAAACCTTTGGGCATGTGTTGGGCAACTGAAAATTCCTGCGAAGCCTCTGAGGCATCATGGATCCTCTGGACCTCCCTGAGTCCTTGCACAACTTGCATTCCAGAATTCTCACTAGGGATATCAAGGGAATAAAAGAAAGAAATTAAAGGCACACAGACACAGAACATCTATGATCTAGTGGACTGGACTTTTTGATGGAGAAGCTGTGTTTTTTTTTCCTATAGATAAGTGTGTTTATTTTATACAACTTAACAAGGAGTATGGCTTATGATATACACCTGAATCAAGGAGTCAGGTTTAGCTAATCCCCCATAGGAGTAATCTATGTAGGGGAAAAGTAGTCAAGGGATAAATACCTGTGGTGGAGGGGAGAAAGCTACAAAGGATATTTTTCTGTACAAAGTACCAACATTCACACTGGTTCCATGAGGGATGGTTTGCCCTCTCCCTGTGCCTCATGGATGCTTGGAGGGTTATTTGGCAATTCCTTATCACTCTGAAACATTGGTATTAGATATATCCTGTACCAGGCTTTTTTTTTAGAAGGGGGGGCACCAACCAACCATGACACAGAAAACTTAATATTGGTTATGAATGCCCAACCTTATCTTGGATTTTATATTGATTGTTTCTCTTCATCTATATTGTGCCTCAGACTTTTTAACCTTTCTTAACTTCTGTGTGTCTTACTTTCACTGCTTCTCATGTCTAGATGGTGGCTACGTGGATTCTGGCCTGGGGCATATTCTCTTTCTTCCATGTTCTCTCCTCCTTCTTCTCTCATCTTTCTCAGACCTAGATTTCTCCTCCTACTTATTTTCTCTGCCTGAAACACCCACCTATCCATTTAATGCCTAGTTATTGGCTATTCAGCTTTTTATTAGACGAATCAAGTACCTTAGGCAGGCAAGGTGAAACAACAACACATCTTTTCATAATTAAAGAAATGCCACAGAAACAAATGTTGCATAACTTTACATTGTTAACAAAGGTAGCAGAACAAATGTAACATACGTTTTACACCATTAAAGTAACATTTGACAACAAAAACAAAACTTGCATATCTTTTCCTAGTTAAAATAATGTTGCACAGCAATGGAAAGAAACCTTGAGTAAATCACATTCAGTCGGGCATTCACACACTCTGGGCTTTTTCTTCTCCTCACACCTTATACAAAGTACTTGACTTCTTTCTGTCTATGTCAATGACTTCTCTTTCCATGCCTGTCAAATATTTGTGCTCTGCTCCATTCCTCTTCATTTCAAATTCTCAATATAACTTTGGCTAAAGTAAAATATAGGCAATATTTATATAATAGGTATTAAGTAAACTAGTCTTTCACACTTAGCCTCCAACCTCACAAATTAACAAGGCATGGTCAAAATGTATTCCAGTTCTTTGCAATAGAAATTAATGATGACCTTTAGTGTCACTGTCAGTAAAATGCTACTTTCCATCAGAAATCATAAAATCAGTGTCAGTTTTACTGTTGGCAATCTTATCAAAATTCAGTCCCTCTGAGCCCTCAGTGTAGCCTCCTTTTAAACTGTACTTACAGTGTCCAAGGCTTTTTCTAGACAACTTCTCCAATTAGTTCCAAAGACTTTATTGCACACCAATTCAAAAGCCTTAAACATATCAGCAGATATATAGTCCGGGTAAAGACCTAATTTCTTTGTTTCAATTTTCTGAGTCACTTTTCCACTATACTAATAAGGTTTTATCCTAAATTTAACAACTTATGTAGGCTCATAGTTTAGGGACTTCAGTTCATAATCATTTGACCGAGTCACTTTGGAGACTGTGATGAAGCCCCTTATGGCAGTAGTGACACAGAAGGGCTGTTCATTCCATGGGCAGAAATGAAACTACAAAGACTGAGTAAGAGAGACTGGATGGTAACTTCCTCTTATGTCCTGCTTTTTATGGATTTCCCAGTTCCCAACTAACACCTCTCCGAGAATCAAGCCTCCACTTCATGGGCATTTGAATGAATCAAGTATCCAAATTTTAGTATGAATTATAAGTAGTTTCCTAAGAAAGTAGAAATATGCATATTGAATTGACCATACTCACATTTGTCTCAGTTTTAGTGAACTTTAGCATGAAGATTAATGGTTAGTAAAATAAGATTATTTCCACTCTTTTTATCCTTTTTTGTATAGTTTCTAACTATCAAGAATGAGGACACAAAGGCTGGGAAGATGTTTTATCAATAAAGTGACAGTTGCACAAGAATGAAAACCTGAGTTTAGATCCTCTGCACCTACAGAAAAGCAAAGCTCTCAGTGTGTGCTCGTAGGAAAGGCAGAGAAAGGAGGGTATTGGAAGTTCATTGGCCAGTCAGCCTCACTAAGCCAATCAATGAGACCCAGTTTCAGTGAGAGACACTGCCTGATTTCAAATATAAATTGAAGAGAAAGAGAGGAAGCCACCTGACAGCAATCTGTGGCATCCACAATCACACAAATAAATACAACTCATTCCCAAAACAGAATGAGCCAGTCAATGGAATATGTGTTCTATAATACATCATAGACAGGGGAAATCCCTCTAAAATAAAAACATACATTTTGAGAAATGAAATGAATGAATAAAATATATAAAAAGTATATAAAGATGCCAAAATATTGTAAAATAACTATTTTGACTGTATTGTTAAGTAATTAGTTATGTAATGAGTTCTAGCTTGTGCTTTTTGTTTTCTTGCTTGCTTAGTTGTTAAAAGAATTGTCTCCCAAGCCCGCCTTAAGAATAAGAGCAGCATTCCCCTTAAATTATCCCAGAGGCCCTCTTATGTTTCCTAAAATAAGAAAAATTAATGAACAGAATTCTCTTTAGTACATAGACTCTTAAAGAAATTATTAAAATAAATAAATAATGAACATTAATGTTTCTCATAGAATCTAATAAAATATGTGATTTATGTGTTAGCTCTTTTGAAGACAATTACCATTCATGAATGCAAATAAACTCTAATCCTCTATAGTCATTAGTATGTTCCTTACCAGCTTTCAGAAATTTTTATAAATGTTTTTACTCATTGTCTTATTGTCTTGCTTTGACTTTTTCTCAGCACTCTATTTCATCATTATATGGAATTTTAAATTTATAATCTGTATTTTGTATTATGTGTTTAAACAACAGTGCTGATGATGTTTTCATAATTTATTTTCAAGTGTATGCTTTAATAACATGATTAACTATTTATTTTTCAATGTGTGCATTATGTATGAGCATTTTTTGAATCTTTTTTTTTACAGAGAAACTTTTTTTTATTGAGAATAAGAAAAAAAAAGTTTCCGCCTCCTCCCAGCCTCCCATTTCCCCCCCCCCCCCCCCCCCCCA
>NW_026068166.1:153031-191371 GCF_014885135.2 Alexandromys fortis
CCCCATCAATTTTATCTACTTCCCTTAGCTAAGAGGATAACTATATGTTTTTTCTTGGGTTCACCTTCTTATTTAGCTTCTTTAGGTTCACCAGGTATACACTCCGTGACCTTTATTAATGGCTAGAAACCAATTATGAGTGAGTACATCCCATGTTCATCTTTTTGGGTATGGGTTACCTCACTCGGCTTCAGAGTTCAGGCAATAGATTATCTGTCAAGATTGAAACTGCCAAAAAATAGTTTAAGCAGACCTTTGAGGATTCTAAGTAGGGATATTTTCAGAGAATTGGTTTCTAAAGCTTCCATTATTTCTTGTTGATATTTTAGGATTTAGCTACAATATTTAATTACTCTGCAACTAAGAAAAACTGCTTTCTTATATTGTGAATGCTTTGTAATCAAACTATTTATCTTTGAAAAACCTTATACACTTTTTCATGATGCTTGAAGAATTTTTATTTATATTTCATTGATATGGTGTTTGATGTGTGTAATTGAAATTTAAAAATTGGAGATTGTCATTTCAAAAGCTAAAATATTATTTTTCCTATCACTACTATTTTATCTATCAGTAATGTTTTACCTACAGGGATATTCTATTAAATTTATCTTGGTATTTTACCAATGTCTTCACACTGTGCCTGAGAAGATAAAGAATGTAAGGGAAAGATGAGGGCTTGAGTTGAAAGCCAAAAACAAAACTATTTACTGGCTATCTGATCAGAAGTAAATGAGAGCATATTTCACTCTTGCAATATCTGTTGGCGGAAGTCACTATAGGTGCAGACAGATAAGAGAGGGTACTTGACTACTCTCTCCACCAATGCCTTCTTTGCAACCTATTTTTTGTTATATCATTTTTTATTATGGTTTATTTTTCTACACTGAGTTTTGGTCTCATTTAGATTATTCCACCAGACAAAGGCTAAAATTAATAATAATTTCCAATCCCCAATATTCTCAGTTACAGAATGTGTTCTACCCTCCAAGTGACTAAATATCTTACTGTGTCGGAATCATGGGAGAAACTGATTTTACTTTCAAATCTACAGACGTACACACTGAGTGCTCCTGACCACGTCTGATTTCACTTTGAGATGTTTTAGGGTTTAAACACTAACTCTAATTTCATGGTCAGAAATAATGGAACAACAGAGCTTGAATTGTCCCTCACTCATAACTGGGCTTACCCCACTTGTGGCTATAGATCAAGACGCTTACTTCCTCAGAGGCAATCGGCAGTCTTAACCAGTCAGCTATGAAATTCCATGTCTAATTGATTTACATTAAGAGGAAATTAAAACCATGACAAAAATTCAGTATATAATGCCATATATCAATAAGGAGAAAAGCAGAATTGTGTTTTACTATCCAGAATATGGTGACATTTTTATGTTCATTTGTATATTTTATTAAAATTTCACATCTATATGGATCTCTTAGTAATCCTATAAGATCTTGAGTTAAAGGCCAATAGTTAATAAGATACAGAAATATGTGTAAGAAGTAAGTTTATGTAGCATTCTTCCAGTTGTAATTGAGAGGAATGTCTCCCCCCCCCAAAAAAAGAACTGAATTAATGCTTCAATGACAGCTTTCCTAACTTAACTTTCATTTTTGTAAAGTTCTTATAAGAACTATTGTCAAAATCCCTTTTCTTCTTTATCATAGGTATAGAGTTCATCTCACTGTAGCTAAGCTGAGAGAGAAAAAAAACAGTAAGTTCTGTTACTGTAGCAAAGTAGTAAATACAATCAACTTGTAAGGGAAAAAAGGTTTATGTTGGCTGAATGTTTTAAGCCTTTCCTGTGACTGGTTGGCTCCTCTGATTTGTACTTATGAGAAGTCATCAAAGCATGGCAAAGAATGTAGAACAGCCATTAATGGATGGAGTGCTAAAAGTAAGAAAATGAAGGATTTAGGGCCCCATGATTGACTTCAAGGGTACCTCGTTAGTGACTTCAACCCACCACTAATGTATACATTTTAAAACCTCCACCTCATAGTTGGACTAGAGACTAAAGCTCATGACATTTAAGATCAAATTATAACAGTTCTTTAATAATAATTATTCCATAATCAGAAGATGTAAATCAATGTTTGATTTTACATTATGTTCTTTCCTCATCATTGGGAAGCAAATGGCAACCATTTTAGGCAAGAGCCTTTTACATGGTGCTGTCAACTTGTAATTTTTTTAAGTAAAAATCGCAATGGGTAAAGTGCCACATGCTCTTAATTCTAGCATTCAGGAGACAGAGAGAGGCAGATCACTGAGAATTTAAGGCCAGCCTTGTGAGCTCAAGGATAGCTAGAGCGACCTAGTGAGACCTTCTTGGAAAAAATGAAAATAAATAAATAGATAAATAAAGTAAAAAGTTCAAAACTGAGGCCATGGAATAAAATATCTACATAACATAATTAAGCTGGACTGATTTATTTGTGTATTTTTGAGAAAAATATCATTAACGAATTCATTCACAGAGTTTCATGTCAAAAAAAAAAAAAGAGCGTCCTAAGGCAAATTTCTCCCAAGTTTCATTTTTCCACTGAAGTATTTATTCTATTTATAGAAGCATTTCTTTCAAAACATTGTGAATTAAAATGAGGTCAATCTACTAGCCTGAAAAATAATAATGACCCTAAGCACTAGAGGAGAGGAGACCCGATCTTGACTTGCCCTGTATCAGACTGATGATTGTCTTAAATATTAGCATAGAACCTACATCATGCAACTAATGGAAACAGGCAGAGAACCACATCAGAGCACTGGACTGACCTCCAAAAGTCCAGTTGAAGAGTGGAAGGAATGAGAATATGAGCAAAGAGGTCAAGACCATGATGGGTTCACCCACTGAAACAGTTTTCCTGAGCTAATGGGAGCTCACCAACTCCAGCCAAACTGGGAAAGAACAAGCATAGGACCAAGCTAGTCCCTCTGAATGTGATTGACGGTTGCTTAGCTGGAACAGTCTAAGGGGCCACTGGCAATGACACCAGGATTTATCCCTACTGCATATACTAGCTTTTTGGGATCCTATTTTCTTTGAATGTATACCTTGCTCAGCCTAGATATAGTAGGGAGGGCCTTGCCTTACTCTCTCTGAGGATTAGATGGGGGTGGGGTGGGATGTTATGTGGAGGAAATAGGAGGGAGGGAGTGGGAACATGAATTGGTATGTTTAAAAACAAACATCTAATAAATTTAAAAAAAATAAATGCTTTCAGAATATTCGGTTAGCTGAATTAGAAAACCCTTAGAAACATAGTCTTAGAATTTTGTTTTTCTCTAGTCTGATGTTAGGTCCTATAAAGCTCCATTATTTATTGTACTATGTAGAGATGGTGCAAATTAAAAATAATGACATTAAAGGAACTATCTAGCTCACATGGAGCTTTCATCACACAAATAGAAAAAGTGTGGCTGTAAGAGATTGTTTGTTAGGTGTTCAATTTTAATGGAGCCTTTGAAAGGTGAAATAGTTTTAAGAGTTTATTTGCATCATAATCTTTACTATGGCATAGGAAAATTAACAGAAGGAGGTATGTCACTTGGAAGGAGTGCTTTTTGAGAAAGGAAATTAATGAATAATCTTTATTTAAAAAGTTGCATAAAGGAAAGAAGTGAAAGTATTATACAGACCCGTTCGTCAGATTTAATAAAAATAGAATGCATTAAACCTGACTGAATGGAATGACTTGGTAGGGATGATTTTGATTCTTTCTCTTACCATGTTATATATTTTCAAAGAGCAATAACATAAACAAACAAATTCTGGGGCATCTTCAGTTAGGGATAAATACAAATTTTGGCAGACAAACAGACAAAAAGAAATAAAGAAATATTCTAATATTCTTGATTTCTTTGAAATACTGAATAGAGTATTACAGGTTGGAATCTCTATAAAGCAGATTCTAAGATGCAATTTAGATTTTATGATATTTATTGAGGAATTCCCCCAGACTCTAATATAAGGAGAGGAGAATAGGAAGCATAAGTGGATAAAGAGAAAAGCTGTGTTGTGATGCAGGCCAGCCATTTCTTACTTAAAAGTTTATTTTTAAAAGAATTTCATACAGGAGTACTGAATTTATATCATGTCCTACCCCTCTTCAACTCCTTCCATGCTCCCCCAATCTCAGATTTATTGCCTCTTCTTCTTACCTAGTATTATACCCACATACACATGTATATATGAAGATAAATGAGTAAATATCTAGGCACTCTCATACAAGATGAGTGTCTCCTTTAAAGTTAAGGAGATAGGTGAGATTTAGCCTTGGTATTTAGTCTCTCAAGACTAAATACCTATTTTCTCATATTCAGAAAGTCATGGAGAACTTTTTAAGACTTATCACAGTCTCCAGTTGAACCTTACCAAGGTAGCCAATCTGAATCAATGCAATGTCATAAACCATCTCTAGAGATCTTTTTCTAAAATCTCTGTGAGTGACGTGGGTAATTTAGAGATTTGAATGGTGCAACAGTGGTCTGAAATTGGGCGGATATAAGTAAATGGTCCTTCATAATTCTATATTCATCATGAATATCCATAGCATCTCCATTAAAGTCCAGAGCCCTAGTCATAGTGTTCTCTGCAATTAAGTAAACCCATGTACGAATTGAGAGCTGTACCTCTTGTCAGCAATACCTTATCTCCTTAGGCAAGCTCATTAATGAAGTATCTGAGAAGTTTCTCACAGTCTGCCACAAAATTTTTGGTATTATACTTCCTCATAGCAACTTGATGCTTATTATTAAATAATACTCTCATTCTTCTTAGACCCTTCACAAATAATTCATACAAATAGAAAATTCAAAAATGAATGCAATTTAATTGTAATGAAAATGATCAGACTTGAAGTGATGTTTTTGTGGTATTAACATAATTTTATTTGAAAAATCTCATCCATCTCTAATTAGTTGTTTTATAGGAAGCTAAGCTAAGGTATTATAAACCATATATTAGGCTAATGGACATTTAACAGCTGAGTTAAGTTCTTTAAATGGAAATGCTGACCAGCTTTTATCTGTAATTACAAAACACTGTGATTGCAGAAAGAGGATCCACTCCTTGTTTATAGTCCTAAAAGTCCCTATGCCAATAAGTACCAAAGTCCATTACTAGCTCACTGGAGTTATACTGAACACTAGGCATTTATCATCTTCTTACTATTTTTGAATCAACACTCAAAAGTTGTAAAATATTTTCTTTTTAATCAGCATTAATTGCAGTTTATAATATTGTTTTCTTTCATACTGTGAGATTTCAAGGAATAGTTTACTGGCCCATGAGAAAACAATACATGTGTGTTGTACATAGATATACATGACACCAAGCACTTATGTACATAAAAGGGTTTCTTTAAATAAAATTTTGTTTCAAAATGTAAGTTATTTTCTCCTACTCAAATTATCTTTAGCATAGTATTGAACATTTCTTCTATGCTTTGTTTTTTTTTTAATTTCATATAATTATTAGGGGATTGAAAGATATTATCTTGCTGTGAAGTTATTAAGAGTATATTAGAAATTTTAGTTATTTTTCCTATGTAGTATAATTTTAAGGTTTTATTTAAGTGTGATATACATTACTGAAAAGCACATAAAATAGTACAGATTAATTTCCATTATTTCAATTAAAAATAGAACCTTAATTATATCCCACGAACCCCCATTCGCCTGTCAATGATGCCCATATGGCTAAGGACTATTTTGATTTCTCACAATAAGATAAAAAATATCAAATATAGAAATATATATAAAAAGAAATTACTCACTGACTACACTGAGTGTTCCATTGATTTCTTCTCTACCTCCTCTTCTTTACACACAGTCTTGCTTCAATGAACAGAAAATCTATGGCTTTCACATTTTTCTGCTCTTCCATATTCATTCTCTCTCTGTGTCTCCTTTTACAAATATCCTAGGAAAATTCTTAAAGTACAGTTTGCAGAACTCATGAATCAGAATCGTCTTGGGAGCTTGTTAATAATTCTGGTAGCTGAGACCTTGCCATGGTTTATGAACCTGACAGGGAAGTAGACACTACTTTTCACTGTCGTGTCTCTGTAATATATAATGGCTTCCAAGAATACTCTTTGCTGGGACTCTTATTAAGGATGTTATCAGGTTACCTTTATGTCTAGAGTCTAATATTGCATAAAGTCTTCAGCATTTCTCACCAGAGAAGATATTTTGTTTCTGGCTTCCTCTTTTAATGCAGTATCTCCTTCTGAGTTATAGTGTAGTTACTTGCAAACCTGCCTGGCTTCCTACCAATGTTATGATACCCTAGAGAACTATGACTTCACATTCTTTTGTATTCTCCAGTAGAGTGTACAATAGCTTAAAAATAGTGAGTTTGAAATAAGTATTCATTGAATGGAATCTGCCAGTCTAGGAAAATTTAATCCCCTAGGATTATTAAGAAATTAAAACTAGAATCCCAAAGGATTGGATGTTATCATAGTTTGGGGCATATGGGTCTAATAGACTGTTATGAAAACTCATAAGATAACCACCATTATCACAAGAAAGATCGTCATAGTTAATTTTCAGATGGTTGTAATTACTCCCAAAACAAAAAGACTTGCCAAATTAATAAATATTTGCATAGTTTGTTTACATGCCAATGGCCTTTAGGTATGATTTGCTCATAGATGTGGTTATTGTGAAAACATGAAAATATGTACATGTCAATAGATTTAAATTGTGAGAGTTTCTGTTGCATTATATTTTTACAACCTTAACACATTGCCTTATGGGTTTGGATGGTATCATCAATTAAGAATTGTGAATAGAGATGAATTATTTTAATACTTCATAAACAGTTTTATAGGTAGCCCTGTCCTTGCTTTTTTCTTTCAGAATGACAAGGTGTATTTCAGTCCCCCTTCTGTACTGTGATAAAATTCTTTGTTAAAAGAGTCTTAAAGAATAAGTATTTATTTTGGTTAATAATTCCAATGTGATGCTGTGCCTCATGGTAGGGAAAACATGGTGAAAGGCAAAGTATTGTATCAGGATACTAGTAGATCAGGTTGATTCTGCACTCAAAATGCAGAGTGTGAACAGGAAGAGGACCTGAGCTATAAAACCTCAAGGCTTGCCCAAGTCATTCATTTCCTTTACCAAGACTCCAATCCTAAAAGTACCTCAACCTCCCAAAGAGCACCATCAGCTGTGGATCAAATGTTCGAAACCATGAGCCTGGGAAAAAGGGCATTTTATACTCAAAGTGCAACAGAGTTTTTCATCACTTCTAAATTCTATTTATGTGTAGAGTTTGAAATAAATAAAAGGTATGACGAAATGCCATTAACTTTAAGTGCATTTCCAGTATTGGCTCTCTGATATCTCTTACTTCTATTCACCCCCCCCCTCTACATTGCTTTGTTCCTCTCCAGTCTATTCACAATTTCCCTTAAAGCAAGCATATCTTCTTTCCTTGACTTCAGGATAGCACAAGGATGCCAATAATAATTCTGGGATCCAGTTTTCCATCTTTTAAAAACAGCTCTCTTCTCTTCTCTTAGTAACACCCCCATTTCATCTTCATAATTGACCTAGAAATCAATCTGAATTTGATTACTCTATTCAATCTTACTTCTTTGTATGTGTTCTATCCTAAAACAGGGTTCAGAAAACCTATGTATAAATGGCCACATTGCAAACATTTAATGCTCTTTGGTCTCTATTTCAGCTACTCAGCTGTGCTTTTGTAGAATAAAAGTATACCTAGAAAATATATATCTGATTAAGCTCAGTTTTGTTCCAATCAAGCTTTTTATAGGAAAGGAAATTCAAAGCCTTTATCGTGTTCATTTATAACATTTTTAAGTCACAAAAAAATTTATTGGCCTTTGTGAAAAGTAGCAAAGAAGGGTTTCCTTATTGGCTGAAGTTCATTGACATTTAGTTTTCAAAATGGTGTGTAAATATCTGCTTTTCATTACTTGTGTGAGATTTTTATTCATGTGTCTTTGACAGTGATGAAATACCATGGCGAAAAGAAATACGTGAGGAATGAAGAGTTAATTCCTTTTATAGCTTGCTGATCATCTAGGGAAGTCAGGACAGAAACCTGGAAGCAGGAACTGATGCAGAGGTCACAGGAGGAGTGTTAGTTACTGTCTTGTACCTCATGGCGTGCTCAGCCTCTTTTGTTACGTTATCCTAAGCCACATGTCCAGCAGTGGTATCACCCATAGTGAACTAGGCCCTAAAATATTAATCATCATTTAAAAAGAAATGTCTTACAGACTTGGCTACAAGAAAATCCTCTGAAGGCATTTTCTCAGTTAATAATCCTTTTCCCCGAATGACCAGAGGATATTATGCTGACATAAAAACAAGACTAGTGCAGAAGGCACTCTTGTCACTGTTTCACATCTTTAAAAGACTTATTTTTATGTGTATATGACAGTTTTGCCTACAGCTCTGTGTGTGCTCCCCATGCATTCTTGGAACCAATAAGAGAAAAAAAAAAAAAAAAACAGTGTCAGATACACAGGAACTGTAGTTGTACACAGCTATAAGTCATAATGAGGGTGCTGGAAACCAAACCCAGACCCTCTGAAAGACAACAAAGTCCTCCTAACTTTTGAGCCATCTTCCCTTCCTTAAAACTTTATTGTTATTTGAAAACTTAATAGATCATAAAGTAAGAGCACTAAAATCATTTTCCCCTTTGCAAATGGGATTATTGTTCAGGTTCATATGTAATCCAAAGACATGTGTCATGGTTTAAAGTACAGAAGCATACAATATATGCTTCTGTAAGCATTCAGAAAGAGGAGATTGTAAAGCAATACTTTATCTATAATTTTATAGCCACAGTATTAATAATATGAAAATATGCATGCACTTGTGAAATGTAATGTTTCTAACTTATTAGAAAGCAAAAGAATAAACCTAGAGATTCCTTAATGTATCTTCAAACTTTGATTTATTGCCCATGCACAGTAATTTGCCAAATGACATCCTAGTGAATTCAAAAAATTAATGTTCTTCCCTAAGCAACTTTCACTGGGGGACTGAAAACCCATGGCATGTTGCCAGTTAAGGCAAGAAGGAATGTGTTCAGAGTCAGGAATAGTGATAAAAGGGGCTAAAAAGGTTGCTTTAACTACTTAGTATAATAAACATAATTCATCTCCAATCTTTATTTCAAAAATACTAATGAAGTGATTATTACATTTTTGCATATGAATGCATTTTTCAGAATGGCTGTATAACAATTTCTGTTATTACCTTCAAAGTTAGCTGCGACAAGTTTATTCATTTATTGGGTTGTTCTTGGTAAATTCCCAAACTTTATTGTTAAAAGAGAACGTTCAGTAGCAGGGATAAATGATAAAATTCTACAACAATAGAATTGTTGTAGGGTGTTAAAGGAAAAGGTAAAGCAATAAGCAATTATTCTTCCATGCTATATAAAATTTTTAATAGTTGATTTATCTTTAATTTATAGTATACTGTTAATAGGGTATGGAATACAATGAGAAACTATCAAAAATCTGTTTTGATTTTATATTCATTTTTTACATTAGTTTACTATTATTATTATTATTATTATTACCAATGCTTTTAGCACCAAGCCCATCAGTACCATAATTTCTTTGTGCTTTCTTATATTTCTTCTTGTATGTATCAAAACTTATACTGAGCAATGAGTTCAGTGTTGCAAAGATGATTTATTTTTGCACCTGTCTAACCTGCCTTTGTTTCCTATTTTGATTTTTAATGTATTCATAATTATTAATAACAGCATCCTAGTTTATCATAAAGTGATTAAACTATATTTAAAGTACTAACATATAAAAATACCTAAGCATTCCCGAGATACTTAAATCTGTATTTTTAAAACAATCAAAACGATTATTGATCAAGAAAGTCTGAAACAAAATTGGGTCTTTCTAGGTTTGAAATCAAGTGACTAAAACAATCTCATCTATTTAAAAAGTATTTCTTCTTAGAAGCAAACCTCATTTTAATGAAGCGCCACAGTATATCCACAGAAGTGGAAATTGTGTGCTATGGTTCATGAACCTTGGGGGTTTTTATATGATGAAAAATGGAACTGTTGGTATAGAAGAAGATTACACCCAAAGGGCAGACATTTCACCCTGTAGTCTCAAAGTGGTAAATACTAGTGGGCATTGATATCGTGATCTTCCCAGGATCCTCTAGAAGCTTAATGACTTTCCTGTCAGCGTGCACGAGGCTTTATGGACCTTAACCCTTCATTCTATCCCCTAAGGTGGGCAGATATTAAGAAGAGGTGAAAGTTATTCTGCCCCTGGCTGCTTCTTGGTGTAGGAGACAAGAAAGTGAGGGCTCTAGGCTCTGTCCCCAGGGTTTCAAGTGGTGTGGACATAGGGCTGCATTAACTACATGTGCCAGGAAGTGAGTTTCAACTTGATTGCCTGCCGTGATTCATATGACACCCATCATGTGATCGTGAAGATGCCTTTGAACAGAAGGTATTTTTTTTAAAAAAAAGAAAGGACTGAAACAGAAAGCTTTAACCATTAGCTGATTTTCGCCAATATTATACAGTATGTGTGAAAACACCATGTGATGCCATTTATTCAGTTTTATGCATCCTTTACAAATATTACATGGAAGCAATTTCAAATGATCAAATGAAAGGGTATATTTTCTAAAAAAAATGAAACCTCTTAACAAACTGAATTTAAGTAATAAGAAAAGCATGTATTTAGACTAGAGGGTCAAGAAGGTTGAATATTATATATCATGCTATATATTTTGCTTCTCAATTCCCCATGACGCAGAGTAACAGTTTGTAACAGTCAAACAGATGGAAATGGTTCAACTCATCTGAAATCATTTTGAACCCAACAAGGCAGATACATACACCAATACTTATAACGCAGGTAAATAGACTTGTGTATATGCTGTGCAAGCTTGTGGCAAACTAATCTGTACAAATAACTCACAGAGATCTTAGATCCTTCTATGATGTTGAAGTAGTTTCAATAAATTCAAAAGAATGGAAAAATAGTTTTAGTGAAAGCATTAATGAATTTGAAATTACAGTTTTAACTTTAAATTGTCCTTTTCATATTTATTATTGAAGATAAAATGAGGTCAAAAAAAGAAAAGCATTGGCCATTATATATAGTTTTTACATATAGGATCTTGGTAGGTCCTCAAGGTTAAGTCTCCCCGCTTCCTAATTGTAAATCATATTCTTAGGAAGCATGCTGCAAGTGATATTTATCATTTTAACTTTGCTCATTTATTTGCTACGTTAGTGCACTCTATGGAGTGCAATGTAGCATGGGTTAGAAGCATTGTGTGTGATTTAGAATTTTCATTTTTACAATGATTTTAGTGTGCCAAATGGTTGTAAAATACTTTTTATATATTCACAATCTTAATTTACAAATTCTTGATGACAAAAAGGTTAAATAAAGTGTTGATGGCGCTTCATAGCCCTCGGATAACCTTTTTGAATTATGTGGTACTTATATGCAAGTCAACTTTATGCTACTTTGAAAAAGTATCCAGAACAAATGAGTTGGAGGTTTGGCATACTTGGCTTCAGTTCTGATAATCCCACTAATTTCAAATAGCACAAAGCTGCGGACCAAGTCTTTATACTTGAACATTTGGGAGAATATACACATTTCAGGCTATAACACTAAAGTTAATAATTTTGCAGGAAAGAGAGTCTCTTCATTCCTAGCTATATAATTTCCATATACAATTATTAGTAGTTTAGTGAAACACTATTTTCATCCATTTCAAATCATACCAAATGTTCTAGGTTTACTGTTGTATTATTGACATTGGATGAAATTTCCATTCTTATATTTTTTATGAACCTGTGTACATACCTGCTCTCTCACTTACTATATTATAGATACATATCATCTATGTAGAATCATTGCAACCGTATTTTCCCCAACTTGGCATATGGTCCTCTAAATCAATTTAAGGTGAATAATGTGCTGATATTTTATGATGCTTTAATTTATGGAATGCAGGTAACTAATGTGTTTTTGTTTATCAAACTTTTCTCATTACATGTCAATTTCAGAGGAAGCGTAATTAGTTGAAATTAGAGTAAAAAATCCAAAGCTTTCTTGAACTCAGACAGAATCTACCCTGACAAACCAACTGTATATTCACAGATGGTGTGTAGGATTTGAATGATAATCTGGTGAGATAAAATTAAATAAGTGAAATTGTGTGTAGTCATCAATCTATCTTCATAGCTAAAATGATTAATTAAAATTTCTTTTAGTACTTAGGGTCAAAAAACGATCAATGTATGCTCTGCAAAAGTATTGAACACAAAAAAACAACATACATAAAATTTGGCTGAATAATTGTAGAACCTACTCTACAACCTCTAGAAAGTAATATTGTCCCACACATCTATTATGCTAGATTATTTGTTGAACTTAGTAAATATGATGTTTAGTATGCATCATGTCATGCATAAAAAACAATCTGTTTGGGGAGAAAATGATCAATAATATTTTTAAACTGTTATTTTATTGTGCCACCACCCCAAACTGAAATAAATGAACAGAAAAGTTTTTAGTTACTTGAGTATAATTCATGACTAAATATAACATCCTCCAGGTTTCCAAAATTTCAGATAGGTGCCCTAATTATTTCAGGATAAGGATTTTCCTGTAGTTAATCTATGAAGGAGTGAAGTGATGAATTATTCTCTAAAGAATAGGAATCACAAATAGTCTTAGGTTTTGAAGCTGATATATCCCAATGTGGTATTCAGAAAAGCAAGACTCTATGCCCCCAGTTCTCAGTCATCTACTTCCCTTCTATATTATGGTGGACAATCACAAATATTATTTAGACAGTGTATTTTCTTAATAAATGTGAAATTTCACCTAACATCAATTTTAATTAAATTATGTTTTGAAATTCTCTTAAGGTGTTATTTCATTAAGGCTTGAGCTGTTTGATCTGATACCAAAATATATGTGAAGAATACCAGGTCAAAATATGAAAATATGAATAAGAGGTCATGTCAGGAATTGTTTTCTTTTTTATCACAGTGGGAGTACTTTTTATTTGATATAACCAGTTGGTTCATTATTGCCAATGAAAGAATAATAATGCAGAAAATTGTAAGTAGTGAGCCCTAAGAAAATCATTCTATTACATATGAAATATAAATCTCTTTTTACATGTAAAACACTTAATTTAAAATACACATTCCCCTAATTCTGTCATAGATAATTTATATACAACTAGAAATTTCATTTTCTTATCTACTTTGGACTTTTTAAGGCCTGTTTTCCTGTAATTTTATTTTGGGAGGGGGTGGGAGTTGAACCATGGCTTTATTAAGCTCTGTCTGACCTGAAACTCATGACACAGAGTAGGCTGATAGTTACTTACTGTTATATTTCAGATGTAAAATATGCCAAGATTAATTTATGCTGTCAGAAGTAATCCTAATACTACATTATGAGCAAAATTATCTATTCCATAGGAATATTTATCGTTGCTTTGTGTGACTGTGTGCTCATGTACATAAGTAACTCAGTGGTGTGCTAAATAGCCAAAACGTGTCAAGAAGACCTTGCTCACGAGTACAGGAGTTAAAATGTGTTGCAGCTGAACTTTCTAGTTCCCTGTTGGAAAAATAACAGATGAGGTGAGGGTAGGCATCCTAGTTCAATGTAACAAAATAGAATTAATTCATCGGCATGCAATATGGTTGTAAAAGGCCATATTGCAAAAAGTGTATAGACATAAAGCACACAAATCTTTTTAATCTACAGTTTATTTAATCCAAAGATACTGAACCTGCAATTTGGAGGTTAACTTTGCAAATAAATATGTGCATAATACATTATTTTGTCTTCTCTCATGTAATTAATTGTGTTATCAATTTAAGCATTAATTTCATATATGAGATGTATTAGTAACAAAATGTCCAACTTGACTTTATGTCTTCACTTAATCAAATTATCATAATGTGAAAAATTTAATGTTTAATTTAGAAAATTCACATCACATGCAATTATTACAACAATGGTGTGTGTGTACATGTATGCATGTGTGTGTGTGTACTAAGACTGGTATTATCCAGGTTTTGAACTCTAATTTATTTTTGAAGAGAGGAAATACAGTGTTATAACAGTGGGTTTGGTTAAAGCTCCTTCAAGAAAGCAAAAGCAATTATGTACATTCACTCAGCACTGACAAGGAGAAACAAAACTTAGGATGGCAGAGAACTTACATTAGTCTTCTTGACATGTTCCTGTGGTGTGATTTATTATGTAGACAATCAGCTCAACTTCTCAAGTCTGATATCCTTGGAATCATTTGAAATTTAAATTTTAATGAAAATTCATTAATTCTAAGTCCAAAAGAAGGGATTCTAATTGCTTTTGAGAAATAGATTATGAAAGAATTCTTTGTCAAATTTGTTTCATCTTTTTCCCTGTTTATCATTGGTTGCCTTGTAGGTGCTTAATTGAAGGTCCTCTGATTATCAGCAAGGGTTGATATCAGTGAACTTCATGCATTTTAAAGACTAGACCAGATGTTTAAAGGATCGACAGAAGCATCAATAGCATGCTAGTGTGAATGTAAAATTTTAATTATATACAAGAAGCAAATAAAAAGCACAAGCGTTCCCCTTTCTAGCAGGAAGAAGATGAATGCCTAAGCAACATGTTAAGAATGAATGAAGTATGAGGTGTAAAAGAATTTGATTAAGAAATTGTTAGTAACATAATGTATATTCTATTTGATTCTTTATCTTACCACAAATTCACATGCATGTTCATGAACACAAACACACACACACACATACACAGAGAGGAAGAGACACAGAGACAAATACAGAGATGGAGACAGAGAGGTGGTGGGACACACAAGCATATAATTATTATAGACAATCTAGAGAAATGTGTTTTAATGATGATTCAGTATAAGAATATTCCTGTCACATACTAAAAAAAAAAATGTCTGGAGAGAGCAGGACATTATAGCTAACTCTTAAGCCAGTCACTAGATTAATGTTTGACAGGGTCTGAATTAATATATATTATTTTATTCCCAGAATTAATGATTCAATAATACTGAACTGCTTAAGAAAATTTAAAGTATTCTGATGATGGCTTGCAAAGTTTCTGGTGATTGTGCATTTTGAAATTCCAGATAGCACCCAAATAATAAGGTAGACAAGGGAAAAATGATTCCATATGTATATATATATGACATTCTTTTTTATAATTTATATCTAATGAAGTCATATGTAATTTACCTAAAAATCACAATTTAATTAATACTCAATGTGTGAGTAAAATAGATATTCTAACATTGTGAAATTCATAATCTATAGACACTATGATACTTTGTATCATGTAATAAATTGTTATTATTCTAATAAAATTAAAAATTTCTTTTATAAATTAATGATTATGTCAGATTATACCTTTATTGATGAAGTTAACTCAAAACTTTTAATATTAGCATTGAGGTTTGTAGTATAATTAACTCAAATTATTTATGAATTTTCATAATAATTCTTATTTTGTGCTTTGTCTGATGTTTCACAATTTAAAAATGTAATTCAGGAATATAATTTCAATATTGTTTTATCAGGATATTAGAAGAATTTACATGATATATTTTGTGAAATTTGTGAATAAACATGGATAACAAGAGGATAAATTATTTCATGGAATCATGGGTTTTCTACTTATTGGGTCTAGACATTTTAGAAATGGGAATGTGTGATAAAGAAATTTTAATGATAAAGTCATATCTTCAGGTTATTATGCACTACTTAAGTCATAAGCAATGTTTTCATTTTCTTTTTCTGCCTAGGACAAACTCTTAGCAAAATGTTCAAAGTGGAAGTATTTTAAGTCTAGACCATAATATACTAAATTTATAGACTAATAAGTTGCTTAAGAGTTTTGTTTCCAAAGCTTAATACAAATCTTATCCTTATGAACCTGAATATTATCCCGAAGGCATCTTCAGGTTTTGTGAAAGGATATAGTAACATAACTTTGTGAAGAGTATTTTAATAGGCGTTTCACACTATTTTTAGAACTAATTGACCTGCTTAGTAGCTTTTTGTCATCTTACTGAGATACTTCATCTCAGTTAAATTGAGTGATAAGAGCCCTTTGTATATATCGAATGGTGAATAGGAGACAGTAAAATTACTAAGCATCAAAATAGCAAATACTTTCAGAGGAGGTATTAAACAAGTAATAGCCTACCTTCTATTCTCTCCTTTTAGAGATTAACTATCCAGATTGTGGTACCTGAATATAACTAAGGAGGTCAAGAGTATTATCTATCTATCTTTAGTCTTCCCTAGCTATAGTTATAGTGCTTCATAAGCTTCAGAAGTTTGAGAGAAGATTAGAGAAAAGAAGACTTGGATTTGGTGATAGTGGTACTCACATGTAATCTAAGCACTCAGGAGGCAAGAACAGGAGAACAGTCATTTGAAGATCAGCCTGGCTTCATAAGAGTTCTCCAACCCCCACCCTGTCTCTCTCTCCTACCACCACCACCGCTACCACCACTACCCCAGTAGAACAGATAATGTTTGATATTTCTTCAAGAAAATAACAATAAATTCTTATTGAGGGCATCTGTGTCAATCTGGTGTTCAGCTAGATTTTATCATCCCTATTTTACACACGAAGAACCTGAAACCAAAAAGTTAAACTCGGAAATTTCCCTGAGATTGTTCAGTACATGCATGCTACAGTCAGGATTTGAACCAGTAGCTATATTTGTTTCTTCGTCACTATCCAATAATGTTTCAATTTTACTCAAAATCCATTTCTACTACAAATTTAGTATTTGAAAGTAAATTCTAAATGGCAAGACTAGGTTTCATTGATTTAGTAGATGTTGTATTTATTATATTCTTGCCTTTGATTTTAGCCATCCTGACAGGTGTAAGATGATATCTCAAAATTGTTTTGACTTGCATTTCCCTGATCGCTAAGGAGGTTGAGCATGCCCTTAAGTGTCTTTTGGTCATTTGAACTTCTTCTGTTGAGAATTCTCTATTCAGTTCAGTGCCCCATTTTTTAATTGGGTTAATTAGCATTTTAATGTCTAGTTTCTTGAGTTCGTTATATATTTTGGAGATCAGCCCTTTGTCTGTTGCGGGGTTGGTGAAGATCTTCTCCCAGTCAGTGGGTTGCCTTTTTGTCTTAGTGACAGTGTCCTTTGCTTTACAGAAGCTTCTCAGTTTCAGTAGGTCCCATTTATTCAATATTGCCCTTAATGTCTGTGCTGCTGGGGTTATACATAGGAAGCTTTTTTCCATTCTTTTTTTTATTTTAAAACAATCTTATTTTACACACCAATCCCAGTTCCCTCTTTCACCTGCCCTCTGGCTCCTCCCACTTTCTTCCTAGGCCACCCCCATCACTCCTCAGAGAGGGTAAGGCCTCCCATGGGAAATCAACAAAGTGTCACATCACTTGAGGCAGGACCAAGGAAGGCTCTCTTCCCTGTATCTAAGCTGAGCAAGGCATCTGTCCATAGAGAATGCACTCCAAAGAGCCAGTTCATGCACTATGGATAAATACTGGTTCCATTACCAGTGGTCCCACAAACTGCCCAAATCACACAACTGTCCCACACATTCAGAGGTCCTAGTTCAGTCCTATGCTGGTTCTATAGATGTCAGTAGGGGAGTGGAGAGGGGAGAAGAGGAAAGGGGAGGAGAACACTAGGGATCAGGAAGGTCTAGTTGGATGAAGGACAGAGAGGGAGATCAAGGAAAGAGGTATCTTGATTGAGGGAACCATATGGGGTTAGCCAGAATCCAGCCACCAGGGGAATTCCCAGGAATCCACAAGGATGACCCCAACTAAGAATCTAAGCAATAGTAGAGAGGGTACCTTAGCTGCTCTTCCCCTGTAATCAGATTGATGACTGCTGTCAAGGTTCAGCCTCGATGGGGTTCATATGTTGCAGGGCAGGAGCATGAGGATTAAAATTATTAATCAAAAGGAGCAGAGATATGAGAGAAATAAAAGACAGAAACACAATACAGCACCAGGAGGGAAATTCAGTGAATACTGAAATCTCCAGCAGTTATTTCTCATTTGTGTATATACTCCACTCCAAAAGGGAAGTGGGGGAGGCAACAAACTTCATTAACATGATATAAGGAATATACCACTATCCTGAAGGCAGACACTCACTGGAACCTCTTGCCAATCTCCTTGAAGGAGAAGGGGTAGACTTGAAATCCCTGACCTTTGGTCAAGGTGGAGTAGATACACCTCTATACTCAAAATACTAATTAAGCACACCCTAGGTCAGGATCTCTTGTTTGTAACCACACTTGTCAAAATCTTTGAGAGAGCTCAAACTCTCTGAACTTTAGTCATGGTGGATCAGACTTGTATCTGTGGGCCCTGGTAGACTACCTTAATTGTTATCATAGAACCTTCATCCAGCAACTGATGAAAGCAGATGCAGAGACCCACAGTAAGCCACGATGGCAAACATCTGGAGCCAGTCATCGAGAAAGAGGAGCAGTATTCTGAGCAAAGGGGCCAAGACCATTAGGGGGAAACCCACAGAAACAGCAGACCCGAGCACTGCTTTCCCACATTTTTCATTAAAGCGGTTTTCACTCTGGACACTGTGAAATTTTTAAGACCAAATTGTTAATAGAACTAGATTCCAGTTAAATTTGCCATTGCTTACTGCATGTTCTAGAAAGGTGGTCTTGCTTTCCGGCTAATTAGGTGGCAACATATATCTCAAGATGAAAACTAAGACTAAGTTTAGTAACAACCGGGAACCCCTGGCACAACTCATGCCTTGCTCTATTGTGGTTCAGATGGGGATTAATTGTGGTTATTATTAAGTCAATGGCAGCAGGCTAAAGGCAGTAGTTCCCCAAAATTAGACAGTAATGGTAGATGACAATGCCTTTCCATAAGATCAAAAGGTTGCATACTCATTCACTAGTTTTTATAGTTTGCCTGCTGAAGTGTGATCACTGAAAAGTACGGAGTAACCACCCAATGGCAGATAGATTGCTATGCTCACTTAAGCATTTTAATTTCTTGAAGGAACTTTATAACTCTCATTTATAGCGCTCTGTCACCATTTAAACTTTCTAAGGTCATCCATGAGCCCAATGAAAAGAAATTAGCTCATGAGTGTAATTGACCCTCAAATTATATAACCATGAAAGTAATCAATAGTTCTAATGGATGTGGCTTTTCAGTGCAGAGGTCAAATTTTTCTGAGAAAGATTGCATGAATTAAAGAAAAATTCTAACCCGTGATTTTTTCCTCCTCCATTGACAGCACCCCTATGAATAATGAATAGAAGTAGTATATAACATAATCAAGAGACTATATTCTCCCAATTTTGTATTCCTTTGACTATTGAAAAACTAATTTTATGCTTTGAACATTAACATATCATTTTTATTAAATATCCCAATACCAGTTTGAGCATCCAATCTTCTCCTACCCTTTCCATGGGTTATCCCTTAGCACTGGCCTATTCCCGATTTGTCTCTTTACATGCTGGACGCTTTTGAATTATTCTTTTATTTCATTTACACTGCTATTTTGCCCTCTTCAGTTTCACATCTCTTGGTATTAAAAGCACAGTGTGGGCCGCCTTATTTTTAAAAGCTGTTCTATAATACTCCATTTTACAATAATTGTTTCCTGCTGTGTATTATGACATATTTAATTTCTGTTTAGTATCTATTCCTGTTAATAATAATATCTGCTGCTTTAGCTCATATTCCTTTGTGTAGTATTTATTCCTTCATATGTGCTTATTTCCAGTAGTCTTGCTTGTCATTACCAGTTACTAAAACTTCAGTCTTTTGATAGCCTCTTATGATGTCAGGTGATATCAAACAATTTAAATCCAAATGATAAAAAGATCTTGTAAAAACATCCAAATGTATATTCCTTAGATTTAGATAATTAGTAGGAAATTTTTGGTCCATATAGTCCCAACTTCTCATTTTCTAGATGGCAATATTGACTCTGATTAGTGGCAGAGATTTTTCTCTAATGAGCAATGTTTTACTTAAAAAATACACAGTATATTTGTTTATAAATCCCCCTTTCACCTCACACAACTTCATTACCTCCTCCTCCTCTCTCAAAAATGAGCACCTTCTTTGAATTACTCTTGAGACTGCCATATTGGATTTGAACAAACCACGGCCTTCCTCTAGATTTGTCTTCAAATGTTTTTGTAAAAGATGATTCATGTTTGGAAACAATTATTTTTCACTTCCATTTTATCTCTGTGTCACTTTCTTTGCATTTTTGACTGTTCTTATTCTTTGTTCCTCCCCGTTTTAACTTTTTATTTCTCAGTGCAAACTAAGCATGGCTTCTCCTAATTTACAGAAAGACTGGAATGAACAAAGAGCAAAATACATCTTTGCCAAAAGTTCAACCTTCCATAGGCCATTTCCATAACATCAGCATTGTCCTATATGAGACCTTAGGGATACGAAAGAATATGAGCAACCAGTCAGCTAATTGTAGCTTTAACAAATATTTATCACGAGTTCTTTAAGTAGAAATCACTTCCAAAGCGAAAAATGTACACTGATGCACTCATTTTTTAATAGAAAGAGGAGATGTTTATTTGTGCTTCTGCTTCATTTTCTTTGTCTCTAAGATTCCTTTCTTACAAAACACATGTATTAAATACACATAAATAATACTTGATTATGGATATGTGTGAGCAATGACCACTCATTATACGTAGGTATTGAAGTCCACTGGAAATAATTAGTTTTTCTCTGTGCATTTAATTCTTTTTCATATTGGCAGATGGAGTGTTTTAAAATATGTATTAAGGGAGATTGAAGTATAAATAATACCTTTAGGAAGCATTTCCTAGACCAGAAAGAGAGACATGGGCAAAGAAATAAATTATTTGTTTAGGAAAATAAAATCCAATTATAAAGGAATGTAAGTGCAGAGATGCTAAGGAATGTAAGTGCAGAGATGCTAACGAAGGTACAGTTAAAGAGAACTGTGCCAGGGGACACCATTAAAACTAAACCTCAAAAGATAAGTACGCTGTTAAGAGGCTTAGAATACAGAAAACATCTTTCAAAAGAACAAAGCCACAGATTCTAAAGTCAAGAGCTTGCTTAGCAAGCAAGAGACGTTTCTGTGGCTTGAGAGGGGGCAAGGACTATGACATTGCCTCTCTTAATTGAAAATCACACTTGGGCAAAATGTTGAGAGTTTTGACAGCCATAGTACAGAGAGAATGAGAAGAAGCCAATGGAGAGAGTAATGGAGCTTTTCTGATTTACATCCTTCCTTTAAATACTTTTTGAGGCGAAATATCAGTTTTTCCCTAATAGAATAGTACTACATGTCATAAATAACAAATTTCAGCACACTATATGGAATATATTCCCCATACTTATTCTTCTTGGTTTTTGAGTATACATAGAAGTGGTCAGAAACTATCCAAAGAAAATTGGCTAGAAGTCTGTTAAGGTTGCTTTAATAAAAATATTTATTTCATATTCAGTTAGACTCATTGAGCACTGTGCTCTTTCTTAACACTGATTTATGCACCTAGATTCCAAATATCATGTCCTGTTGCAGCTGGAAGGTCTATCTCATCAGTTAGGCAAGTCCCTCCCTAAAATTACCTTAGAAAGAGAATACTATCAATGATAAATAGATGAATAAGAGATTAAAGAAAATAATCTTTAGGAAACAAAACTCACAATCTATGCAAAGAAACATTGCACCTCTCCTTCGGTACTTTGTTTTTATTCTGGAAGAAAAAAGCATCAGTGAAGATAGGATTCTGTCCATTAATTAAAGGCTCATGTCAGTTACAATTTATCCACTACTGCTCAAAGTACTGTGAATATTTGGGTCTATTGCTGCAATCGATTCCCAATTCATGGCTTTCTTTGATTTATTTTAATATAGCATGTTATAAAATTTAATTGTTGTTGATTCCACCTTCCCAATTAATTCCAAGTAAGTTTCACAGTGACCTGATTCAACCAATGAAAATAACTCCAGATAGAGTGTATTGCTATAGATTATTATGGTTATTGAGGCCACAGTGTCATCAGATTTTATACCATAGTGGAGGCTATTCTTCCTTGCATTATTTTCTTTAAATCGAAACATCTAAATGTGCCATACAATTGCATGGCTCGGAGACTGGAACCCCTGACTAGTGAGTGGCTATGAAGGAGCAAAGAAAAAAACAGACACATGCCTAGAAAAGCTGTGATCACATGATCACAGCACTCTGGGATCTCATCAGCATGTTAGTTCTATACATCTGAACAGGAAATGTCGCATACAGCCTAATGAAGGAGGAAGGATTATTACATACAGATAAACAAGGAGAGAGGGTTATTATATACAGCCAAAAAAGGATACTGGTTTAGCTAATGTTGGGAGGATTTGGCTCTGTAGGGAAGCAATCTTCTGAACATAAACATTCAAGAGGAGACAGATATGGTCGACATTTTCTACACACTGTCAACATTTGCACCCAGAGCAGAGGTAGATTTGCCATCATTCTTAGCCTCATCGGTAGGAGGGTGTGCAACTCTTGTAAGGTCAAGGTATAGGTATTTGACATGGACATGGACAAATAATACACCTTCACTCAAGACTTCACTAACTCCCAACATAAAAGAAATGACCAACAGAACACTCTATGGAAATAAATGAAAACTTTGTGAGAACAAAGGTCACTTTGAGACTGAACAGCAGTTTAAAAAGTATGGCTAATTTATTTCTTGTTACCATTATGAGCAGCATATAACCATCTAGGGTTTATCTTGTTAATAAAAAGCTTAAATCTAAAAAAAAATCAACAGGAGTGCTTTTACCTTATATATGGTGTTTCTATGTGTTTGTTGTTTGTTTGGAAAGAAGATCTATCTCTAAATATCACAAATGCTACATATTATTGAAATCCTTATTGTCTTTCATTCCTTTTCTGTAACTACCTGAGACTTGTACTCCTTAAATCCCAACCTTGAGAATATAAACAAGCATAGGAAATTGTTTTATATTCATTTCAATTATTTCCTTTCATTTTAAGACAATGATGTATTTACTTATTTTGAAGTGCTAAGTATAGAAGACAAAACTTCACACAAGTCAAATTAGATATACCTAATTAAATAGGGTTAAGTAGCACCAAATTCTAAATATTTCCCTGCAATTGTAAAGAAATTGATTTCCTATATGTTCTTTCCTTATTATCATGTCTTAAATGCCTATTCGTCAAGAAAATAGTCTTTCAATTTAGCATTGCATCTAATTGACTTCATAAAATATGTTGTTTTTCTGAATTTCTAATGTGCTTAAATAATCTTTTAGAATAAAGTTATATTCTATAATTGCAATATAATTCAGTAGAACAGCAAGGAAACACCATCATGATTTTCTTTTATATTAAAAACATAATTTTAAAATGAAATTTCCAAGAGGTAGTGGTTATAGAAGTGCATATTCCTTAATTATCAGATTATTTGATCACCATCTACAATACTGCCAAGTATGCTTATGCTAAGAAATGGGTTAGAAATATAGAAGGAAACTTAACTGCCACTTTGTTTCATTTTGAGTATATACATGTGTCTCAACGTACACTCTAAAAATATTTTCTCTCATTTTCAAAGGAGAATTAGCAATTTTGCGATGAAATCTGCCTGAGACAATGTAGATAGAAGCTGAAGTTTTAGAATATTTGTATATTATTCATATTATCTCCAAAGCCATGTTTGGTTAAGATTATAAATGAGTCATTTACTTGGTCTTATAGAATACAAAAAAAAAATTGATTGTGTTGTTTCTCTTGTAGGACTTTCATAATTTATAGTTCTGATAACACAAAAGTTTTTAAAGAATATTGAAAAAGCCTGTTTGGTAAACCATTTTTTTTAAAATGTGAGCATAACACATTTGAACTTGTCTTTCAAATACCAATTATCACTCACTTTAAAGTCCCTTCATCACCATTTATCAGCTCTCACCCTTGTGCTTGTAATGTCCTTCATTGTATAGTTACTGGGCTTTCCCAATTCTGTGTTGGAAGCATGGTAGCGACATGAAAAAGTCTATTTAGTAAGACAAGTTTTAAATGTGAGCATAGCATCTAATTTATTTCTATAATTTTCTGATAGTGTTGATTTGAACAGATTTGCATTGCAAAGCCATTCCTTATAGAGCAAAAGATGTGAATATACATCCATCAGTGTTTATTCTAACTGTAGCTTCCACACAGGAGTACCACATTTCCAATTCCAATTGTATATTTTAGTAATCAGGCAAATTAATCAACACTCTCTTTTCTTAGCATTATTAGAATGAGTTGAAGAGAAAATAGTTGCTGTTGATTTAGATAAATTGTATATGTAGCAGTTACATTTTATTTTCAATTTATGTAGTAATTCTACTATTAAGCTTGGTGATTTATAAACTTCACTTTTTCTTAATATTATCTATCTCATTTGATTGCCAGAAGAGAACACCTAAAACCTTGGGCTTCTAAAGAATGAAATAATTTTCTAAAATATGTATGTTGAATTCATGTGGTATTTGGATTGGGAATAAATAAAGCAAAACAAAATATGTCATGACCATGTTACAAAATGACTGGTCCTACTTAATATTGTAAAAAAACAGAAATATAATCCAGTTTTTAATTGAAGCATTTCTGGAGCTGAACATTTATTAACATATATTATTTTCTGAATTTTTTATACTCTAATTCAATTAGGAGAAAATCTTATTTATTATAAACATTTAATGTAGGAAAATAATTAAAAGGTTCTAGGGGACTGATTATCTGTAGTGAAAAATGGTATATTGCTAATTTATGTGAAAGTACAGAATTTTAGATAAGAATGAGAAATGGAAATTTTGTTAGTCTTAATATTCACTGTGCATAATAATTTTAGCAATAATACAGACATTCTGAGTTTCTTTTTAACATCCTCGTGTCTCCATATATAGAACCATACTCAGCTAAACGTTGATCACTAAAGTCCAACACCTTCTATTTTCCAGTTCATCCAAGCAACAATTTTTGAGTTACTGAGCTGATGGAAGTAAAGTGATGTGAAATAGCTCACTGATATCTGATATAAATCACTTTGACCTATCACTTATGCTCCTGTATTTCTATTCTCATGGTGCACTGTGTATGTTTAAAGGATGCTTGTGGATCAGGACCACTTCTAGAAATTGGAGACTGGGAAGGTGTGAGGAGTTTTAAGTGTTTTGTTATACCTTGGGCCTTGGAAAACTTTTCTTGTCAGACTTGTCAAACCATTGTGATTCGATAATAGCATATTTACTAGTGTTATCCCCTACTCTTGCTTTTTCTTTTTAATTAATTAATTTATTTATTTATTAAATATTTCTGTCTCTTCCCCTATCCCTCCCCCTCCCCCAATCAAGTCCCCCTCCCTCGTCAGCCCAAAGAGCAATCAGGGTTCCCTGCCCTGTGGGAAGTCCAAGGACCACCCACCTCCATCCAGGTCTAGTAAGGTGAGCATCCAAACTGCCTAGGCTCCCACAAAACCAATAGGTACAGTAGGATCAAAAACCCATTGCCATTGTTCTTGAGGTCTCAGTAGTCCTCATTGTCTGCTATGTTCAGCGAGACCGGTTTTATCCCCGGCTTTTTTCAGACCCAGGCCAGCTGGCCTCGGTGACTTCCCGATAGAACATCCCCATTGTCTCAGTGTGTGGGTGCACCCCTCGCAGTCCTAAGTTCCTTGCTCGTGCTCTCTCTCCTTCTGCTCCTGATTTGGACCTTGTTCTCCTTCTTATTTAGCTTCACTAAGAAAGAAAAATTTTACTCTTGCTTTTTCATACTGGTCCATACTCATGGAAGCACATGCGTACATTTACCTGCTTCCTTGATAATAGAATTCAAAACAACAAGAACAACAAACTTTTACTGTAAAATCTTTATTTACTTCAAATTCCATTAGGAAAATTTTAAGTACTTGTTTCAAATGCATGAGTCACATGAACATGGCATTTTTCTTGGTGAGAATGCAAAGTGCTTGTGTTTGTGTGTATGTGTGTGTTTATGTGTGTGTGTCTGGGGGTGCTCACACAAGTGTAATTGTCTTTCAAATTCCAATTGTCCCTCACTTTAAGATCCCTTCTTCATCATTTGTCAGCTCTTATCCTCATTTAATCATTTAATGTCCTTCATTGTGTAGTTACTGGATTTTCCCAGTTGTGTGTTTGAAGCACAGTGGTGACTCTTGTTCCCTTCTTTGTTCCTCCTTGTCTTGAAAGAATGTCTGTAAACTATTACATCATTGTTAAATAGTCTGCTTTTGTAGGGCTTCAAAATCCATGTCAAGTATTTAAATTTATATTCATCTTTTTCATACGCACATAAATATAATTGTTCAATACTATTTGGAAACTCATAAGCTTTTGTCAACATGGTAAGACTATATGCTTAGACTATTCATATATAATCAATCATATTAAGGCTTTGCATAAACTTTAGTGAGCATTTTATTTTGTTATCATTCAGCCATTACATGCACATCTGTGTGGAAGTTTCAATTTCAATAGCAAGTATGTAATCACTCAATCCAATTCTTGAGGAACATATAATTCAGGGAAGGATATAAATAATAACCAAATGAATATTTGATATCAAATAAGACACATGCTGTGAAAACCTTAGAAGAAAGAAAGTATTGCTTCAGAATAAGCTAAGAAAGAAGGCCAATTTTCATATTAGAATAAAGCTCTCTCTCAGCTGAAGGAATGAAACGCTATTTTATGGAGAAAATACATTTGGATGAAGGTCTATTCAGGTCTGGGGCTTGAGATAGGAATATGCTGTTCCGGGAATACCATTGTAACTGGATATTATAAAGTAAAAAATGATAAGGAACCTTACAGTATTAAATAGTATCTGCTATGAGGGAAATAGAAAAATAATAAAAACTTCAAAATGAAAGGCAAGGAACAAAAAACAAGCTAAACAAACTAAAACAAGCCCCAAAATAAAACATACTATGCCTTAAGTATATATTTTTTAGTTAATGATTGCGAAACGATGTGTAAGTTTCTATAAATATTTGAGAATGTTTTGATACTTACATACCTATTTTAATTGACAAATAGTTCATGGGACATATTGTGTGGTTTTGATCTATGTATAACATTGTGCAAACATTAAACCAAATGAATTAAAATATCTCCCACCTCATCAAACTGCCATTTTGTAGTTTAAAAATTTTAAAAATACATTTTAGCGCTATTTATATATAAAGATTATCTGTGTATTTTAATCATGATTCTATGATAAGATTGTGTTCTAATAATAAAATAAATTTATCATGAAAATAGTGTTTATCATTAGAGATAGTTCACTCATGCTAAAAATTAATTTTTAGTCTCTCCATGTGTCCATAAAACCTTATATGTAGATTAACATTCACTACATCATAATTAGGTATTAGTAATCAAATAATTTTTGCAATGTTAAATAGAGGATACACCGAAATATAAGGTTAATATGATCTCTCATTTTTAAAATAAAAACCCCTCCATTTTGAAGCTATAACTACTGAGGGGTCACTGCTTGGTATTTTATGATCTTTTTCAGCATTTCAGTAAACTTTCAATGAACTAAGTACTGTCATTAATGTCTTCTGGATCATTTTTCTTAGACTATAAAAACCAAAGCGTGATGATATTATGAAAACTATATTAAACACTAGGGAATTATGTAAAAAAAATTCTAAATTACATATGAAACCAAAACATCTGTTCGAATCAATTTCCCAAGAAGAAAGAAGAGTACAAGTTAGAGGCAGAATAAACTAGAGGCAAGCTCTTTCACAGGGACTCTTCATGCAATGAACCCAAGTTTTCTTCCACAGTTAAGAAACAGAACTTCAAAGGAAGAACTACTATGCCAGGCAGTCTTGGGGCACACCATTAATACCAGCACTCAGCCCGCAGAAGCAGGCAGATCTCTGTGAGTTTTAGGTCAGCATGGTGTATAGAGTTCCAGGACAGCCAGAGTTACCCAGAGAAATACCATCTCTCAACAGACCACCTCTACCCCCAAAATAAAACCTTCTTCCTTGAAATGGGCACAAAATCTGCCTTCCTTGTCTGCCTGTCTTGCTAATAACGCCTTCTTTTGTCAAACCCTAAATCTCAACAATTCTTTTTTTGGTTTTTGAACCAACAGAACAAACCTAGAAAGTGTCATAAAGGAGAAATTTAAGGAACATTTTAGAATCAGGTGTCTCCTTTTACTTCATTTTTATTTTCTAAATTTTAATTAAAAATTTAAAGCTTCAATAAATTTGATAATATGCCAGTGAGTTTTATTTAGTTTTTTATTAATTTTTATTGAGCTCTACATTTTTCTCTGCTCCCCTCCCTGCCTGTGAGTTTTAATATAAAGGCTAAAAATGAGACAAAACTCTCAAGATGAGACCTTTAATGTTTAATTACCTGTATGAGGAACAAGGTAATAAAAAATGTAAACTTCATTGACAAAATCCATGTTCTTCCACTGATGTCAAGGGTTTAGTAAGAGGCAATGCAATGATCACTTTCTCTTAACCCCATTTTATTGGTTCTAAGACACAAGCAGCAATGCTATACCTGAGGCTGAATTCTATATCATTAATGTAGGCAAGTAGTTGCCTAAGTTCAACATCCTGCAAAAATCATATTTAATCTTCATTTATGTAAGTTACTCAGTATTTAGGGAATAATACACATGGATCAAGAGTTTCCATTGTTATGAATCTCAGCATGTTCATTTTTAGGGTTATAAATAATTTCCATTTAATTCTTTGCCATTTTTGTCAAAATTGCAGACAGGTTCATATTTATCAGTTGTGAGAAGCTGTCTATGAGTATAACTACTTCCTAGTAAGTTAATCCCAGAGTTCAGTTAGCAGAAAATAATATTAGTGTTTTCATAGATTTATTTGAGTTAATAGTTTAAAATTGCATTTTAGAAGTTACTTAAAATTTTCCAACACATCATTGTTGTATTGGGGTCTTATGCCAAGTATTATTTTGCTTCGGCTTTCCAAATTTATACTGAAACTTTATGTGAAAATATAAAAAGACTGTGACTTTGGTTTCTGAAGAAAATGGTATTTTATGTGGTACTGAGGAACAGAGAGTAGACGGAACAATAAAGCCAATAGGCAAAATATGAGAGCTGGATGAAGCAGATGGGTCCATTTCTAATTACCTATCAACATGCCTCCACTTAAAGATCAAAATCTCATCTTTTCATATAACAGAGAATCTTTGATAAAGATAACAACTAAGGAATAATAGAAATGACATTGTAAGTATAATATTTTAAATATTACATCCCATATATTATATAACTGTATTATATAGAAGTAATATAACAAAGTATAAATGATTTAAAACATTGAACTATGTATAGTAGAAATAAGTCTAGGATTTTCCCTTGTCAATATGTTGTTCTTTTTAGTAGATATGAGTGTTGAGTCCAGGGCCTTCTGAAAATGCCTGTTATTAAATCACCAATCATATTATAAAAAGATTAGAGCACTAATAGTATGACTTTCTTAAGCCTCAGGCTCTCCTTGCCTAAAAGGGATCAAATGACTCTCCATCCTAGGTTTGTTTTAGTAAAGAGATGTTTCAGTGCAGGTAATACAATCGGCACATTGTGTTCATCTAATAAGACTAGTTTCATATTATCTGTTTTAACTACCTATGGAAGGTTAACTTTTATGCATTAATTCAAGTAAAAAGATGGTTTTGTGTTTGTTCGTTGCAAAGAAAAATATGCAGGTATTCTATTCACTCCATAGGCGCCTTTCAGATTTGGATATTGCATGATTAGTTTTTTAAAGGTTCAGCAAAATTTCTCATGATTCTTAGTGAACATATGGAATTCATAGTATTTTAGTGAAAGTCACTATCAAGTGAGCTGTAACCAGAGGCTGACGTGTATTTCTCTTGCAAAAATAAAGACATGAATAAATCTACTAAACTTAATATTACCGTTCATTTTAATTTCTAAGGACATTTCAACAAACAATTTCTGCGAGGGTAAATGTCTGCAATTTTAGTTTTCATATGAGAAATGACCTTTACTCTACAATGTACTAATAACCTATACTATTTTCTATCATTTTATTTTAAACAAGATGTACTTTACTACTTCATTTCTTCCTTTATCTGCAAACAACCTGTGCAATAATTAAACTGAAAATTCATTTATTCCAGTTACTATTAAGATTCCATAGTTGATTTTGGTTAATATGGCATTCTGAAATTTGGATGAAATTCATGCCCTGGCAATTCTGAAGCATGCATAGGCAGCCAGTATATGAAGGGTTGTTGATAGTGTCCATATTAGATTTCACGGTCTAAGCTGATGATGACAACTGATCAGGTCTTTTTCTCAAGATGGCACCAGATCTCATTACAGATGACTGTGAACCACCATGTGATTGGTAGGAATTGAATTTAGGATCTTTGGAAGAAGAGACAGTGCTCTTAACTACTGGACAAACACACAACTACTTCCCTCTATCTTCTGTTTCCTTCTCCTCTACCTTCTTTTGGTTAATGAAACACACACACACACACACACAAGCACCACTCGAACTCACATGCTAATGCATGTATTGTTAGTGAGTGTGTATTGAAAGCAGTGGCCTATTTGCATGTTAGGAATTTCTAAAATATTTGCAAATCTTATTAAATAAAGTAAATGTTTCTACTATATCAAAAAACGACTAATAAAACCTTTTCAGACTGTAGAATATTTCATCATCAATTAGAATTTTTGAAACAAGTAGGGGATAATAACCAAAATCATAGAATTTAATAGATGAATTTCTAATCCATGGCTTTCATACCACTGTCATGTTGACTTTGCATGCTACAAACCTCTACTTCTTAATTTTTAAATATTGCATATTAATAATTATTTTACAAATTATCACATGTTAATATAAAAGATGTGAACACCTAGCACACGGGTTGGTATGTAGCAAATAACTAGAAGTTAACTTGCTGTTAAGTATGTTTTTATCTAGAGAGAAAGCTAGCTATAAGCATAATTTGTTCAACATCATTCTACCACAATCCCTGCATTATTATGTTGACTTACACATCTTACATATTCCTAAGAAAAATATACTGTGTTACTTTATATTGTTTTGTTTATTTCCCTCACTATGTAGTTCTGGTTGTCCTGGAACTTACTATGTAGAGCCAGTTGGCCTTGAATGCCAGATATTCACCTGCCGTCTCTCTCCATAGTTCTGGAATTAAAAACATGTGCCCCCACAGCTGGCTCATACTTGGGAAAAACTGTTTTCCCAAGGTTTTGTTAAAATCTGTTTATGGCTAATTACAATGTGAAAGGTAAAGTGTTAGAAATCATCAACCGATAATAGCGACAAAAGACAAAACAAGTAAAAGATGAGAATGGAGAGGCTACAAATGAGATTCACTGTTTGAAGGTAGAGCTGTGGCTCAAGAGCAGCCACTCTGCAGAAAATATGCCACCCCTTAAAGAGGTATGCAGAAAAGGAAGCGAACTGAGGAGATAGATATTTGTAGTACATAGACATTAGAGCATGTATCATAGAGCACAAGCAACAATAAGACATGAGGATACAATGCTATCTCAGTTTAAGGCAGCAGGGATTTTTTCATGAATTTGGTGAATCATGGGCTTTTAAGGCATTTCGGTATCAAACCACAGTTACTGCCTGGGCTCTGAATCAGGTTGAATTAGTACCACCAAGAGAGCTCATGACTGCCAAAGCATCCCTTACAACACTTTAAGAACATCAGGAAAGGTGGGGGTAGGGGGCCTACATTGGCAGATTTCTGAAGTGGGCAAAACAGGTCTATTTTGAGAAAACAAATGTTCAATAGAACATATGTCAGCAAGGAAGACAAGATTCTGCTTGGTTTTACAGCTCAAAAGGACTGTCTTAAACTTGAATTTGAGGGAAATGTACCCAAGGAATGCAAACTTAAAAGTTCTCTTCCTTTTTGTTTCTTTAACAGAGAGAGATTACCTGTTTTCACTTAGATAAAATGTAACTACGTATTTCCTAGGTTTTCTTCATCTATTTTCCAATAAGATTATTCCTTCCTTTTTTCTTCCAATAGAAGCATTCAAGTTACCAAGTTTTATGAAATATGTATGCTGTCCAAGGGATATGTTTGTGTGTAGCATTATCTCCTGAATGCACAATTTTGTCACCATTTTGGGTCGGGAATTTTCACCCTTAAGCATCTGCCCAAATCTTTGATTCCCAGTCCAGATTAAGTTGGCATGCCCAATGAAGCCTGAACAGTTAAGAGCACTATTGATTTTATAGAAGATCCAGGTTTGGTTTCCTGAAAACATGTCAGACATCTCAAAGGAGCTCCAAATCAGAGCTCCAGATCCAAAGGGTCTGACACCTTCTGTCTTCTGCAGACTGGAACACACAAATAGCTCATCTAAACTCACCGGACATGCCTAGGTACATTAAAATAATTAACGCATCTTATAAATACAACAAAATTTAAAACCAAAGATAGCAGTGGGCTCCTATTTCAAAGACAATGTTTCACTTTGATCAGTTGTGGTTTTCTGTAATGGTCTCTTCCTGTTGCATAGGGAAGTTTGCATGTTGAGAGGAGAGAGGTACCCTTATCTGTGAGTATAAGGATTAAATATCTGTAATATGATTTAGAAATTACACTAATCTAGTAATGTGACACTGAAAATGCTTCAAGATCTATAGTCTAAGTAGTCCTGAGTGGTTTACAGTACCAGTCATGATTTCTCCCTTGTTGACTAGCCCTTAAGTCCACTTAGGGAGCTGCTGGTTATCTTCCAAGATATGAATGTGACTATTTCACCCATTATTATGGTCTCAACCATATGACCACCTCCCACGGATCGGCTCAAGGGGAGCCACTCAGACCGTGGGAGAAGCAGGGTCTTGTTAACAGGAAGGCACAAGTTTGGCGAATGACAGACAGACACAACACACAAGAGAGTGTTTGGAATCTGCTGCAATTTTACTGAATTCATGCTTTCATTATATAGTATTCAAACAAAGAACAATTCAGAAGCTTCTTTTAGTCACATCAGCGATATTTAAGAAAAGTATATTATCAGGAACAGGTGTTAGACATAAAGCATCCTTAGAAGAGGAAATCTTGTCCTTGGGAATGTAAACCTCAGGCAAGTGGTTTCATCTTATGAACAGAAAGTTTCTGTTTCATTATCGCTATCATGGCCCTTCCTCTTCCTAACCCTTTATTTCATCTAGTGACCAAATATACCTAATCAGTTCTCTGCACCTGTTGAACTATACTTTTTAGTTCCTTCTTAAGCAGCAGACATCATGGGGGTTGGGATCTAGCAATCATATCCATAAAGTTGAAAGTATAACATAACAGTCTTTGTGCATCAACATTAACCCATCTATTCCCTTGCTCATCATACATCCTGGGTATGACAAAGGTTCTGCTGTAGTCTTCTACATTCCCATACTCTGCTTCCTTATCCCAGAGCTGTTTCTGAAGAGAATGATCCTTGTCTTGTATACATATATAGAATATCATTATTATAAAAGAGATTGTGCAAAGCTCATATCCCGCATAGCCAGCTAATCGAGAAACCCGTCTATGCCTCAGCTGTGGCTAATACCAGGCTGTCTGCCATTGACCTCCAGGAAGCCTAGTCCCATGGGACATGTAGCTCCTGTCCGGCATAATGACATATGTCATGTCACACAGACGACACTGGAGTTGGTGTGGTAACCACCTAAGCAAGACCTAAACAAGTGCAACAATAACAGGTATACTGACATGGAAGGGAGAAAGATAATAAGGCCACAACCCTAGACAATGTGTTGCAGGTAACTATGGAAAGTTGAGAGTGGGAGAAAATAGTCTTCTCCAAGGAAAAGTCCCCCAATTAATTATCCAGTACCAAGTGATTATTCCTGAAATCATGTACGTACATGTAACATTATATAAGCAAATTATGCTAATATATTTGGCAACAGTTAAAGCAAAACAGGCCAGCCTCCACTAATTTGAGAGATACCAAGGGCATGCATGAGGCATGGGTAGGAGTGGTTTGAGAGAGGAACTAGACAGAGGAAAATGATATGATATGTTCTAACTTCAAAATGAAAACTACAAGCCCTGCATGGCCCGTATCCCTATCATGACTGGTTATTTTATTCTTCAAACGACTATACTCTCCAGGGACAATGTTTCATTTGACCACTTCCTGATTGAACTTCAAGACCTTAGATTTGAGAAAGCTGCCTTTGCTCTTTCGGCTCATGAAACAATGCCACAGATGGATGTATTTTCAGAAACCCATTAGTACCTAATTATCTTCTTCTCTCCTGTTTCTGTCTCTGGCTTGAAAGTGCTTATCTCTTCTGTAATGAGAAATCCTCATCCTCCTAGCACTTTTTTTCAAATTTTCACTAGCTTATACTTGAGGTCAGGCTCAAAATCAAAAACCAATAACAAAACTGGGAGCCAGAACATGTGATTTATGAAATTATTTCCTTCTTCCTTAAAGAATACACCACTTTTAAGTGAAACTGATCGAGAAGACTTTCATGAAACAGGACACAGAGAGAGGCAATAAAGCGGATGACCCTCAGTGACACCACCCCATGAGTTTCCAATATAGAGGAGAATTTCACCATTCATGTTTGTATAGTCCTATGAAGTTATACCAATGACTTCATGCTTGAGTCATAGGTCAATTATAACCATATTGAACTATAGTATGGCCCAGGAAGATAACTACTAAACAACCAAGTCTGGGAAAAGGAGCACCATACCAAAGAAAGACCTGTACCATAGCCATTAAATGATCTTAAATACAATAGCATACCTATGTTATTTATATCCCTGTAACTAAATGGTATCTCTTTATGTTAAAATCATATTTGTTGTTATGGGTTTATACTACAGGGAGTATATATAAGTCATTTTCCTATCAATTTTGTGAATATATATTTAGGCTTCCTCTTAAAGTAATATTCATTTTTTCTATCTTTCATACGTTTAAAATGAGGTATAATATGATAAGCCGTTTATCTGAATTCTGTTAGAGTCTATTTTGTGCTTGCTTTAAGTATCCCTCTCATAGAGGAGTACTCTAGGGCCTTAGATTTGGGATACACAAGCTTTTAGAGTGTGATCTTGGGATATAGAAATCAAAGGATTAGTTTAATTTCCTGATGAGTAAATCAGTTTGTCAGGTTTCATTGGTAATGTGTACTTTAGAAAGTGGAAAGACAAGGATTCAGTGGATAATACTGTGCCCAAGTCTCATTAGTTACTAACTATATGATTTAAAGGAAGTTATTGCCTTTTCTGTGTCGTCGTGTCCTCACTTGTAAAATTAGTGTGTACCTCCTCACTATTCTTGTAAGAACATTTGCGTATCCAATGAGATAAGACTATAATATGGCCTTGAAAACTGCAATTTCAACCCGTGGAATGAATGGTTAATTAATTTTCATGTTGTACATAACAATTTTTATGTGTCATTTTTGTCAACTTTTCTACTCCAACATCTATATAAATTAAAGATGTCTTTCAAGAGTAAAGGAAGGACAGGAGGTAGGCTTAACAGACAGTAACCTAAAAGCAGAATGACACTCATATCTTAAAGGCCTATTACTCATTTTGTAGACACTGTCTATGCTATTTCTTGTTCCTTTGTTCATTTTTCCTTGAAAAATATATATTTATTTTCCCTGATTAACTATGATTTTCTCAGTCACAGCAGCTCTATTGTTCTAAACTTTAGGTAAGAAAACAGGCTTAAAGAGAGTGGACAATATACCCAGAACGTGCACATATAATGCACACCTGTAACAGTTTATGATTATTTTGCTATTATCACATACTCTTATTCTTATCCTCTTTTATGTATTCAGGCTATAGACTGTCTATTTTTCTGAATAAAACACTTATCAATTTGTCCATTGATCTAGGGGTTGAAGAATACCTATTAATGCCTAAGTTTTTGGGTATAATTTTAGTCATTTTGTAAGCATGCAATTGCTAAAGTGTTGTATGAATAGAAGTAAATACTGCAAATTCTAGACAAATAAAATAAACAGTAGTTAGGTTTTTCCACTGTTATTCCTATAAGCATAATACAAATATTAATAGAAATGAATTATTTTAAATCCTGCATCAAAATTCACAAATGCTTCAATGACTCTTCTCTGCTTTTCAAACAGCTTAATTTCCTTGGCCTGGCCAACAAAGTCTGTGACATTTAGTGGCCAGTCTCCTCATCTTACTAACTCTGTTCCTGATGCTGCTCCACTTAAGGGGTGACCTTATTCGAATCATACTGTGCTACCATAAATTATATCTTTTTCCAGAAAAAATATATTTTAATATACAAAGGTCAATTAAATCAGATTTGTCTCATTATTTACAAAACAAAAAGGCAGGTTTTCTGTTAAATGGTAACATTAAGTAACTACAGAAGTTTCTAATTTTAATCCCTGACTTGAAAATGTTTTTAGATGCTTTGCTCATATTTCAACTCAAAATTCTGAATATCAAAAATGTGAAAATGAATGGGTCAATGTAGTTTATTCTTTTTTTAGTTGAAAGGATATATTTCTTTCACACAATACATCCCAACCACAGTTTCCTCTTGTATTCCCTTGTATTCCTATTCAGGAGTTGTATTCCCAAGTTTCCTCTTTCTTCAATCCTCCCAGCTTCCCCTACCTCTTCTCTCTCCCAAATCCAACCCACACCTCTGTTTCCCTTCAGAAAAGAGCAGGTTTCCAAAAGATGACAACCCAACAGGACAAAGGAAGATACATTAAGACAAGGCAAAAGACCTCATATCAAGCCTGGACAAGGCAACACAATAGGAGGAAAGCTGTCTTAAGAGAAGGCAATGAGTCAGTGAAAACACCAAGCTAACAACCATAACATACACACAGCGAACCTGGTGAAAATCTATGCAAGCCCCATGCTTGCTGTTTCAGTCATTGAGAGCTCCCTGTGAACCCTGCTTAGTAATCTCATCGCCAAATTCAATTATCATTTCTATATTGATAGCCCTTATAATACAATTTTAATGCGGGTAATATTTCTCATTACTCTACAAGAACATGCAAATGTCTATTAAATCTCTATGTTTACATTTACTACAGGTGCTTCCAGCATAAATAGTAAATGAAATATGTCATCTCCCCATTAAATTCTTTTACCTGTTCCTGGTTCCATTAATTATTTAATACAATTGGTATACACTTAGGTAAACAAAGCAAGATTCTGAATACCATATAAACATCCAGTTGACTTTATTTTTGTATTTTCTCCCTGAAATGCCTAAGTAAGAGAGCTGTTTAGGTTCAAAACTCTAATCTCTCACCTGGGTTCTAGAATTTCAGTTATGCTTCTTGCCAACATATGTTTACCCAGATGGTACAGTATCCTTTCAAATACAAGTATGAAGGGGCGAATTCTTAAAAACATTCAGTAATCCCTATTTTTACCACCTAGAGATAAAATAACAACTTTGAGGTATAAGTATTTTTCTGTTATTTTAAATATAATTTGAGAAATTAATTGAAAATTTCATGGAGCATATTTTAATCATATTCACCTCACTCTCCATCTAATTTTTCCCAGAACCATCTCTTACACTTAACACTTCCTCATTTCAAATCCTCTTTTTTTGTAAACAATCCACTGTGTACAATTTATGGTATCTATGTATTCATGGGTATAGAGCCACCTATGTGAGCATAGTTAACCTACCAGGGACCACATCATTAAAGAACACTGACTCTCCCTTCCCCTGAAGTAACCAATCAATACCTCTTCAGCTAAGGATGGGGACTTGTAACTGGTGTTCACTGCTTGCAAATATGCTGAATGTCTTGACTTTATGTAGGTCTTGGTAGGTACCCACTGCAGCTATGATTTTTTTTAATTCAGGCATTCCATCTTGTTCAGAAGACTCAACCATGGATTCTTTTCTATTCTGTTCTTCTCTTTGTTTCTTTTCCATTCCTTTACTTTGATATCCTGTCATTATTTACTCTCCTCCTCCTCTTCCTCCTTTTTTGTTGTCACCGTCATTTTCTTCTTCTTCTTCTTCTTCTTCTTCTTCTTCTTCTTCTTCTTCTTCTTCTTCTTCTTCTTCTTCTTCTTCTCTTCTTCTTCTTCTTCTTCTTCTTCTTCTTCTTCTTCTTCTTCTTCTTCTTCTTCTTCTTCTTTATC
>NW_026068166.1:192719-251888 GCF_014885135.2 Alexandromys fortis
CTCCCCCTCCCCCCACTCCTCTCACCCTCCCTCTCCTATCCAAAGAGCAGTCATGGTTCCCTGCCCTGTGGAAAGTCCAAGGTCCTCCCCCCTCCGTCCATGTCTAGGAAGGTGAACATCCAAACTGGCTAGGCTCCCACCAAGCCAGAACATGAAGTAGGATCAAAACCCCTTGTCATTGACCTTGGCTTCTCATTGTGCTGAGTGTTATACTTTGTAGTTCTTTGGAGTTCCAGTGCTGTTACTATAGGAATAATGTGTGTGTATGTGTCTGTCTGTGTGTAATTTGGTTTGAAAGAGATAACATGTAAAGAACAGATATTTGACTTAGACAACTCTACTAAATGTGATTGTGCGTGTGTGTGTGTGTGTGTGTGTGTGTGTGTGTGAGAGAGAGAGAGAGAGAGAGAGAGAGAGAGAAAGAGAGAGACAGAGAGAGAGACAGAGAGAGAGAGAGAGTCCTATATGAACCATTATAATTGACAGTAACATGTTATTAGTTCAAAGATTAAGCATGTGACCAGTTTGGAACCAGTGAGATATACTGTGAAAGCTTCTAGGAATTTTTTTTTTCTTTTTATTTTCTACTAAGTAATATACTATCACAATTCTTATATCACCTGCATCCATTTCAACACTACAAGAGAAGGAAATGTGAACTAAGGGTGCTATATGAAAAACGGATACTGTGGTCGAATTTAGCTCATAGTTTCTTTCTACAGTTTGTTGAGATAAACCAGGGAAACTATTTTTTTAATGTTTTGCTTTGTTATTTTGAACCCAGCCCAGCTTTCTGTTTTGAAAAATTTATAGATCCTTATTCTCACAGCTGCTCTCATTATGGCAGGTACTCTGTGAGGCAGAGATAAGCAACACAGATGAGGAAGCCCAGGCAATGCAAGTGCAGACTCTGTAATACAAATGCCCAGGTTAGATTAGACCTCCACGATTAGCAAATGCTGGTACTCTTTGAGTCATCTACCTTCAGAATCATAGCTAACTTGCATACTTATTACGAAATTCAAAGATAATTACAGAGCCATCAAACAAGTTCCCGGTAAAGCTTAACTACTATTTCTATTGATTTGCATTGTGACATTTTATTAAAATCTTATAATCATGCTGCAAGATGCTTTAACTCTTAAGTTATGAATAAGGCATTTAAAACTGTGGTTAACTGATATTCCCATGGATATGCAGGCATAAAATAATGATTTGTTTAAAAAGTCCCTTCCTCTCATAATCTCCCTCATGTACTCTCATTAATATATTAAGTATAATAAATAAGACACTTGGTGATTGATCACTACCATTTCTCCATTGTTACATTGTTTTTGATCCATATTAAGAGTTCAGTAAATATCACAAAGAATAAACAATTTCCCCCAAATGTGATCAAGGGGTAGAACTATAAATAAAGAATTTCAGCATTCTCCAATATATGCTGTAGTAGTACTAATAAAAGGCATTGAAAGACATGAATAAAGATATCTGGGAGCAATGCTGTTACTCCTCTAATGAGTATATGCAGTTGTTTCATTAGAATGTCAGATATAGCCAGCCATGGTCTTATACAACAGTCATACCTTGGAGGTTAAGATATGAGGCTTACTATGTTCCAGGCCAGCTTAGGCTACATAGCAAATCCTATGTAAAAAAAAATCCCAGACAGATACATAGAGCAAATTAACAGGTAGCTGATTGAAGAAAGTGAAGATATGTATCTACTGAAATGATGACACATACTTAAAAGCATATGTTTGGTCTTTCCTATTGCTTCTTTAATTTTATTTTCCATAGCTTTGATTTCTGTCATTCGTACGTCCACCATTCTGAATGTCAACCTCTAGTACTAATGCAGTGGGGTGAGTTTCAAGATTTGTATTTGATGCCAAATAGATTATTTCTGGCATTTTATCTCTGGGGCCATAGTATGGCTGCTAAGCACATAGATATAAACATGAATATCATCACTGGATAGAATCTATAACCAAACTAATGGAAACTGTAAGATGGTCTATGTGTCTATAATAGGAGACAAGTAACCTAAGAATATATATACCACATGCCACTGAAGTAACCTTTTACTCATGACTAAATATAGCAAAACAAATCAAAGAACAGAAGTTTATTTGACATCACATAATCAAAGAAAGGGAAACAGATGGTTATAAGGAACATTTATCCAAACTACACCAGAATCAAAAGGAATGGTGGTCATTCAGTACAAGAACGTTCTGGAGTATAGGAGAATCCACTTTGTGTGAGCACGTCCAAGTTTCTGTTATATTACCTTCAGTTCACTTCAAAGAAAGCAATATTTTTATGCTACTTATGTAATATATCTTATATTGAGGAGTAGAGGGAATATAAGATATATAATATTTCTTATATTGAGGGGTATAGGGAATATAAGATATATAATATATCTTATATTGAGGAGTATAGGGAATGTTTCTGAGAATTTACTGACATCCTCTAGATTATTGCCTTGTTTCTCTCTGCCTCATTTCTGACTCTTATGTTTTTCTTACATCCCTCACTCTCCCATGGAAAGCCTGAAAATATTAGGTACCAGTATTATTGTTCATAGATTTTATTTCTTTTGTTTTTTAAATGTATGATTATCATATGCAATACATCACAACTACTCTCCCGCCACCATCCACTCCTCCTCTGTTTCCCTTTAGAAAAGAGCAAACCTCACAGGGATATCAACCGAACATGACATAACAACATTCAAGAAGACTAGGCACAAAGCCTCATTATCAAGTGTAGATAAGGCAAACCAGTAAGAGGAAAGGGGGCTCAGGAACAGGCTAAAGAGTCAGAGACACCCACACTCCTACTGGTAGATGACCCACAAAACTCCAAGCTAAACATGAGACCCCTGCTTAGTTGATTCTGTGGGCTCTGTCCTCAACCACTGACTCCTACAATCATTTCTCTCTTTCTGTGTCATTCCCACCATCTCTGACTAATATTTGTCTATGAGTCTTTGCATCTAATCCCATCAGAAGCTAGATGAAGCCTCTCGAATGACAACTGCGTAATCTATGAACATAGCAGACTAGCATTAGGATTCATTTCACTAAAGAATTTTTTTTTTCTTGGCCAGTCATGTTTGGTTTTACCCCAGAATTCTGGATAATCCAGCTTCCAGTTCCTGGCCATCCATGTCTGGCTTGGACTCCATCCTATGGAATAGGCATCAAGTTAGACCAGTCCTTGGTTGGCCACTCCTACAAGGTCTGAGCCAAGATTGTTGCCCCAGGACATCTTGTAGGAAGAACGGGTCAAAGATTTTTTGACCAGGTTGGTGTCTCAGTCTCACCCCTGGAAGCCTAGCCTGGTTACAGAAGATGGCAGGTTCAGGCTTTATAATGTCCTTTACTGGTAGTCCTCACTAGGGTCATCCTCATAGGTTCCAAGAAGTTTCTACTGCACTAGGTTTCCACATCACCCTTCAAAGGCCCCCACACAGTTCCACCTGTGGTCTGTCCACCTATTCCCTCTGTATCTTGTTCTCCAACTCGATTACTCCTGTTCCTATCCTCACCTGTCTTCTGCCCCCCCCCTCCAATCTATTCTATTTCCCTTTCCTAGGGAGTTCTATACATCTGCCTTTAGAGTGCTTTTTAAGTAGCCTCTCTGGATCTTGTAGCATAATTATTTTTTTAACTAATATCCACTTTTAAGTGAGTGCATATCATGTTTTGTCTTTCTGTGTCTGGTTCCCATAATCCTCGAATATCTTCTTCAATTCCATTCTTCATAGAGTTGAAGTGTTTTTGTCCTACAAGAGTCTCTTGGTTAGGAGTGCACCAAGTTATTTTATATTGTGTGTGAATTTTGTGAAGTGTGTTGTTTCCCTAATTTCTGTCTTAGTTCATTGTTTATTTGTATATAGGAGAGTTACTGATTTTTCGGTTAATATTGTATCTAGCCACTTTGCTGAAGGTGAACTCAGTTTTAGGAGTTCCCTGACAGAATTTTGTGGGTCACTTACTTATACTATCATATTATCTGAACATAATGATACTTTGAATTCTTCATTTCCAATTTGTATCCATTTATTCTTATTGCTCTAGCTAGAGCTTCAAGTACTATACTGAATATATGTGAAGAGGTGGGCATCCTTGTTTTATCCTGATTTTAGTAGAATTGCTTTGAGTTTCTCTCCATTTAATTTAAAATCAGCTATAGGCTTGCTGTAAATTACTTTTATTATGTTTACGTTTGTTTCTTGTATCCATATAACCACAAGACTTTTATTATGAAGGGGTGCTGATTTTGGCTAAGTCATTTTTAGCATCTAATGAGATGATAATCCTCTTTTTTCAGTTTGTTTATATGATGGATTACATTGACTGATTTTCATATATTAAGCCATCCTTGGCATCTCTGATATGAAATCTACTTAATCATGGTGCATGATTGAAGAATTCGTGGATTCAGTTTACCAGTATTTTATTGAGTAATTTTGCATCAATGTTCATAAGGGAAATTGATATATAATTCTCTTTGTTGAGTCTTTGTCAGCTTTGTGTATCAGGTTGACTGTGACATTATAAAATAGATTTGGTGACATTCTTTTTTTTGTATTTAGTGGAATAATTTGAGAAGTTTTGGCCTTAATTCTTCTTTGAAAGTTTTCTGGGCCTTTTTGTTTATGAGACTTTTAATGACTGCTTATATTTCCTTAGAAATATATTTAAGTTAAATAACTCATTTTGATTTAAATTTGGTAAGTGATGTCTATAAAGAAAGTTATTCCCTTCTTTTAGATTTTACAATTTCGTGGAATACAATATTTTAAATTTTATAATCACGAACAATGATTGTTTATACTTCTTCAGTGTCTGTTGTTATGACCCACTTTTTTTTTGTTAAATTGTATATTTATATATTATTTGCTCTTTTTCCCTCGTAGCTTTTAATATTCTTTCTTTGTTCTGTGTTTTGATTATTATGTGACAAGGCGACTTTCCTTTCTGGTATAAGGTACAAGCTTATTGTACTTTTACAGGCATCACCTTCTTTAGGTTAGTAATTTTTTTCTTTGATTTTGCTGAAAATATTGTCTGGGCCTCTGAGCTGGGGTTCTTCATCTTCTTCTTCTTATTTTATTGTTATTATTATTAGTAGGAGTAGTAGTTTTGATCTTTTCATAGTGTGCCAGATTTCCTAAATATTTTGTGTCAAGATTTTCTTTAAGATTTAACATTTCCTTTGGCCAATGAATGTATCTATTTCTTCTATTGTATCTTTTCCATCACTTGTATTCAGCTGGTGATGTTTGTGTCTTTAGTTCCTACTAACATACATAGCTTTTTCATTTCCAGAATGCCCTCTGTTTGTGTTGCTTCTATTTCCATCTTCAGGTCTTAAACAGTTTTATTTATTTTCTTCAACTGATTGTTTTTTCTTGAATTGCTTGATTTTCTTTAAAGAATCTACTTGTTACCTTTTTTTTTTGCTTTTCCTTGATTACTTTAATGGATTTATTCATGTCTTAAGGAACTCCATCATCTTCATATAGTTAGTTTTAAGGTCTATTTCTTCTTATACTTAAGCTGTGTTGGAGTATTCAGGGGTTGTTGTAGTCAAAAAGCTTGTCTCTTGTAGTAACATATTGCCTTGGCTCTTATAAATTGCGTTCTTTTTTAATTAATTAATTAATTTATTTATTAAAGATTTCTGTCTCTACCCCACCGCCTCCTCCCCTTTCCCTCTCCCTCCCCCAATAAAGTCCCCCTCCCTCGTAGGCCCAAACAGCAATCAGGGTTCTCTGCCCTGTAGGAAGTCCAAGGACCACCCACCTCCATTCAGGTCTAGTAAGGTGAGCATCCAAACTGCCTAGGCTCCCACAAAGCCAATACGTGCAGTAGGATCAAAAACCCATTGCCATTGTTCTGGAGTTCTCAGTAGTCCTCATTGTCCGCTATGTTCAGCAAGACCAGTTTTAACCCAGGCTTTTTCAGACCCAGGCCAGCTGGCCTTGGTGAGTTCCCGATAGAACATCCCATTGTCTCAGTGTGTGAGTGCACCCCTCGCTGTCCTGAGTTCCTTGCTCGTGATCTCTCTCCTTCTGCTCCTGATTTGGACCTTGAGATTTCAGTCCGGTGCTCCAATGTGGGTCTCTGTCTCTGTCTCCTTTCATCGGCTGACGAAGGTTAATATGCTCTACTATGTTCATAGCAGCATTGTTTTAATAGCCAGAACCTGGAAACAACCTAGATGCCCTTCAATTGAAGAATGGATGAAGAAAGTATGGAATATATACATATTAGAGTACTACTCAGCAGTAAAAAACAAGGACTTCTTGAAGTTTGCAGGCAAAAGATGGAAATAGAAAACACTATCCTGAGTGAGGTAAGCCAGACCCAAAAAGAGGAACATGGGATGTACTCACCCATATTTGGTTTCTAACCATAAAAAAAGGACATTGAGCCTATAATTCGGGTTCTTAGAGAAGCTAAATAAGAAGGAGAACCCAAAGAAAAACATATAGGCATCCTCCTGAATATAAATTGCATTCTTATACTGGCATCTAGTCATTTGTGTTTGAGGTAATTATAGCTCTAGGTGATGATTTCAGTGTTATGCTTGGTGGATAGTTGTTTTATTCACTGGTTTCTGATCACTCTCTGACCTTCTGGTCCATATGGCCAGGGACCTTTGAGCAAGGGATCTCCACCGAATTGAGGGATGGACACCTGTATTCTTCATAGAAGCAAAGGCCCAGGACCTTCATTATTTTCTTGGTTTTCTCTGTTTCCAAGTTTGGCTACTACTTAAGAAGGTTACATTTTAGACTAGTTCATGAGTTGAAAGTTTTAATAAATATGCTCTAAGCATTTGGTATGAGACACGGCAGGTTTAATCAGACATTAACAACTAATTATAAAATCTGTAGATTGATGCATTTTATTCTTAGAGGATGAAGGAGGTGGAATGTTAAATGAGAAGGAAAAGTTAACATAACTGTACTAAAATCCTTTCCTATCATGTTACTCTCTGATTTCTAGTCTGTGATTTACACTCCTGGAACCTCAGGTTTCTCTTGGGAAGTACTACAAAAAAGATGGCGTCTCCAAGGCTGCAAATGTGTCAAAAAGCATTAACTTTTATCATTATTTTATTATCTCAATTATTTATATAGTCACAGTTTGTTGGCAAGAGATATTTGTCAGTAGGAAATAAAAGCATGCTGACAGTTCGAAATGAAAATATGGATTGGATATTGAGCAAAAGCATTTTGTTCAGTAAAAGAGCATTAGAAAGTACTATACATAGTTTCTACCATCGCTTGCTTTTGCTGCAGCTTTGGGATTTCAGTAATAAATCATTGCCTCATACGCTTCCTTTAGCTTCTTTTTTTTTTTCCTGCAGTCAACATTAGAAGATCAGGAGCAACTTCCATATTATTAAAACCTGACAAACATTTCTTTGGACCTGATTATACTTGAACCTTTTTAAAAAGGCAGATTCTGTATAAAAAGTATGTCCTTCTGACAGCAATTATTCTTTGTGATGCTCCTCTTCCAAAGGCATCTGTAGCATCTTGGTCTTACAAGTTCTTTGTATCTTTGGATCTCTTTGTCTAATATTTCTTCCTCTATTATTTCTCAAAACTTGTATTGTACTGGATATGGTAGTCCTCACTATAATCCTATAACTATTGAGGTTGAAGCAAAAGCACAGTGCACAGTGAATTTAAAACTGGTCTGATAAAGATAGTGAAGATGTTGGCTCTTAAAACTTGATATGCTTCTAGATATATCTTGCACTGTTTCTATTATCCTGTGGTCTTCCTCATCATTCCTGTGACTGAAACTACTGGATGTGTGTGTGTGTGTGTGTGTGTGTGTGTGTGTGTGTTTTACCCCAGCCTGGTATCTACTTCATCCAACAGTTGTGTATCTAGCTACTTTAATTTGGAAACATCAAATATTTTGTAAAGTATACTTGTTCCAAAAAGCTGTTCATCAGTTTTCCTGCTGCCATCAAACACGGTTCTCGCTTGGCTATCATATTTCAGTTATTGTAACACTATTACCACAACTAGTCATATCTATCCATCAGGTCCAACGCAGCACACACTTTGAGTACTTCCCGTTTATTTCAATTGAAAATAATCATTTTAATTGATAGTTGCATCTTCTACTACCTAGAATAAGCAGCCTCTTTTCCATAACTCTGCTCTTGTCCTCTCTAGTTTATCTTATATTCTCCTGGGTAATTTTCATGAATGCAAATATGGACTTGTCACTTCCTTTACTAACCACTAATTATATTGTTCATATTTGTATCATTCCTTACCCAGTGCTTAGCACATACCACTGGACCTAAATCTGCGATGAAGGAATAAAAGCTAAAGATTTCTTGGTTCTCTTTCCTCCTGATTGAGCCATGATGGTTATTTTGAAGTTAGATTGAAGATGTGTTGATCTCTCCCAAATTTCATTTACCATTAAAGCACTGGAGTACTTCTATCTATCTATAAGAAGTACTGTATTCTAGTGCCATAATTTTTAAGCTAAAGGCTTTTACGATCATCTAGGGAATCTCACAAGTCTGATGAATTCTGCAATATTTTGTCAATTATATCAGAAAAAATAATTAAGACTGGAATATCTTTTTCTTAGCTTTCAGTTTGGGGCATATATAGTAGGATTATAACAATATTCAGTGGCACACTTCTTCATTTCACACTGATCGTGAAGATGACACCACAACAGTTCTAAGAATGCAGGGCATACATCAGCAGAAAATGTGACAAACTTCAGTTGTCTCATTTTAAGAAAGAACTGCTTTCTTAACACTAAATGGTTTTTCCCTATTCATTCTTTCCTGTATTTACTTAAGGGGAAATAGAGCAAAGTTGGGAGTTTTGATAACATTTCTATTTTCACTTAGATTCTAAAGAACAGTGTTAAATATTAAAATTTTTTAAACATAAAAAAATTTCTCCCATTGTACATGACATTTTTTTCTTGGTAGTTGTTCACTTAAATGTTTGTTTTGTTTTTGCCATAAAATATATTTTGATCATGTTCTTTTCTCTCCTGCCTCCTCCCAGATCCTCCCAAACTCCCTAACCAACCAAATTCACATTATTTCTTTTTTCTCTCTCAAAACAAAAAAACAATTCTCCCAAAGCAAAAAAAAAAAACAATTCAATAACTAAAAAAAAAAATAACAAAACCAAGCAAGCAAAAAGGAAATAAACACATCCACAAAATAATAATAATAAAAAAAAAAACTTTGTCAGTCATTGCCAATGGCTAAAAGCTTCTTCGTTTAGGATAACTTGCCTTGATCAGTACTGATACCTTGTCTAGCTTGTACCTGTGCAGACAATGTGCATGCTGCTTCAGGCTCTGTGATTTCCTGAGTTTTTCAGTTCTCCTGAGTCTGGAAGATTCTGGCTTTCTGGCTCTTATAATCATTCTACCCACTCTATTCAATAGTTCCTTGAAGCCTGAGGGGAGGGGTTTGATGAAGACATTCCCTTTGGGGCGAGTACTCTTAAAGTTCTCATTCTCTGCCCACTGCCCAGTTGTGGATCTCTTTGATAACCACTCTCTTCCCCACTAAGTATCTACTCTGATGAGTGTTGAGTGATGCACTGATCAATAGTTCTAACAAGTTATCATAGGGACTAGTTATAATCCTAATTTCCTTTGGGTCTTAAATTCAATTAAAAGTAATTGATATACTCCCATAACATCTGTGCTACTATTACAATAGTATTATTTTAAAGCATGACAGTGTTGTAGTTCTCACGGTTTGTAGCTCAATTGTATTTATAATTATCTTTTGCCTCCAGTAGTGCGTGGCATACCTTCCCATGACATAATTCCTAGTCTGTAGGGATGAAGATTCCCATTGGGAACCAGCTGGAATACTTTGTTTTTCATGACAGAAGAAAGTGTTGGATTTAGCAAAAGGGCCTCATGATTCTGTGAAATTTGGGCATCCAGTCAACAAGCTGTAACCTATTCCTAGCACTGGAGATTTTAATTGGTGGTATAGGATGTCTATGTTTCCCCCTTTATATAGGTATGCTATTTAAATTTCTTTCATATATATATATATATATATATATATATAAACATATTCTTGTAAGTTTTCCATAGTAGTAGGTTTCCATCGTTTTTCAAAAGGTCATTAATGTTAGTTGTCCCTCTTTACATCATTTTCCCTATGTCACAACACATTTAATTATCCTGTTCTACTTTCCCCTTCATGTCTCCTTAACACTGTATTATATTTCCCCTTCCTTGGGAGATACCCCCTCCCCCTTGTCCCTTACTAGTTACTAAGACTTGTGATTATTCAGATTGTAGCACACATATCAAAGGCTTAAAATCTAGTATCCTCATATAAGACAAAATATGCAATATTTATCTTTTTGGGTCTGAATTGGCTCACTCAGGATGATTGTTTATAACTCCACCCATTTACCAGCAAATTTCATTTTTTTCAATAGCAGAATAATATTTCATCATGTAAACATACCACATTTTCATTATTCATTCATTTATTGATGGACATCTAGGCTATTTCTCATTGCTTGCTATTATAACTAGTACAACAATAATAATGGTTGAGCAAATACCTCTATGGTAAGATGTAGAGTCCATTGGGTATATGCCCAAGAGAGCTATAGCCCATTCTTGAGGTAATCTGATTCTCGGCTTCCTTGGGAACCTCCACAGTGAATTCCATAGTAATTAAAACAGTTTGTACTCCCATTAGAATTAAATGTTACCTTGTGCATGTATCCTAGCCAGCATGTGATGTCATTTTCTTTATTGATCTGGCCATCCTGAAAGAAAAAAAAAAAAAGATAAAATCACAAATTAGCATAAGTTTGCTTTCTCTGATAGCTGAGGATGTTAAATATTTAAGTATTCTTCAACCATTTGTGTTTCATCTCTTGAGAACTCCTTGTTTAGTTATAGACCTTCTTCTTAATTAGATTGTTTTATTGATGTTGAGGATTTTTTCAGCTATTTATATATTTAGATAGTAGCTTGCTATCTGATTATATTTAGTTATGATCCTTTCCCATTCTATAAACTGCCGCTTTGCTCCAATGGTGGTGTTCTATGCTACACAGAACCATTTAAGCTTCATAAGATCTTGTGCATTGTTATTTTTAATACCTGCACTCTTGTGTTTTCTGACTTTGAGTTAAAGCCTATATCATTTCATACTTTCTTTCCTATCATATCAGGGAGTGCAGTCTTTTTTTTTTGTATTTGAGGTAAAATATTTATTAATGAAGCTTTTGTCACAGAAAGACAACAAGGGGAGGGGCATAAGTTCATGCACTTAAGGGTAAGCAGAAATTCCCATCTTACTCTTTCAGAAGGAAAAAAAAAGTGAGGTTTCATTGTATTTAGATTATGAAAAGCCCACAATAAAAAAAAACACTCAAAGTAAGGTTGTCCCTGATTCCTTGGTGGCTAGAGAAAGAAGAATGATATGTAGCTGGAAGTATTCTCTGTCTCCCTGGTCCCTTCTTATACTGAGGTCCTTGATACATTTGGAGTTGAGTTTTGCCCAGAGTGATGAATATTTATTCATTTTCATTTTTCTTACATACAGCCATCTAGTTTTACCAACAGCATTTATTGAACAGGCTGTTTTTTTCCTCAAGTATGTGCTTTTCAGCTTCTTTATCAAAAGTAAGATATCTGAAAGAATTGTTTTGTGTATTCAATTTGATTCTATTAATCAGTATGTTTGTTTTTAAAGCAATATTATGTTGTTTTTATTACTATAACTCTGGAGTACAACTTGACATCTAGGATGGTGATACTTCAAACAGTTCTTTGATTACTCAAGATTGTTTTTAGCTATCCTGTATTATTTCTTTTTCCATATGAGCTTGAAGGTTGTTATTTTTTCAATTTCTTTGAAAAAATTTTTGCAGTTTTGTTAGGGACTTCATTGAATTTGTAGATTTATTTTGATAGGATGGCCATTTTTACTATATTAAATCTACAAATCCATGAGCATGGGAGATCTATTTTCTGTTACCTTCTTCAATTTCTTTCTGCAGTGTCTTGAAGTTTTCTGTATACAAGCCTTTCATTTGATTTTAGATGCATTTAGATGCATTTTAAGTCTATTGTGAACGATGATGTTTCACTAGTTACGTTCTCATGTTGTTTTTCATTTGTATAGAGGAAGGCTAGTGATTTTGTGGACTAATTTTGTATCCTGCTACTTTGCTAAGAGAGTGTGGCCATTGTAGAGGTTTCCAACAGAGTTTTTAGGATCTTTTATGTATAAATTCAGGTAATCTACAAATAGATATCTTGACTTCTTCCTTTCTAATTTGTATCTCCTTGATCTCCATCAGTTTTCATATTGCTAAAGCTAAGACTATATACTAAAGCTAAATACTATATTGAATATGTATGCTGCGAGTGGACAACATTATCTTTGTTCTTGATTTTAGTGGAAATGCTTTGAGTTTCTAACCATTTAGTTTGATATTTTCTCTGGGCTTGTTATAAAATGCCATTACGAGGCTGAAGTATGTATTTTATAAGACTTTTTCTCTTTAGGACTTTTATCAGAAAGGAATGTTTGATTTTGTCAAACTATTTTTTTGTATCTAATGAGAGGATCATGTTATTTTGTCTTTCAGTTTGTTTATATATTTATCAATGCATGTATATTGAACCATCTTTTCATGATCATGAGGGATGATGATCTTTTGATACAATCTTTGATATGGTTTGAAAAAAATTCATTGGGAATTCTTGCATCTATGTTTACATGGGTTAGTGTTCTATAATTTCTTTCCTTACTAGGTCTATGTTTATTAATTCTTTCTATTTTGTTTTTATGGTATTGTATTTCCACATCATTTTGATTTAATATTCTGGGATTATTTATTCCTCATGTCCTTTTCAGTGTAGTTAACCTTCCCTTGATACTGAAGATTTCATCTGAGTGACTTCTACAGACCTGAATTGACAGGAAAACATACTTTTTCTTTCTCCTTTCTTTATTTTGATTTTGTTTTTATATTCTGAGTGCAGATTCCCCTCAGTCCTTTCCTATAAGACCCTTAACACTTTCCCCCATATCTCACCTCTTCCCTGTCCAGATCTGTTCCTCCTTTGTTTCTCTTCAAAAAAGGACAAGCCTCCCATGGATATCAAATAGCCAAGGCACATCAAGTTGCAGTGAGACTAGGCACCTCCTCTTCTATTATGGCCAGACTAGCCAAACAAGTAAGAGAAAAGGGCCCAAAAGAATGCAAAAAAGTCAGAAATATCACCTGCTCTCACAGTTAGGTGTCCCGTAAGAAGACTAAGCTACACAACAATAAAATGTGTGCAACAGGCCTATGTCAGTCTCATATAAGCTCCCTGGTTCGCGGTTCAGCTTCTGTGAACCAATATGAGACCAGGTTAGTTGATATTGTGGGTTGTCTTATGGTGTCCTAGACACCTATAGCTCCTATAATCCTTTCTGCTCCTCTTCTGTACAATTCTTCTAACTCTGCCTAACTTTTGACTTTGGCTGTAGGTTTCCACATCTGTTTCCATCAATTGCTGGTCGAAGCCTCTCTGATAACAATAGGACTAGACAACAACTTTTTCTGTTGTTTTTTTTTTTTTTTATCCCAATCATATTTGGTTCACTCTTAAGTCTCTGGACTATTCTGCTTCTGAGCACTTTCCCTCTGGACTCCCAGTAAGGGTATCTAAGGGTATGGGTCTCAAGCTGGACCAGTCATTGGTAGACTACTATCAAAAATTCTGCACTATCTTCCCATCTTCTGATACCTTCTCCAATTCCTTTCTTCAAAGACTTGAAGTTCTTGTTATGCATGTCTTTCACTTGCTTGGTTAGTTATACCAAGATATTTTATATTATCTATGGCTATTATCAAGGGTGTCTTTCTAAACCTATTTATCATTTGTATATAGGAAGGCTACTGGTTTATTGAGTCCATTATTTATCCAGGTACTTTGCTGAAGGTTGTTATCAGCTGTATGAGTTCCTGGTAGAATTTTGTTGTCACTTCTCAGTTCATCTGCAAATAGAAGTACTTTGACTTTTTCCTTTCCAATTTGTATTCACTTGATCTCCCTTAGTGGTCTTAGTGCACTAGCTCAAATTTCAAGTACTATATTGAGTGAGTAGCTATGGAAAGCGCGGAAAACCCAGTCTTGTTTCTGATTTTAATGGTTTGGTTTAAGTTTCTTTCTGTTTAATTTGACGTTGACTGTCAGACTGCTGTATATTGCTTTTATTATGCTTATGTATGTTCATTGTAACCCTGATTTCTCTAAGACATTTATTTATGACGAAGGGGTGTTGAATTTTGTCAAAGGCATTTCCAGCATCTAATGGGATGATCATGTGCTTTTATCCTTTTTTTTTTTAAATCTGGTGTATTTACACTGACCTATTTCATGTTTTGAACCATTCCTGTATCTCTGGAATAATGTCTACTTGATAATAGTGAATGATCTTTGTGTTGTTTTCTTGGCTTTTGTTTTCCAGTATTTTATACTAGAAATTGAATATTTTTGCAACAATGTTCATGAGCAGAATTGGTCTATAATTCTTTCTTTGTTTAGTCTTTGTATGGTTTGTGTATCAGGGTAACTGTGCTCTCATAAAATGAATCTCATAAAGTTTCATTTTTATTTTGAGCAATAAGAGAAGTATTGGTATTATCTTTTCTTTGAAATCTGTTTGAATTCTGTACTAAACCATATGGCCCCAAACTATCCTCTTATAACCACTTCATCGGTACCCCTTAAATCTAGTGGTGTTATATCTTCTTTACCCAGTTGTTATTCATTAGAGATTTTTTTTATTTTGCATAAGTTTGCAGGTTTTCTATTGTTTCTTTTGTTGCTGAAATCCAGCTTTAATTCATGATGGTCTGATATGATACAGGGAGTGCTTTAATTCTCTTATATCTGTTGAGACTTGCTTTGTGACAGAGTATATTGTCAGTTTTGAAAAAGGTACCTTGAGGTGCAGAGAAGAAGGTATATTCTTATGTATTTTGGTGAAATATACTGTAGATATCTGTTAGGTACATTGCAGACATTATGTCAGCTAAAACCAGTTTTCTCTTTTTTGTTTCTGTCTGAATGACTTGTCTATTCATGATAGTGGGGTGTTGAAGTCTACCACTGTAGTTGGAGGCTGCTTGTTTGTTTCCTGGCTGCCCAGACCTAAAATAATCACACAGAAAATGTATTATTATAATACTGCTTGGTCTATTACCTCAAGTTTCTTATTGTTTAGCCCTTATATCTTAAATTAATCCATTTCTGTTAATTTGTGTATCACCATGTGGTTGTGATCTACTAGGTTCTATTTGGCATGTGGCATCTTTCTTCTGCAGCAGCTACATGGCTTCTGTCTGACTCTGCCTACTCTGTCTCTACATCTACCTGCTTGAAATTCCTGCCTTGCCCTATTCTGTGCTACAATAGGCCCAAAGCAACTTCTTTATTAACAAATATTATTCACAGCATATAGAGGGGAATGCTGCATCACCTCCCCTTTTCTGTCTAAATAAGAAGGAAAGTTTCAACTTTAACATAGCAAAATTACATAAAACAAAAGTTATCAAGCAAGAATTACAGTTACAATATTTATATCTACTTTATCTTTTACCATAAATAAGGAAAACTGTAGTAATAACTACATATTCTTCAATTCCATCAAAGACTCCAGAAGCATATACTATTACCTAAATAAACAGGATATGCATTGTAAGGAACTTCCAAAACTCTAAAATTCATAGAGACATCTCATTGGCTGTACAGTTACCCAGATTTCTTCTATAACATTGGGGCATCCTATCTTCAGCATACAGGCTTATAGTATCTGGCAGACTTTTCCATGTAGCAGGAAATTTTATAAACAGTTCTACCTGTATTAGCAGTTTGTCAGTGAATTTCTTCTGTGTCCTGCGGAATGTCTGGTAGACATTCACAAAGCAGGAACCCCGAAAGAAACATCTCATTTTAGGGAAGTTCAGCATTAATTTTCCTTTGGATCCTCCATGTCCAGTTCATACAGCATAACATCAAATAGTTCAAGAAAGAACAATTTTTTGCCCAAATGGCTAACAAACTCCATAAGGAGTCTCTTCGATGCCCATCATCCTCTGGAAGTAGACTGATACTGCCAGGAGCAGATGTGTCTCATCGTCATGAAAAGCCCTAAATTCTTAAAACACTTTAAATACCATATTCTGTTAGTCTTTGAAAAGATTAAAGAACAACTATTCATCTGAAATATATCTCTGTACATCTAGAACACTTAACTAACATGACTACAAGTTTGACTTATAAATGTCTATCTATTAACCTGTATTTTTGATTATATATTACATTTTAAATGAACTGCACAAGCACAATACCTTAAACAAGAGCATAAATATAAATATAACAAAACTGAACTTAAACTTGTATTAATAAATCAAGATCCATATCATTGCAGAGTATTCATCTCTATAGCATATCCTGTTTTACATGTAAACAAATATTTATAACATGTTTTGTGTTATGAATGTGTTAGATTATAATCTTCTTTGATCTCACTATCAATTTCTTCTATTGCATCTTCTATACCTGAGATTCTTTTTCCAGTCTCTTGTATTCTACTGGTGCTGATCATGTCTATAATTCCTGTTTGCTTATCTAGATTTTTCATTTACAGGACTCCCTCAGTTAAGTTTGTGTTTTCTGTTTTGCTTCTATTTCCATTTTCAGGACTTGAGCAGTTTCATTCATTTCCTTCATCTATTCATTTGGAATTTTTTGCTCTTTAAAAGGGATTCTTTAAGGCCTCTTGTAGGGTCTTTATCATCTTCATAAGATTGAAGTAATGTCATTTTCTTGTGCTTCAGCTGAGTCGGAGTATCCAGGGTTAGCTGTAGTAAAATAGTTGGGTTCTGATAGTGTCATATGCCCTGGATGGTCTTGATAATGTTCTTATGCAAGTCTCTAGTCATCTGCTTTGGGGGTTATTATAGGTTAGTTGCTGATTTCTGAGTTTATATTTTAGATTTTTTTCTTGGCTTCTGTTTCATCTTTGGTCTTCAGTACAGAGTAGCCTGAGGTGAGAAATAAGTCCTCAGGTCCAGTATTATGTCTCCACTTGTGTTTTCATTGCCAGTATTGCCTGTGGGATTACAAGTCCTGGGTGGTCACTTGGGTTTCTATATGGTGTGTCTTCTGGTAAAGTAGAAGTTTTCTGCTGATATTATGGGCTGGAATATGGATCCCAGGGGAAGGGTTGCTGTTGGAGGCTGGTGGGTGGGCTTTAATGACTGTTAGGAGGCAGTGGGTAGTGTCTTACCTGGAATCCATACAACGGGTCTGGTTTCTGGTAAAGAAATCAGAATCATGGTGAAAATAGTTATTTAAATTTGTTTTTATCATGTGTTATTCATCCTCTGTTCAATGTGATTGATAGTTATGCTACGTGTAGTATTCCGGGCTGATACCTGTGCCCTCTCAGAGCAAGTAAAATATCCTGATGTGGGATTCCCCTATGTATGATGTGAATATGTTTTATTATCATTGCTTTAAAAAGAAGTTTTACCTTGCCTTATAGAAGGGCCGACTATAGCTAGACAGAAAGTCCAAATGAAGATACAGAGAGAAAGAAGGCAGAGTCAGAGTGAAACCACATAGCTGCCGAAGGAGAAAGACATGGGAATCTTACAGGTAGACTACAGCCTCACGGTGATACACAAATGATTAGAAATGGGTTAATTTAAGATATAAGAGTTAGTTGTTAAGACACCTGAGCTAATAGATCAAACAGTGTTGTAATTAATATGATTTCTTTATGATTATTCGGGTCTGGATAGCCAGGAAGCAAAATTGTAGTCTCTGCTTACGATATCCATCCAGGCCCTTATGACTTGCCAGGTCTTCATTGAAAATTTAGATGTTTTTCTAATGGCACAATCTTTATATATCTCCTACTCTTTTGTTTCCTTCCCGCTTTTAATATCATGTGTTTGTTCTTTGGTTTCAAAATAATTATGTGTTGTGGTGAATTTATTTTCTGATCCTGTCTATTTGATGTTCTGTATTCTTCCTGTACTTTGATAGACATCTTTTGGGGGATATTTTTTCATGATTTTGTTTAAAACATTTTCTTGGGGTTCTTCTCCTTCCTCTATACCTGCTATGCATAGCTTCCATCTTCTCATAATGTTCCAGATTCCTGGTAGTTTGTTACTGAATATTTTCAGATTTAAGTGTTTTTTGACTGGGCTCTCCATTTCTTCTACTTTGTCTTTAAGAACTGAAATTTTTCTATATTCCATGTCTTAAAAATCCCTATTAGTAGGGATTATTTCTGAGGTTCTTCTTTTTAAATCCTGAGTTTATTTCCAGTCTTATCTCAGCTAGTGATTTCTTTAGTAGTTCTGTTTCTTTGATAAATTCTGCTTTCATGCCTTGATCTGTTTTTATTATTTCATTCAACTGTGTCTTTGTGTTTCCCTGGTCTCCATTAAGGCATTTATTCATAACCTCTTTGAGGTCTTTGAATATATTCATAATTCCTGTTTTAAAGGCCTCATCTCATGCTTCAGTTAGATTGCCTTTCTCGGGGCCTGTTGCCATAGGAATCCTGGCTTCTGAAGGCTGTGTACTGTCATAGCTGTTCACAATTTTTGTCTCTTTTTTTGCACTGGACTCTTTCCTATTGTATTATGATATTTGAAATGTTTCTTGGCAAAGATTCCTGGTCTTGTATGCTTTGAGTGGATATTCCATTCTTGGGTTGTTGTTGCCATTTTGGATGCTAACCAAGTGTGGTATCTGTGGGCCCCCTGGTAGAGAGTGTTTCTGAGAACTGGTGGGAATTACAAAGAAATGGAGATAATCTGTAAGAAAGTGTTGAAAGGGGATGCAGAAGAGAACAAGTGGGGGTCCATCGAGAGGTGGATGCCATAGTTGATAAAAATGTAGTGGGAGACAGTGTTCCTGGCATCAGTTTGCAGCAAGTCTAAAATTAAGTCTGGAGATATCAAAATGCAGTACAAGAAATTAATAAAGGTCATGTATTTGAATCCTAGCCTAGTGTGGTAACTGGAGTCATTGGTAGAGAGTGATACTGTTGGTTATATGGTATCACAAATAAATAGAGGTAGGCTAGAAAGAAATACTGACTAGAGCAGTGGAAAAAAGGACTAGGAACCTTCATCATATTTAATTTAAAACTCCTTTTTACTTTCAAATTCATTCTGTAGCATAGGAAACTAACTGTCCATCAAAATCTGCCGCCCCTTTATACTATAGGTATATTGTGATCCAGTGACTAAGCCATCATTTGCGTTTCCTAGCTTCCTTCTGCATAGAATGAGAGCCATGTCATTAATTCTTACCACTGAAATGTGAGTGGTAGTTATTTTGCTTGGATGCTTTTTCCATCTTTTTATCTCCCTTGGCTCATTCAGGAATTTTGAAATAGTAGGAGATGAAGCGCAGTCCAGAAGTATTCAACAGTATGGAATGCTTTGTGGGGAGATGGTATTCTCAGACAAGTAAAGAGCAACCAAAAATGTGAGATCTATTTGTTATAGCAATTTCATTTCCCTAAGTAATCCACAAGTGGATAAAAAATGTGCTTCAGCTATGAGAAATACTTACATGTCTGATAATAGAGAGAGAAGTAAATATATTTAAACAGAATGTGGTCATGTTCCATTGAAGATAATCTGTGATGAATAATATTGTAGGTTTTGAAGTAATATTAAAACCTTGGGCACGAGAATTATATTAATTTTCAATTCTGTGCATATACTGCATTCTGTCTTCAAGTTTTAGTACGACTGACATATAATAGTTTATTTGTTTCTTTTAATTTCCACGTTTAAATGTCTGTTTGCCTTCTAGGCAAAAATTAAGTCCCATTGTGGAATGAGATTAGATCAACACTTCACAAAGATCATTTTAGTTCTCTGTAACCTTAAATGAAGTAAGCTAATAAACCATTAAATTAGCATGGTGTAAAATGTCCCGAAGTTTTAATATGCTTTTAAGTGGCAGCTCTAAGCTTATTATCTCTAAATCTAAAGTCAAAATAAATGTCCTTCATTTGGCAAAAAGGAGATGAGACAAGAATTTTCAAACAATTAACAAAATATTTTGTGTCTGAAATGTAAAGTATAGATTATCTAATAATTCCCGAATGATTGTTTTACCTGGATATACACTTCTCATTAGTAACCCTAGATAAATCCCCATGGTTTCTCTGTGACATTTCCTTCAGACAGTCTCAAATATTTCTACAGAAATTATATTGTCCTTTGCATTCATGTGACTGGGAAGGTAGAAATGATTATAATGATAGTTAGCATTTGTTTAAAGGTTCCGATTTATAAAGGGCTTTTGTATTCATATCCGCACTTGATCTTTATGCTTTGACAACTCATTAGCCTTGTTACCTGGGCTCCCTGGGGACTGCCTGAAACAGCCTGACTTGCTCAAGGTCATGAAGCTACAAACTCAGACCACATCTTTTTTCTGTCCTGGCATACTTGTTACATGTAAGTCATATTTCAGACAATTTAAAAGGATGATTTAAGAAATGAATTCCTTCTAAGAATTTAATTTAAGCTCTCCAATAATTATACCTTTTTCTATTATAGATATTTTTATTTTTTTTACATATTTTACATATTGAACACAGTTTCTCTTCCCTCCTCTCCTCCCCAGTCCCTCCCCTCATCTCCCATCTATACCTTTACCCGTTCTTCCTCTGTCTAGGTTCAGAAATGAACAGGCCACCCATGATAGTCAACAAAACATGGCATATCAATTTGAGGCAGGACCAAGTTCCTCCCCTGGCAACATGGCTAGGCAAGGCATACTTATTTTGAACTGTAGAAGCTTATATTATACACACACAAATAAACGTTTTTCCTCAGAGCTTTTGTCTCAATTTTAAACTAAATAATTTAATTGCACTCTGAACTGAGAGACATTGTTTGCATGGCTTATCAATATTCTTTGTTAACCCTATTATAATTTCATTATAAATGCCCATTTTGTTAGACATTGCTTTACTCCAAAGATCTTCAACTTCAATACAAGGAAACACATATGACTTGAAGCTATTAATCAGTTTCCTTCAGAACAGCTCAAATCTTAGGATAGTTTTGAGATCCCTAATTGCATTCATTGGAGAAAGATAAGGATGCTTACATCCAGAAAGCTCTTTTGAAAAGCACCTACACTTGTTGGTTGTGTGATTGCTTAATATTCGCAGAGGGTGCTGCATTTTAGAGCTTTGATTTCTTTCCAGAGTCTTGATAGCTAAGAGTTATAGTCAATCTTCTTCTATGTCAGACACTAGTCAAAATGCTTTCTCGGCATTAATTTAGGTAATCATTTTAACAAGCAGAACCATAGATAAAGTAACATTCCAAAGATTACAACCAACCATAGGATTCCAGAGTCCCTATTTCCAAACATTCACTACATCGCCCATCTCAGAACTTAGGCATAATTATGAAGTCATTTGTTTTATTTGGTATCAAACTCATAATGATCTGCCTGGCTCTGCTTCTCATGAAAATTATCATTAAATAGCTAACTAATTAAGTAAAAACTATCTTCAGCACATAGACACTATTGTTAACCAAATTACATCTCTTCAAGTACATGTTGAAGTCCAAAGTCTCAAAACAATGGTCTTGAGAGATTGCTCTTTTGAAGAATTGATTAAGGGTGAATGATGTAATATGCATATGTCTTGAATCTATCATGAATAGGTACCAAGTCTAATAACTGGTCTTAAATACTTGTTGAACCCACCATCTCTGATCTACTCAAAAATTTAAAAGCTTTTAAATTCTGGATGCTATAGTAAGAGCCAAACAGGAGTCTGAGTTGTAGCTCCTTGTAGAAGCATTAAAGAGGATCCTTAGGTCAGAATTAGGCTACACTTTTAATGGTAGGGATTGATAGAACAGGGGACTTGGATGTAAACCTTTAAGCTAAAGAAAATATTTAATATATTTTTAGAACTGTGGTGTGTATAAATCATGCTCTAAAGATGACTTAGCTCTATCAGTATTAGTCATGATGATGCATTTAGGTATGCCTCTTAACAGAAATATAGGGGAAAATCTGAGCTGGTACTAGACAAGAAGCTATGCTAGAATTCTAACTGTATTACAAATCCTGTAAGACAACAATTACTGTCTAGTCCCTATATGTAAATGTGATATTTTGCCCATGAAATTGATCCTAAATAAGTATTTGTTGAATGAAGACTGGATAAAGTGATTTCCATACAAAATCAAACATTATTTGATACTAGAAGGAAGAAACATAATACTAAAGACAACTTTTTGTCCAAGAAATTTTTATGTGACTCTCGAGTATATTGGTATATCAAAAAGTCATGTAAATCAAAGAATTGCTGATAACAAAGCATTAGAAATGTATTTTAAAACTGTTCTTTTACATATGTTTAATTAGCCACTTACTAAAATTAAAGGAAATATATAAACTAATAAGAATGAACTTGTTTATTCTTACATAAAGAATAAAATCTGCACTGAATATTTGATAAAACAGATGTATCATTAATGTTTTCAAGATAAATTGGTATTTTTATTTTATAATCATCAATGTAGAGACTGTTTTCTTGTATAAACCCATACTATAAAATGACCAAAGATTATTTTAGTACAAGTTTAAAAATTGTAGGAACTCATGTCCTATCCCAAAACCAAATTCTTTTGGAAACTTTAAAACTCACATCAGAAACAGATTATAAAATCAAACTTTATTACACAGTATAAAAAAATAAATTTTCATTTGATGCATACTGAGGAATAATAGTAGGAATTTTTTTTTTGCTTTTCAATAAGAAAACCATTGCTTGTATAAGCAGAGAACTTTGTGCATACAGTAACCACTGCAATTCATAGCAGAATAGTCTAGAATCTGAGTCTAGGTATTCCTTGACATTGGATGGTTTGATTAAATGATAAATGAAACCTTTTTATGTTGTGTGTATATGAGGTCACATGATGTAACATGACAAAGGCAATTAGTGAGGATTCAGGATGTTTGGTCATTTTGCAGCATTACGGTAAATGATGAACATCCTACTATCTTTTTTTGTATCAGTTATGGGAAAGCATCATTAAACGGGTGAAAAGAATGGGAATGAGACTTGCTGCATTCACATTAATGATATGTTGATTTTTAAAGCATTTTAAGTGTAAAACAATTAAGGATAAGAAAAGGAAATATTTCAAGAAAATATTCTTTGCCGTTTCCTCTTGGCTCCCCCACATAGAGGTTCCTCCCTGTAAGATGAATTAGCCTAAAAGCTTCTCTGTAGGTTCACGTAATTTTCTTTCCTAAATGTAATTGTAGTGACAATATTTAATCATGTGAAAAATAATAAAACATTTACAATATTTGTACATATCTTTAACATTTGTATTTATCTTATATCTTCCTCCTTCTGAAAGCATATGTTAACCAACTTTATAATGCCAAATTACTTAAAATGGAATTTCTGTCTATTCTTTCTTATCAGTGATCAATTTACAGGTATTTTTTTAACAATAGTCAGTCAAAAAATATGAACATGAGTATATCTCTAAGAGGAAACTGCTTAAAGGAAAACAATGAATAGCTCAAAAATTCAATCAAAGACATTCTGAAGGAAGTGGAAAATAATCTCAAGTTTCAAAAACACTCCCTTTAATCTTCAAATAACTTATAACAACACTTTTACTGAATGACAGACTCCGTTTGCCAAATATGTCAGATTTTATGGTTTTATTGAGAACTGGGCATTCCAATTATCTGTTTTTCTGAAGTCTTGAAACTTTATTTTGTTTTAAATATATTTTTAAAATATATTTCCTTCGAAGTTCAGGACTGATAACACTTTCTACCTAGAAAATACAAAGATCCTGGTGACAACTCCAGTCTGCTTTCCATGAAAGCCAGATATTACTGCAAACCACAGCCAGATACTGTAAGCTATAAAATTATAATTCACATTGACTGACATGATCCAAAGTCCCTTTCTGTACCAGCTGCAACAAGGTTGCCCTTATGAAAAGTGTTAGGCATACTTTAGTGCATTTGAAAATGCAATGACTCCAAGAAGAGCTTTGAAAAAGTGGAAAGTAATCCAGATCATATAATCAAACATTTCTAGTATGGGTTTCTTTATTTGTTGTTGTTCGTTTTCTTTTCAAAGAATTAGTAAGGTTATTCAGCCACATGAATGGAATTTAAATTTCATAAGGATAGCATAAGGTTTACCACACCATTAATAGCCCATTTTATAGGAACTAATGTTTCTTTTATGAGCTTCTTACAGGTAACCTGCATGTTCCATAATCTCCCATGCTGATGAAAGTCTATGAACAAAATAGATACTTCTAGGGCCTATGGTCAGAGTTAGAACACTGCCAAATGAAATGACCATTCAAGGATAGCCATAAGCTCAAAATTTTGGGGAAAAAGTACAAAGGGATCTGGAATCATCTAAGAAAGACTAAATATAGGAGAAGGATATTAACTAAGTACACCATGCGTTCTGAGCACAGCTGGAAGGGACACAAGGTGAGCTGAGTACTACCTATGTCCTTAGAAAATGTGCTGTTTAGGGAGGAGAGCTGGAAAGTAGAAAGTTCTTATACAGAGCAGTAAGTGATATTTTAAAAATAGATACGATGAACTGGGCAGCATAGTGGAGAGACAGGCACTGTAAACGAACCAAGAACATCTAGGAGAGATGTCACTTATATGATGTTCTTTCAGACAGGATCTTTCAAGAACAATGACTATGTGTGACGCTGAAACACAAAGGAAATATAGAGATACAGTAAGAACAAAGCTGGATCCCATGATCTTTGAGTTCGTTTAACCTATTTGTTTAAAAGAAAGAAGATTTTTCTTGTGTAAAATTGTATTGCGACACATTATTTAGCAGATGGTTATTTAACAGATATCAAAATAGAAGGAATCCTTGAACTTTATAGCCATGTTTATGCAGTGGCCAGAAGAACCAGACTCTCCTTATGTCACCATTACTAAAAACAGTGGCACCTGCTGCTCACGCCACCTGGAAGATTAGGTGTATCTTCCTAAATAATACTATCCCACCGACCTTCTGCTAAGAGTAGTTCTGAAAAAAAAAAAAAACTTAATGTTCCATCAGCATGTAATGAGGATTACAGTCATTAGTGAAATTAAAGAGCCATTAGGTAAGGAGCAGAAGGAATAAAAGATAATCCATCAATTTGGTGAATGTTGTCAGATGGTTTCTGGGGGCAGGACAGCCGTGCATCCAAGTAAACATTGAGAATATTTATGCCCTGTACCATGTGTACTTGTTTCTGTAATTCAAGGGCACTACAGTAAACGGCAAAAAGGTTTATAGCTACAGAGATGTTTTGAAAGCCAAAGAGAAATTTTAATGTAAATAGCTGTGGAAGACCTTTTTTTTTTTTTTTTTTTTCCGTTCCTGCAGCAGTTTTCCTGGAAGCCAGGTTTAAGCATCAGCACTATGAGCATCAGCTGGGAACAAGATAGCTTGATTCTTGATTCTTTGGAAAGTGGGTGGTACAGAATATTATCCTAGCTTTTGACCAGGCTTTGAAGGGAAAGGGATTCAAACCCCAGTTTGAGAACACTAAATTTCAACATGCACCTGTAAGTTTATTAAAACTAAAAGTTCTTGGTAAAACCAAATCTACTAAATCTGATTCATGTGAACTGAGGTCAAGAAAACTGTAGTCAACAATATCTGCAATTGATTCTTTGTCTTTCCTATACTAAGGATGAAACACAGAGCCTTGTCTTTGTTAGGCAAGAGGAAATGACCCACTGAGGGGCATAACTAGCCTCCTCTGACTAATTATTTTTAATTCATGACAAAATTGGAGAAACATTGACAGAATTATTGGTCCTAAGGCTGATTTTATACTTGAATGCATTTGAACTTTTCCAGTTCCAGAATAAACCCTAAATAAATTCATTCCAAATCTAGGAAGGCATGGGAGAAATAATCAATATTTTGAAATGTTCTTTCAGTGATTCCAGAATGTAGAAAAGTTTCAGAGCCTTTGTTGTGGAATGGAAGGGAATAAGGTGTACAAAAGTTTGAATGTTTGATGCCACCTTTAGACATTCTAAAGTTCTAGGATGACACTAGGTTCGGGGGAGTTTATAAAGCCTCTGAGGTTGCTATGAATAGGCAGTGAGCTGAGGATGAGAAACACAAGCTAAATTTCTTCTTATTTCATGAAACCTTTTCATTGTTTTCAGCATTGATAAATTGCCACTATTTCCATCTCTGAATCTTCTTCTAAATAGTGCATGGCATCCCATGGTAGCAACCACTGTACATGTCTATGGCTTGTAATTGGTACTAGTTTGTGATTACAATATAAATTCCTTGAGTGTTGAGACATTGTCACCTTTTTATATCCTAGAAAGTGACTAACATGTTGTTGAGTATTAAGACTCTCTGTTGGCTTGACTATAAATATGGGTTTCTTCCTGGCAGTGAAGTACTTCAGAAGTTGTAGAGATCCATGAGGTTACTCAGGATTCTACTTTTGTTACTAGTGGTAGTAACAGCAGCTTTTTATTAAACACTATGTTCTGACTTTGAAATGTTTTAAATAATCACACCAGCTGTTAAAATTATATGGATTTCTGTTGAAGGAGCTGTGGGCTGTGTTCCTGCCACCCAGCTTCCGGCTGCCTGGCTAGCTTATGCCCCAAAATAACAACACACAAACTGTATTCATTTAAACACTGCCTGGCCCATTTCTATTAATGTGTGTAGCACTGAGGTGTGCTTACCAGGAAGATTCTAGCCTAAGTCCATCCTGGGTCAGAGCTTCATTGCATCTGCCCCAGAGAAGAGAGCTATCGAGTCTGAGCTCACTTCCTCTTCCTCCCAGCATTCTGTTCTATTTACTCCACCCACCTAAAGGCTGGCCTATTAAATAAGCCAAGGCGGTTTCTTTATTAGCCAATGACCTTCCTCCATCAGATTTTCCTTCCTTAGTGGATAAGAAAACATAGACATAAAGTGTTTCATCAACTAAAACCTCCCCCACTTCACAGTATGTAGACCTAAAAGAGGCGTCATTCTTGTATCCAAATAAACCCACCACTGTTATGCTAAAAGGAAAATATTTGCCATGACTTGTATACCTCACTTCTAAGAGACCCAGTGAGACAATTTTTATTGTTTGAATTCCCAAATAGGTATAATCATCTTTAAGGGGTAAAAATGTTGAAAATATATGTCACATAAAGAGGTGCTATATATTACGTAAAATATTTAAGCCAATTCATGATATGGAAAATAAAGTAATACCTTATAATTATGATGATGACAATGATGAAGATTACCTTTATTAGAATCCCAATTACTTTTTTGTTCTCTGTGATATCATGTTGACTCCTCTTAGTTGATTGAGTGGACCATCTTGGTATCTTTAATCCCCTTTGACTCCTACACTTGCTTCCTTTCTTCTGAGGGGATTTCTTGATCTCTGAAGGAAGAGATCCAATGTCTGGCTGTGGGTCTCTGCATCTGGTCCCTTCAGCTGTTCCAGGTAACCTCTCTGATGACAATTATTGGGCTGGACAGTGATATATAAGGGTATCATAATTTCATCAGGAATCATTTCATTCATTGGCTTTTATGGGATTTTGGTTGGTCGTGCTTGGTTCTACAGTAGGCCTATCGACTATCTGGTCTCCACTCCCTGCCTGGCCATCCAGGCAGTGTAGGGTGTCCCCTTCCATTCGTATCATGGTCTGCTCTCATTTTTATGAAGACTATGAAGTGCTGTAGTTCTCAGAGACAAATATAGAAGCTCCTTCATTATATAAAAATGGAAGTTTATTATTTAACTGTTTGTTTTAATGCCATTAAAATGTTCTCCAAAATATCAAAATTTTCATTAGGAAGCACTTTCAAATATAGCAATTCTGATATGCACTATGATTTCCATATAGATTAAATTGAACTTGTAAATCATTTCACAAATTATATTACTGATACCAAGAGTATATTCAAATTCACATTTGGCATGATGAATTGTATATGTTTAAACAAATACCCATTAAGAAACAAAGTTATTCCTTTTCTTTTCATTATCTAAAAATTTTGCCTATCTCTTTAGAAACATATTGCCCCTGGTTATCTTATTTTCAGTTAAATATTCTTTGCCATATAAAAATAATAACTCCAAGTCATCTTACTACTGTTTATCTATTTTGTAGATATCGGAACCAGAATAAGTGGGTGAGTTTGAGACAACAATAGCAAGAGTGATTTCTCAAAAAGAAATCATCAGCTATATAATGAATATCCAGAGTTGACCAACCATGAATAAAGAACTGCCAAGGAAATACACATTGCATTAAAGACGATTCATAGTTTCCAAAGACTTACAACTATTACATTATATACATACACAGAAATATTCAATATAATTATATCAAACAAACATCTTAGAATGCAGAATTTGTATGTAATTAAGTTTACAGACAGATCTGCAAGCTTGATTTTCTGCAGATTACATCAAAAAAGATTTAAGAAATAAGAGAGATTTGAACACACACATGAAGTAGCAGTAAGATTAGGCCAGAGTTGTGGAAAAAGTAACTATTTCCCATTGAGAGAGATTTATTAGTATTTATGAACTAGAGTGGTAAAACATAGCAGTAGGAAATACATCCAATTTATAATACCCACCAGTCTGGGATAGAGGTAACTGTGGGTTATAGTTTACTTAGAATAATTTTTGTAACTTGATATTTTTTGATTATTTGGGAATTTTACAAAGCATACAGAGATCACACTCACTCACACACATCCCACTCCTCACAGGTCTGCCTTTCCCACTCTAATAACTACCACCCCAAGAAAAAGAACAAATGGAATTTGTGTTGCTCATATATGCCCTGTAGGATGGCCACACTCCCAGAGGCCAGCTTCTTAAAGAAGACTGAGTTCTTCACCACCCTCACCCTGGCCAGACACAATCAATTGTAGAGAACCACCCTTCAGCATTCTTATCACAATTTTAAGAGTGTTCTTCAAAGGCTATCTGTCAAGCCTGATTCTTTTACTTGGACAAATAATTTTATATTGTGCTTTTTTTCATTCCGTGTAGTTATTTATTAGGTCTTCTTCTCACTATCAAAAGTATATTAATTTTATATTTAGTGATCATTGTATTTATAATGGTTATAAAATTTATATTATTCCAATAGAAGCATGAATCGGTGAACTGGGGCTCAATAGTAGAGCATTTGCTTAGCAATAAAAAGGCCCAGAGTTTGTTCTCCAAAACTACAAAGCCAACCAAAACAAAGATCTAGGCCTAGAGGGACAAGACCAACTTTGTTATGTTTCTTTTTTACTATTTTCTTTTATTATTTTACCCCCCAAACTGCAATAATCCTTTTCATTTGTCTGCCCAACCTGAGTCAAGGAAGCTTTGTGCCTACTGTTCCCAGTAAAAGAAAAGAGAAAGAATGAAGGTAGAAGTATATTGTGATGGCTCCAGCAGAAGGAACTGTTTCACATTAGTATTGGAGAAATGGAATGCATGAAATTTTAAGACTAATTATATTTGGGGGGTCATTTGAAATAGGAAGGCAAATAAGATTAGGATTTTGTTTTTGTTTTAACTATCAAATCTTACAGCAGTACCTTGCCAAAATAATAATAGAAAATACTTTAAGCAGTTATAAGAAATTGCACTTAATAAACAATTACGTAGGCATGAAAGACCTGAGAGAGAAACGATCAACTAAAGACAATCTAGACATTACCAACTGTAGGAGGCTGCTGCTACATCTGTAAGAGGGTATTTAAGCACAAGTTCTCAGGTGTCTGAACTGAAAGTTACACAGAATGAGCTGCAATCGATGGAAGATTGTCTGTCTACAACAGCAACACTAGAAGGAGGGATGTGTTCAGAAGGAAATTAGGAAGCTAAAACATCAGAGGAAATTCAGCCACAGCTACACACCACTCTAGAGCCAGGACACCGAAGTGTCTTGTATTTTCTGTTTCTCATGATTCAGTTCCCTGTAAGTGGATAAATTAATGGATAAGTGATTCTCGGAGAATGTGATCTTTAGGAAGACATGAAATGGATCTTAAAGGAGGTAGTGTTTGGTGCAACAGCTAAGCAGTGTGAGGCACGAGTGAAAAGCAGTAATAGTACAGTTTTCCTTCCTGTTGCTTCACACACACAAGCGTAAAAAGAAATGTTCGCTCAATAAGGCACACTAGCAGACCCTATAAGTCTCTTGCCTATGACTAAGATATTTAGATAAGACAGAAAGGATTCCAAATGTCACTGCTATGTAGGCACAACACAACGATCAGGCAGGAATTAATATTGTCTTGATATGCCGCAGCCATCAACTGTTTGTGTTCAACCAATGATCTTCAATGTAAATGTCTGTGAGTCTGCCAGCGACATTAGGACTAATTGTGTAGATTAGTGTAATGGAATTTTCCACTAACATGTAGAAAACTATGTCAAGCAATGAGTGCCTCTGTAGGAGTGATTGTGCTCTATTGACTACATTTCTTGGACTAATAATCCACTTAATTTTCCTGCATTCCCAGGATGTAAAAAAACAGATTGAATTAATTTTCAGCATTTGGTGGAACAATCGTTCATAAACTAACTCCTGTAGGAACAAGGCACAGAGAATGTAGCAATCAATAAGTTAGTCCTTGTCTTTTACTTCAGAGAGCCCTTAAAGCAAACAATTATGATACCTTTGATAATATTATCTTGGTGATAACTCAGTGATAGCTAAGCACCTGGAAAAGCCACCAAACTATAATTTGGGGGAATGCAACACTTATTTCCACAGATATAGAATCTGATAATGAATTAACTAATGGATGAGATGTCTTTCTGGAATGCAAGAAAAAAGTAGTAGCTTTTCAGTGACCCAGAGGCTAATATTATTTGAGTGAACACAAATATTTTTTGGATAATTCAGACAAATTTGTGGAATAATTAAGCAGAATCCAGAAAGTAAATGTTGTATAATAATAGCTAAAAACTGTGAGTGTGCCTCAATGACAGAGAAATTACGTTGTCTGCACATAACCCTAGTGTGCACCCTCCAAACCCTGCTAGCTGCTAGCTGCTGCCGATGATGATGATGATGATGATGAAGATACTAATAACAATAACAAAAGTGATTCATTAGATCATTAACAAGAAGCTTTTTGGAGACATAGTGGCCCTGATTTGTAGCATTTTCAAAACTTTGTGGCACAAATTAATCAGTATTGCCTATTTCAGGTCACCTTGTGATTTTATGAGTACTGTGCATTTACTTTAATAACTCAGTCACAACAGATACAGCAGGTGGGTAGTGTCTCATATAGGCTGAATATTCAAACATCTGCAATTCCATGAGCTTCATTTCACCAAACACTTGCAAAATTCATTCATTGATGTGCGCAACTGACAACAAATGATTTCAAGCACTTGTTAGGTGTCAAACATGGATTGAGTCTCTAGAAATAAACCTTAAAAATTAACTAAACTTTGTAACCACTGTGGTAAGCCATTGTTACTATACCCATTTTTGGCTGAGAATTGGGGATATATTAAACTTAAAGTTGGAAGGACCATATTATTATTCTCTAAATTCAGGGATTTATTGCCATTATATCCTGCTACCTACAGAATTATGGTGGATTTTAAATAGTGCTCCTGTGTTTTTAACACCATGGGGTTAGATAAGTAAAATAAATTTATTTGACCTTCTAAATAAAATTGGGTCATTTTTTTCCTGTAAGCTTTTCTGGTGTGAACTTTAAAATACTGAAATTAATAATTGTTACAACATCCTGAAACCACAGCACCTTCATTCAGAGAACACAAAAGTCGTTTTATATGCGCTGAAATAAGTTCTTCGAGTGAATTAAATAGTTATCACTGAAAATAAGATAGATTTTAAAACCTCCTTCATTCTATTAACTCTTTTATATCCACAAGCTCATAATATTATTCTCTGAAAGAAAAACATTAGCCTTTGTCAGTTTTCTCAACAAAACCACAAAGTAGTTGGAATTTAAAATGAAGTCAATCTAACTATTCCAGTTCAACCATGAAAATATTTTAGAGTATTTCCCACTTGTACAGAGATTCCAGTGTGCATTTTAACACACTTGCTTCATTTTGCAGATGTCTTTGCAAGAATGTTATAATGAAGTTCTGTGCTACAGAACATGTGCTTAATAAAATGGAGAGAAGTTGAAAGCCATAGATTTGAATTCCACCTTAGGAGACAGATATTCTGTGGCCACGTCTCTGATTATTTTGCAATTCTGACTCTGTACCACTTATCATTCATACATCACCTTTGAGACTTCTATCCCACAAATTTCTTTTCAAAATTGTGACCTCTTCTATAATTGTTGATACACACAAATATATAAAACCAACTAGCTCCAATTAGTGTTACTTTTATGTACACATGTGTAGAGTTTATCACTTGGAAATGGATAACTTTTCAGGGCATATTCCCTGATATAAAACTGATTCTCCATCTCTCAGGAGTCATTAGTTGCCTATAACTATTCATCTAGGGGTGGGGCCTTACGAAATTTACCTATGATATTGGCATAAGAACTGATGTATCAAATCTCTAGTATCTCATCTGCTGGTTAAACATGGAGCCTATGGAACTGTGTAGGTGATAGAAATCTTCAAAAATATATCAGAATATTTTTTATTTTGGAGCAGCTACCAATGAGTTTAAACAGGCAAAATAGTAATGCTTGTTAAACATTTTTAACACTTTTTTTAAAATTTATTTATTTATTTATTAAAGATTTCTGTCTCTTCCCCACCGCCGCCTCCCCTTTCCCTCCCCCTCTCCCAATCAAGTCCCCCTCCCTCGTCAGCCCAAAATGCAATCAGGGTTCTCTGCCCTGTGGGAAGTCCAAGGACCACCCACCTCCATCCAGGTCTAGTAAGGTGAGCATCCACGAAACTGCCTAGGCTCCCACGAAACCATGAGACCTCAAGAACAATGGCAACGGGTTTTTAACACTTTTTCCAGTGGAAAAAATGTATTATATGAATGTAGAGAAATAGGATTTGATAATTTCAATACATAAATGATGCTGCTATACTTAGTTTTCATCTTTGTGCCCAGGTTTTGCATTAATCATCTCTGTTCCTGTGCTTCTACTCTGATGTCTCCAGACATCAGACATCATTGCTACTAATGTCTCATTGAATTATTGATTACAAACATTCCCTCACATATCTGGACAACAGGAGTAGTGCCAAATCCTAGCATATTGTTTCGTACTAAATCTTAATTATACTAATAGCAATTCATCCCAATAAAGAATTCATCCAAACCAGAAGGAGAACACATGATTTTTTTTTGTTTGTTGTTTTTCTTTTTCTTTTATTGTACAGGATTTAAAATGAAACTGCTTTTGGCCTGTGTAGTCTCAGTGGGTATGTGGCAAAATTCAAGATGCCAGCTCATCTCACACCGAGTTTAATAAAGGGTGTCCTATAAAAAAGCTAATTTCTTGCTGGTAAATTGCTTTTTAAGTAATGCTAGCTGTTGTAAGGGACTGGTTCATAGCACTGACTCTAGGAGCCATGTTTGAAAGGCTAGATGTGCCCCGAAAGATAAGGTAGGATCCAGGTGGAATTCTTCTCCTTATGGGATGACAGTGCGTATAACTAATATTGTCCTTTGAGACTAGTTTGCATGCAGTTGCTGGTATGGCACTGTTCAGCAGCCTGCTGCAGATAAGAATGAGTGATGATGCCCTAGATTTTAATGGAACTTTTAGAGTGCATGCAGCAGTGGGGTGCAGTCTTCAGCAAAGAAAAACGAGCTGACTTGCAGGCATGAGAGGTCATCAAGAAAGATAAAGAAATAGGACATCCACTCTAGGCTAGGCAAGGCTCTTTAGAGGATATTATGGAAATGAGCAAGAACCAATTTAATTTTTATAATGCCACTCCATTTAACTTTAAAATACAAGGTCAAGGTACTCTGTTTTTCATAATGATTAAAGATTTGAAGCATTCTTTCTGGTGAACCTTGCTGTATTTGACAGAAACGGAATGTGGCAAAGAATAAAATTGAGATCAGAAAACAACCAAAAGGTTTTATACCAATTGCTGAAAACAAGGTTAGAAGGGAAAAGAAAGAAAAATAAAGAACTCTAAAGGGACATGATCATGATTAACCTATAGGAGATACTGTTCTTAACATTGATTTGGGAATGATAGCAAACCTTTTGAAAATATGCTTTAGATCAATCCAAACTTTTATAAATGGAAAAAGCAAGCAATTCCTTCATCTGGCTGAAAATTTTCTCTAATCATTTTTTTTGGTACCCTATCATCTTGAAATTTGTTAAAAGGGATGCTACTCTATGGACTTGAATTTATTGACATCCTTTTTCTTTTGTTAATGTTTCATGACACCTGCTATTTTTAATATATGTATGTATACATAATGTGATATATAAAGATTATATTATGTAAATACTAGATTAAAATATGTAAAACAAAAATCCTCTAAGGTCACATATTTCTCGGTAATGGCTCTATATGTAAATGAAGTTAACTGCTATACTGCAAAGGATCTTGAACTTTAAACTAAAAAAGTTTCTTCAACAAATTAATAGTTTGACCTTAAATAAATCAATAGAAACCGAGAAATACATTTTATGAAGCTTTTCTTATATAAAAGCAAATTTAATGACAAAATTAAACAAAACAATGAATAAGATCAAAATTTATTAACTGAAAATATGCATAATTCAATAAATAGCATTATTTTTCTGGAATTTTGACCTTTTCTGAAATAATGGGTTATGTAGAAATTATACCCTCATGGATAACTTGTCTTTAAGAGAAAGATGTTCATATTTTATTATATGCATGTATATACAATAAATATATATTTTAATTGTATAGTATATAATCACATATGCAATTATATATGAATAAAGCTTTCCTAATGTTCTTTGTATTTTAAAGATTTGTTAAGTGGCAAACAAAATATTTTAGACTTTTCATTGATTTGTGTGTAATTTTGACAACCTCTGTCTTTTTATAGGATTAATTTTTAACATAAAATATGCTTTACTTATCAAATAAATAGCATATTACCTATACCTCAATGTCTAAGAACACTTTTATGGCCCTTCTATTGTATCCATAACACTTAGAAATCTGTATTTAATACTTTCCAACACTATGAGACTGTTTTCTGTTTCTACTACTCTGTCCCTAGCACAGCAGTAGTGTAGAGACTAAGACAGGGCCAGCCCTAATAACATCTTATCAGCTAAGCAGAACTAAATCTTATCTAGCAGATTAAAGAAGAATGTTTTTCTGGCTGTCTACCTAACTAACTGAATCCTCTAATAAGTAGAGTTATTAACTAGGGCATATTTTGGAAGAAGTGACAATCTTGTTCATCATATCTACAATGTAATTTAATCTTCAAAATTGATAAGTATAAATGTAGTGCCTTGAAGTTAAGTTGCAATATATTGCATTTAATTTTCCTTTTGGATTTTTTTGAGATTATAATTTAATTACAACATTTCTCCCCATTCCTTTTTCTTCCAAACCCTCCCATATACCCCTTTTTTGTACCCTCTAAATTTATAGTTTCAGGTTTTTTTTACTAATTGTTGTTGCATCCCCAGATAAATAGATATTTCTGAATGCAACCTGTTCAATCCATATAATGTTATCTATATGTATGTTTTCAGCATTGATCATTTAGTACTGGACAACCAATTGTTATACTCTTCCCTAGGAAGATCATCACTCCCTTTCTCAGTTTTCCTCAATTGCCTTAATTGTCCTTTGTGTACATTTTAAGTTTTTTGAAAATTTTTCCCCATCCAGTTTTTCATGTTCATTGGTGTCATCCTTCTTCAGTTCAAATCTCAGTGGTCATGTTCATGAGACTTTATGGGTATCACTCTAATATTATTCATAGGAGACACAATCTCGCAGCAAACTCCCTGATCTGCTTCTTACAGTCTTTCATCTTCTCTTCCACAATGTTCTCTGAACCTTATATGTGGAATTGTTTTGTAACTGTATCCACAGGCTTAGCAATTCTGCATTTGGATTGGTTGTAGTTTTCTGTAATTGTCACATTTAATTACAAAGAGAAATTTCCTTGATGAGAAATTAAGACTATACTAATCCATGGATATAAGTAAAATGATTATTGATTGTGATTAGGAGGCAGGTGTGGTGGTGCACATCTTTCATCCTAGCACTCAGAAGGCAGCAATAGTTGAGTTCAAGACCAATCTTATCTATATAGTGAGTTTCAAAACATCCAAGACTATGCAGAGAGACCCTTTCTCAAATAAAAATAAACAAACAGACAGAAAACAAAAACAAAAATAAGACCATTATTAGGGATTATTCTGGTTTAGTCAAATTATTGGTTGTAAATTCCTAATAACCATGCCTTCACTGGCACTGAGTAGTTAACTAGGTTTTCATTACCGGGTTTGGTCCCCCTATTGTTGAACATGTCTTCCGACTAATTAGAAAGCTGTTGGTTATGGCCAAGGCAACTTTGCCACTACTGTACCCTAAGGAGTATTATGCCATGATTGTCATTGATGTGGTTCACATGTATCTTAGCTGGGTAGAACTATTGTTTGCCTCCCTCCTTCGGAAGTTTGTAGGGCATATTTGGTGCCATCAAATCTAGTCCTCAGGTAGGAAGCTTTTAGGTTACCTATGACTCAGGGATCTCTGGCCCCAGTATCTGAAGTTCATGGTGCTTTAAGAAATAGTGTTTTACCTTCCACTTTTGAGTGCCAACGAAGGACAACAACAGTAGACTCTATGTTTCAGGAATCTCATGCAACAACTCACTGTCATTCCTGGAGTTGGTGATTTGATTAAGTGGTCTTTGACTTTTGGAAGCACAGTCACTCCAGGTGAAGAAGGTTCATTAAAACTATACATGTATATTTATGCACAGATGATGCATACTTTGTATCTTTAATAATATGATTCCTTGTGACTTTTTATAGACATATTTGTATTTTATTTACCTCCAATGATATTCTATAATTATCTCCTTCCCATTTCCCTGATATGATTACTTGTAACCTGGTAATACCCTTTCAATTGCTCCCTAAGCCCTCTATCTTGGAAATGGTTCCATTTTACTTTCCTGATTTCTACAGTTACTTACATCTGATGATTTGAAACTAGGATCTCCACAATAAAACAGCATGTCACAATGTCTTTCTGGGTCTTAGTTACCTCAATAAATAAGATCTTTTCTAGTTTCATCCATTTATCTGAAAAGTTCATCACTTTTTCTTACCAGCTGAATAATATTCCATAGTGTATATATACCACATTTTCATTATTCATTCATTGGTTATAGTACATTTAGTTTGTTTCCATTTCTTACCAATTGTGAACTGAGCAGTGATGGACATAGTTAAGCAAGTATCTGTGAAGTAGGATGTCCAGTCCTTTGGGAATTTTCCAAAGAGTATTACATTGTCTGAAGTTTCTATCCCTGCTCGTCCTGCAGGCATTCAGTCCCCAAGACACAAAGGTCTATATTAATCATAAACTGGTTGGCCTATTATCTCAGACATCTTATTAACTCTTACATCTTAAATTAGACCATAATTCTTATCTGTGTTAGCCATGAGGGTTGGTACCTATTATCAGTGAGGCATTCTCAACTTGCTTCCTCTGTATCTGGCTTTCTCTGTGGTTGGTACCTTTTATCAGTGAGGCGTTCTCAACTTGCTTCCTCTGTGTCTGGCTTTCTCTGTGGCAACTGCAGGCTGACTTTTTCCTCTTCCCAGATTTCTCCTGTTCTCATTGCCCTGCCTATACTTCCTGCCTGGTTACTGGCCAATCAATGTTTTATTAAAGCAATACTATTGACAAATCTTTACAGGGTACAAGATCATTGTCCCACAGCAGTGTTATAGCTGGGTTATAAAGTAGATTGATTTTTAGCTTTCTGAAAATTCTGTACAATGATTTTTTTAATATCTGCAGCAGTTTTCAATTCCACCAGCACTGAATGAGTGATCCATAGATGAGAATATTTTATCAAATATGTTAAAGAAAATTGAAGAAATGAAGAAAATGTAAAAATATTTTTGGTGTATGTCTTTAAACATACACTGTACAAGTCTGTAGCTCAGGTGTCTCTCCCATATGCCAGTTCCCAAATAATCACTCAGTGGTTTAATATTATTTATAAGTGCTTGGGCTTATTATCAACTAGCTCTTACGTTTAAGTTAATTTTTATTAATCTATGTATTACCATATGGCCATGTATTACCAGCCTGCTGGCATGTTGTTCCTTGGACAGCTTAATGATGTCTCAAAGACTCTGCACTTCTTCTATATCTCTGCTTGGATTTTCCACTTGGCTCTATCCTGCCTTGCTATAGGCCAAAGCAGGTTTATAGATCAACCAATTAGAACAATACATATTCATAGCATACAGAAAGACCATCCCACAACACAAGTTTAATTCTTTTTTTATTCTTCAGTCACAGACCTCTTCTGACTTGTAATAGCTTGTCTTACATTTTTATTTCAACATGTTTAGGGTACATATCCAGTAAGGACTATACTTCCAATTTTGAATTCCGATCTATTCTAAGGCCAAAGATACATAAAGCATTACTATGTAGCCATGCTGAAAAGAGGCCACAACCCACAATTCACAGCCATTTCCTCCTGATGAGAAACCACTATTTATCGGTAATATATTGTTTGTAAAGTAGCATTTTCAGTAAGTTAGTATAACAAATATATTATCAATATATAAAATGGAAAATTTATTAGGGGCTTATAGGGATATAACTCTGTCATACATAATAATACACCTGTAATTATCATATATATATATATATATATATATAATCAAGCAACAAGAATATCACTGGAATCATTTTTGAGAAGAGACTAAAATAAACACATTAATCAAATCTAATAACTTTTCACCAAAAAACTGTATCTGAAATAGTAATTTTTTTATGTTGAACTTTAATTTGTCCATGCTTTCTAGCACCCAACATTTATATGTTGAAGGACAATACAAACAAATGTACCTTACATTCTTCTCTAATAGGCTTATTTATGCTTTGGCCATAGTGACGGTGGGTAAGAGTTTGTTTAAATCGTAACCTTTAATTTATGTTCTATTGCACAAAATAAGAGAGAAAGAAAGGGAGGATGGATGCAAGGGAGTGCGGAAGGGAGAAGAAGACTTTAGAAGTCTCATTTTTATTTTACACAAGTAGCATACAATATTGTACTACAAAGTTTAACATTTGCAATCTTGATTATTTATCATGCCTTTTAATAATTTTGATTCTTAATTAACTCTCAAAAATTTTCAGAGCAGTAAGTGCATGACAGACTTCACTTTTGCACAGTGTAAAAATGAGAATTGATCTCACATAATGTCTTGCCAGCCACAGTTTTAGAGTCATATGTCATCAGTGAAATCATGTCAAGCTGCAGGAGCCATGAATTTATGTTTCATGAATAAGTGCTCAATAAATAGTGGATTAAATCACCAGAATTGATTTTTACCTAGAATGATTTCCAAAACATCATCAAAGGCAAGCTTATTGAAGTTGTCACTGTTACTTCGGAGCCTTTGTTGTGCCAGGGGAACAGATGGGAAAATCAAAAGTGATTAGAGACCTAGTGCTGTGGGGGCGAGAAGGGCATCTGCCCAGAGAGACCCGTGAGAGTCTTCCCTGAGCAGTGTATTAACCCATGGGGATTAGAAATCTGTACTCCTATGTTGTTTGATATCCTCACCACATCTGATCCATCCTGCTTGGATTTGCAAATATTTCTCCTTGGTTTTGCAATATCCTTTGATCTATTTTAACCAATTTTCTAAAGACCATTTCATGCGGTTCAAGCATGATTCCCTGTTTAAACAGATAGAAATCACTCGAGTTGTTAGAAAAGTATTGTTTTTGTTATGAAGTAAGTAATTAAAATAGTTTGAATGTTAACTTTGTAATAACTCTAAAATATTGTCTGCCTCTGGCTCTCATAGCTTAACAATTCTATATCTACTACCATGGCCCATATAGGTATAATAATGAGTTTCTTGATTATGCTTAGTTAATTAGAGCTAATTTTGTGGTAATTCTTCTAAACACTCGAGAAACTGACAGTCCCTTACTTAAAAAATATATGGGCCTTTTTCACTTACCTTTCTTTTATATTAACGCTAATGGTTATATAGTTTTTAAGGTTAGCAAGCACCCATAGGAAAATTTTCAATCAAATACTTTAATTTTATGCAGTGCCTTATTTTGGGTTGCATGAAAGCATACACTAGATCATTGCTATTTATTTTAATCAGGGTAAGTAGAGAAAAGAATAGAACATTCCTGTGGATGTTTGCATACAGGTACAGAAATGCAGGCAAAGCTACCTAATTTACTTAATGACATTGCTTGGTCCAATGAACTCACCACTGGCATAAGTGAATGACCACTTTAAAAGAAGAACTATGATATTATGGATTACTTGTAAATGCAGTATTAAAATATTAATAGTAAAGAATTTACTGGTTTCTTAATGCTTTAATTTGTAGACTTCTCTAACCAGGTGTAAGTTTTTCCTTGTGTTGATAAGCTTCAGAGGGAGCTCACTGCTTTCAGTAAGAAATAGCTACCAATAACTCCCCTGTGATCAAAGTGAGGAGATAAATTGAACACATCTCAAATGTTCAAATAGATGACTTTGAGGGGGAACTAGTGTCCCTGTATTTATCGACTGTCAGAATGGAAGTGACTATGTGGGAAGACAAATCATGCTATTTGATAAATACTTTGTTTTCAAAGTGAAAAAGAAAATTTCTCAGTTTATGCATGTAGGATATAAGCACTGGTGTATATCTTTGGTTTACCAGTGAAACTTTTATGAAGTCAGAACTTTTATCTGTTTTAATGAAAGCCTAAGCCTTCTGGGGAAACTTTTATTAATTTTATTCTGAAGAAAATCTGACCAGGTTAAAGAAATCAGGTCAGGGTAAGACTTGATCCCAGTGGGAAACCTCACTTACATTGATAGGAAAAAGAAATTAAGTTTGTGTTTTTATACAAATAAGCCTTCTTCTAGAGCTACTTGACAATTCCATCCTTACATTTCTTCCATTCCATAGAAATATGTTAACTGATACATGTTTAATTAATCCTTTTATTGTGAGAATATTAAAATTAATTCCACCCATCAAACTGCCTGTGGAGAAAAACTGCAGAGCCACATTTTGCTAGCATTGAAGCCTATTTAAAACCACATGTATCAACAATGCCTGTCTTTTATTTTGTTGATGAAAAGCATTGTAAATAATGCTTGTTCCAAGGAAGTACCACAGTTTGATTACGTTTTGCCTGTCTTTCTATATTGCCAGAATATCTGGAGTTTTTACAGTATTTTTAAGGAGTTAATATGTATTAAAATATTTAAATGCTTGGAATAATGAAAAACAGGTAACTGGAATAATGTATCAAATTTCTTCTGCAAGTTTAATCTTCTGTAAACTTATCAGAGACAGACTAGCAGCAGTATACTATATAAGCCATGAATTTGTGCACTGTAGTTCCTTGTTTATTCTCACTTTCTCCATGAATGGAAGTTGACTTCAGAGCTATCCATATTTCACTGCCCACTGACTTCTCATGGATGCAGTGTGAACATTAATTAGACGAATTCCATAAAGTGTTATAAGCTCTTTGGAGAGAGATACTCTCTGCATAATTATACTTAACTCCCATATTCTCTTATGATATAAACTATTCTGCCAGAAAATCCTTTTTAGGGATTATCACTTAAAATGAAATTTTCAATATTAAAAACAGCAAGACTATTCACCCACTGACAGGCTAAAATACGCTATAGACAACTGCATTTAAATAGGCAGAAATTTTGAACTATAGAGTCATCCACGCCTGAAAATATTAAGAAATAATAAAAATTTGTGGTAAGTTTGGAATATCAATTATTTCATTAAGTCCAAACAAAAGGGCAAGTTTATTAATAGTTTATTAATAGTTGCATGAATCTTTATTCTAAAAATATGTAACTTCAGTTATAAATTCTTTTATGGCTGGGCTGTGAGATTAAAGTATACTTAATTTGCTAATTTGACAACAATTATTCTTTTTTGTAAGTTTCAAATTTAACTACAGATTTGGAATTGTAGAAAGCAGAAAGAAGGAAAGGAAGATAGGAAGGAAGTAATGAAGGAAGGAAGGGAAAGATGGAGAAAGTGGTGAAAAATAGGGACATCTTGGTTCCACCTACAGACATTTGCCAGGAATTGAAAATTATTTTCTTGTCATGATTTTATGTAGCCCAGGGTTTCATGCATGCTAAAGCAATTGTTCTATTGCTTTGCTGCATCCTCAATCCCAGACTGGAAATTGAAAAAAAAAAACAAACAAACAAACAAAAAAAACTCTACCTGTATACATTCTAGTACACAACTTAAGGCATATAAGAACACAAAAGTCCTGGCAGACTCAACAGTCTAATTTTACAGATACAGGTCACAACAACTAAAGGGAAAAATAACAATTCCTGGATTAAATACACAGATGATGGAAGATCTCTAGTCAATAAGGCCTATATTAATGGTCCATATTTCTACCTCAAAAGATCTGAATTAAAACTGTTTCTTCACTCTTCAAATAAATTGATTTTTAAAAAGTTCCCTCACAGGTGTATGTAGACAGTTGGGTTTTTGTTAATTCCAGTTGCTGTCAAGTTAGCAACCAATAATATCCATCACACTAAGGAATGGCACGTATACTGAGCGTATATAATACATGATGAACAGCAGGAATGTATGTTAGTGGTTTCTTTTCCATTGCTATAGATGGCATTGCTGCTTTGGTGGTCAGGTTAGTTGATTGGTGATGTTGATCTTGTCTCCAAGATCGCTGGTTTTTACTTTCTTAATTCATCTGTGCTTGGAATATCTTACAAGTTCAATACTTTTATTGTTTTGGATCCCTTCCACGCCTGCAACTCTATTAGATACTAAGGCTATTGCAGTAAATAAAAATTTGTCCTGAAGTTTAAGGAATCAATGTGGTGCTCATTGTCTTTTATTACTGATGAAAGAAAATTGAAGGAGTGCTTACATTTTGGTTCATAGTGAGTCAAAATTCAGTCATTAAAATATGGATTTTTATTTAGCCACATAAATCTCTCCAACTACATTTCTATTGACATTGCCTGTTTTCTTCCTAATTGTTATTACACAAAGCTGTACACGCCAGTACTTTAATTTGCCTTTTGAACAGTATTTTGAGTTCATTATTGTTCCTTGGCATTTTGAGTGGTAGCCACTGCATAAACAATGTTTAGAGACTAATTTATTTCTGGAAAATCACTTTAAAATTTCTGTAAAATTTCACTTGAGATGTTTCATAATATTTATTAGAGTTTTAGCCATGCAAACCTGGCTTTGATCACTGTTTTTTATCCTCAAGAACTGTAATACAGAGACTAATACCAATTTTTTGTTGTTTACATTAGCACTTAGTAGTCTTAAGAAAGTTTTAGTTCAAGTTCCTGTTCAATTTTTTGCTTATATAGTATCCTATCAGAATTACAGTTCCATAGTCAATCAATTTATGTTAAGATGCTCATCATTCATATTTATGAATGTTGTAATGATATTTGAAGTTTTCTATAATCCTCTATGTGTGTTCGTATTTCTCAGAAATACAGGCATTTGCTTGGAAAAAAAAAAAACAGTAATCAGATGTCATGTTTACAATTGTGTCATTAGTCTCATTGGAAGGAAGAAAAAGTAGTGGCAAAATTACATTTAACAAGTAAATAGGATCTTTATGTTTACCACGGATGTTGCCCTTCGGTAAAAGATGGTTAACACCTAATTGAAAAGTTTTACTGTATTAATTTTGCTTTAACCTTTAGCTAATGTGAAAACAAGGAATTATGTTGTAGAGTTAACAAAAAGGAAACTCATTTTTCTTAGTTTTCATCAATTAACATTTACTGAGTGACTGCTGGCAAGAGAAACTTAATTTGCTTTTGAACACAGAGTCTTTTGCAGTGTTATTCATTGCTCCTCCTCTTTTTGCCTGCCTTCTTTCACCTCCTTTTCCTCAAAGAAAAACATATGAAGGTATTTCTGGTTCATCACCGATAGAGTGTAATGCAAACATTGCAATAAATCATACAGAAATTATACAACTTTTTTTTCTCTTTTCATTTTATTTTTCCTAATAGAAACGTAATAAGCATCCCGTGTATAATTTAAAATCAAAAAGTACACTGAAGACAAATAAAATCAACCATGATCCTGCAAATCTACAAGCATTTCTGAATATTCTGTCTTGTCTTTATTGCATGCATTATGCTAACGCATATTCTCAAACACTAGATTTCACTGTAGATTTCCCTTCTCGTTTGTCACCAAAAGGAATACCTTTTATTACTTGCCACTCTGTACGGAAAGAATAAGTTTTAAATAAATTCAGGTTAGTGACACAAACACAAACCAGCTTTGAACTTTAGAAATGTCATTCTCTCCCCAGAATCTCAAGTGAGTTGAAAAAGACGTAAGAGAAGGCAGCAATGATGCCCCCTCTCATATTGTCCATTACACATCATTATTAAGTAAAAAAAACCTTTTGAAGCATCAAGAAATGCCCATGACCCCTTTAAATTCTTCAACATATCCTGAGTTCACACGAGGAGAAGAGAAAACATATATGGGCATTTTGCCTACTTTCTTTTTGTTTCTTTAGTTCATTTGCAGTCATTCTGTCTCTTGTCAACTAAATTTCGTTTACACAGAACACACCAGCCTGTTTGTAGCGGGCCTGTCGCTACTGTTTTGATACTGTGGACAAAAGCAGACAGCAGACCAGCAAATGAGCGAAACATTGCACTTTCATTGTCTTCTGTCATCGTAGAACCCCGACTAGGCCTGATGAAAGAAGGAAAACATGATAGAGACAGGGACACACAAAATCTGGGATTCAGTGATTCTCTATCTCGGGTTGCAAAACTGCAGTACCCTGAGAGATCAGTTTGTTTATGATATACAGTTAAACAGAGAGGCCTCACCTGGGCAATGCTTAGACACTCCCATGGAGATGACTTGACATGTCCATGTCAATCAATCATCATTACTCAGGACTTCCCATAGTCAGGGTTTCTTTCTTATGCTCCCCAGAGACTTCCGGTTTGGTTTTAAAATATCTCAGGTAATACACTCTGTGACAAAAAAGACAATGTCAGAGACTGAAAACTGCCAGGTTTCCTGTGCTGCTGACAGTTGTAGTTTTCAGTGTTTAAAACTAGTCAGCCATTTGCTTTTTCCTCACTGTGTGGAATCTCAGGGTGGAACAGCAGGTTTGTAGCATTTTCAAAATGACCATGCTGTTGAGTTTGACCCTAGTGATTTATGAAGCGCTTGCATTATTTACTGAAGCTAGGCTATCGTTATAATTCCTGTTGCTTCCCTGCCCGTTATCATTCTTGACAAACTCTTCCATCCGGTGCTCTATTTTCCTCTGTTTGCTTCCATTTATTTTTCTGAACAACCAGCTGAGCAAAGATTTACATAACTTTTGTTTAAACAAACCCTGCACAGTTCATCCTTTCAAAAGCCAATATCACAAACACTTTCGAGGTATGGTTACATTTTGCTATTTTATCCCTAGATTCTGTTTACTCGCTCTGTTTTGTGTGTGTGCCTGCATTCTCATCTTTTGTTAAGTCTTTTAGAGTTCCATGAAAAACCAGAAACCATGGCTACTCAAAAGTCATTAATAATGTGATTTTTAGCTACTGTTTCTGCTGGTAAATTCTTCGTTTCATATTATACTGTCTCCAAAGACCACAGAGAATACAGCCTGCTTATCTCTGTGCTGCAGATGATAATTTCTGGCTTTAGCCAATCCCAGGGCAGTTTGCTTACCGTCCAGAAGTCAATTTTGTCTCCATGTGACATTAGCATATTAAAAAGATTGGAGATTGACAAGTACAATGTTCTTATTAGGAAAGTAATCAAGGTTTAGAGCCTGTCTGTCGTGAAACTTCTAGCATCTATAAATGCCAAGGGGTTCACTACTCCTGACCCAGGCACCTATTTAAGATTCTTACCCATGTTAAGGGAACTAAAATGATTAGCATACTGATAAGATTTTCCTAAAATAATCTATTATTTCAGAATTATTCTTTCACCTCTTAATTAAAATCTTTCACAAATTTTCCAGGTCTTTCCTCTGCCACTGCAAGGCATTTAATTACCTATATTCCCCAACCTGCACCATATTAATTTTTTATGAAACTTTTATAGGGTAATTTATTGGAAGGCTGGCCTTGAGTGTCATTATGTTCAATGAATGACCTCTTTTGACAAAGAGACGGCTAAATTATATTGAAATGTTTTTAATCCACTGTGCTTCTGCTTAGACGTCAATGTAAATTTATACTACAAAATTGGAAATTGGCTTGACCTTAGGAAATAGTACCATATTGATTCTTCCTACAAATAAAATATAAGGGGATTTCTCTCCAACTTCAACACTCCCCCAAGAGACTGACTGTTTTTACATCATAGACTTTGATGGTCATGAAGAAAAATGCTATATCCTAAGGCAAATGAGGTTCCTTTTCACATAATTTTTTTTAGCTTTTTAAAAAATTAATCATCACTCCTTATCCTCTACCCCTTTAAACTTTAAGACACAGAAAAGAAAGAAAACATAATGTTATGTATAATTTTACTATATGCTTAATTAGTGTATTTTGTCACTATGCAAATCCCACAAGGTAACCAAACATGTAGCTATTTTATTTATTTCTGTAGATTATGTAATTATGGCAATAAATTTAAATAAGCTTTGATGTTTAGAAATAAGAGAAAATGGCCATTAATACAAGTAAGGGTGAAAACAGACTATAGAGGATTGAAGAAATGGCAAATACAGTACAGAGTAAAATTTTTAGTATTTGTCCTGGGGCTTTACCTATAGAATAAAACCTCAAGGTGTATATATGTACATGAGTGCTAATTAGCAACATTATCCATAATAGAAAAAGGATGAATCAATTTGAATAATTTTAATTTTCTTTCAATAGAAGAAAACATTGACTAAATTTTAGAACATGTAAATATGAAATCTTAGGCATTAAAATGTATTAATTCATGTCAGGTGATGGTGGCAGATGCCTTTAATTCAGGCACTAGGGAGGCAGATGCAGGCAAAAATCTTTGTGGGTTCAAGGCCAGTCTGATCTGTAGAGTGAGTTCCAATACATTCAAGACTAAGCAGAGAAGGCCTGTCTCAAACAAACAAACAAACAAATAAACGAGTATGAATTTGAGATAAACCTATTGGCTAGCAGGCATTAATACATATAGTACTTAACAACAACAAAAATCAAATGCATAAAGCCATGCCTAATAAATTGTCAATTACATTTAAACATTTAATTCTGTGTCTAATATTTGCATTATCTCTATACTTGTATATGTGTTCTCCATGATTTTGTAATCATGGAAAATATCACACTATGGAAATGATTATGTTAATATTATATTTAAATTTCTATTTTATTGTTAATTGCATATAGACTTATATCTATGTCAGTTTGCATGCTTGAAGTGGCCAGAGAAGGGACTTGGATACCCTATAGCAGGAGTTAATGGTGGTTGTGAGACACCTAATGTGAGTGGTGGGAACCAAATTCAGCTCTACTGTAAGAGCGCTCAATTTCTGAGCTATGACTCAGTATAGGATTATTTTAACAGGGAATCTTTGATGTGAGTAGAAGGGAAGCAATGTGAGTTAAATAAAAGAGAACAGAAAAGGAAAGCCTGTGTATGCATATTTAAGAAGCAATTATAAATTATGTGTGTGTGCATTTTAATAACATAAATTAAAAATAAAGTTACCAAGCATATTTAGAGACAATGATGGATGATAAATTCAGGAATGTAGCACCATCATTTAGGATTTTTCACTTTATTTGCAAGATTTCCAGATAGTTTTAATCACTTGCTCACGGAGGAGGCAACTGCCTGAATTTAGCATCTCCATTTGCAACTATTATTTCTTGCTTCCTAACAAAAGGCCCAGATTAGTTGATTCTGTGAGTTTTCTTGTGATTCTGTGGGTTTCTCTGACTACTACAATCCGTCCTTGCTCTCTTCTGTAGGATTCCCCAAATACTGCCTAATGTTTGGCCATGGGTCTGCATCTGTTTCCATCAGTTGCTGGATGAAGCCTCTCTAATGACTGGGCCCCAATCTGATCACGGGAGGTGACAGTTCAGACTATGTATCTGACTTTGCAAGAAGTCTTAATTTGGGTCCTCCTTATATATTCCTAGGAGAGTCCCTTGGTCCAGATTTTTACATGACTCCAAAATGCCCCCTTTTCAGTAGTATCTTTCAGTATTCTCCTACTCTGTCCACCCCAACATAACCTAATGGCTCTTATTCCCATCCTTACCCACCCACAGTCTACTCATGAATTCTCTTCTATTTCCCCTTCCCAGGAAATCTGGATAATTCCCCCATGAACCCTCTTTGTGACCTAGCCTCTCGGGGTCTATGGATTGTAGCATAATTCACCTTTATATTATAGCTAATATTCACTTATGAATAAGTACATGCCCTGTTAGTGATACTGGATCTGTGTTATATAAACAGAATATGCTCATTTCTTTCCTGGCTGCCCAGACCCAAATTATCACACAGAAAGCTATAATAATTACAACACTCTTTGACCACTAGTTTAAGTGTATTTTTACCTAGCTCTTATATCTTAAATTAACCCATTTCTATTAATCTGTATATTGTCACAAGTCTGTGGTTTACCAGAAATGTTCCAGCAGTGTCTTTCTCCTTCGGCATCTACATGGTGTCTCCCTGACTCTATCTACTATCTCTATATATATATTTCTGTTTGGATTTCGCATCTGGCTTTATTCTGCCCTGCCATAGGCCAAAGCAGCTTCTTTATTAAGCAATAGTAATAAAACATATTCACAGCATACAGAGGGAATCCCACATCAGGGTTACATCACCCAGAATGATTTTCTAGTTCCTTTCATTTACCTTCAAATTTCTTGGTGTCCTTGTTTTTAACACCTGACTAGTATTCCATTTTGCAGATGAATTCCTTTTAATGAGTGTGTCCTCTCTTTTTCTAAGTAATAAAATCATTTTTTTCTAAATCTCACTGACCTTCTCTGTTTAAAAAATAATCTTTTCTCATACAATGCATCCGAAATATACTTTCTAATCCTCCCAGCACCCCCTACCTCCAATTTTCCCTGATCCACTACCCTCTATTTCCTTCAGATAGGAACAGGCATCTAGGAGACAACAACCAAATGTGACAAAAACAAAATACTGTAAGACAAGGCAAAAACCCTCATATTAAGACTAGAGAAGACAACCCAGTAGAAAGAAAACAATCCCAAGACTAGGCAAAAGAGTCAGAAACACACAAACTACCACTGTTCGAAATCCCACCAAAACACCAAGCTAACAGCTGTGACATATACACAAAGGACATGGTGCAATCCTTTATACATTCATGAGCTGAAGAACTCTCATTCTCTCATAGATATTGTAAATAAAGTCACCATGAACATAGTTGAGCAAGTATCTTTGTGGTAGGATGGAGCATCCTTTGGGTATATGTCCATGATTGGACAGTTTTATGAGGTCCAATTTATTAATTGTTTATGTTAGTGACTGCACTATAAGTATTCTGTTCAGAACATTGAATCTTGCGCCAATAACATCAAGACTATTTCCTACTTCACTTCTATCAGATATAGTGTGTCTGGTTTTATGGAAGGTCTTTTATTCACTTGGATTTGAGTTTTGTGTAGGGTGATAAATCTGAATCTATTAGCATTCTTTTACACGCAAATGTTCAGTTTCACCAGCATTATTTGTTGAAGATGCTATCTTCTTTCTGGTGCGTATTTCTGGTTTCTTTATCAAAAATCCAGGGGTCGATATGTGTGAAAGTTTATATTTGAGACTTCAATTCAATTTTATTAATCAATGTGTGCGTTTTTTATGCCAACAGCATGAAGAATTTATTATAATAGCTAAGTAGTACAACCTGAAATTGGGAATAGTGGGACCTTTAGCAGTTCTCTTATTATTCAGGATGGCTTTAGCTCTCCTGTGTTTATGTCCTATATGAAGATAAGAATTATCCTTTCAAGTTCTGTAAAGAATTGTGTTGGAATTTAGATGGGGTTTGTGCTACATCTTCAGACTGTTGTTAGTAAGTTGTAAATCTTATGTAAACCCTACTGATCCATGGATAGAGGATATCTTTCCATTTTCTAATATCTTCTTGAATTTCTTTCTCCAAAGACTTGAAGTTCTTGCCATACAGGTCTTTCACTTGGCTAGTTAGTGTTATCCTAAGATATTTTATATTATTTGAGGTTATTGTGAAAGGTGTTGTTTTCCCGATTCCTCGGTACATTTGCCATTTGTATATAGGAGAGCTACTGATATTTTTGTTGTTGTTAATCTCATATCCAGCTATTTTGCTGAAAGATTTTGTCAGCTGTAGGAGTTCCTTGGTGGGATTTTTAGGCTCAGTTACATATACTATCCTATCATCTTCAAATAATGACATTTTGATTTCATCCTTCCCAATATACAAACCTTTATCTACTTCTGTTGTCTTATTATTGTTCCAAATAAAATTTCATGTAGTATTTTGTATATATATATATATATATATATATATATATATATTGTATACATACATATAAATAAATACATACATACAAAGAGAGAAAGAGAGAGAGAGAGAGAGAGAGAGAGAGAGAGAGAAGGCAACCTTGTCTTGTTCCTCTTTTTATTGGAATTACTTTGCATTTTTCTCCATTTAATTTGATGATGGTTATAGGCTTGCTATAAATTGCCTTTTAGATTTATGTATGTCCCTTGTATACTTAATCTCTCCGGTCATTTTATCATAAAGGGATTTTCAATTTTATCAAAGCATTTTATGCATCTAATGAAATTATCATGTGTTTTTTTCCTTTGAGTTTGTTTGTATGGTTCAAATGGGAAAATGAAATTAAAATGTCGGGTGGGTTTTTAAGAGCACTGGCTTCTGCTCTTCCAGGGGACCTGGATTTGATTCCCAACATCTACGTGGTAGCTCACCACTGTCTGTAGCTCCTCTTTTAGTAATCTAACTCCCTCTTCTTACTTCTATGGGCAACAGGCACACATATGTCATGCACAAACTTATATAGAGGCAAAAATAAATAAATACAATTTAAAAACCTAAAATAAAATCAAATCTTTTAAAAAGAAACAAAAATGCATGAAATGGGCATTTATATAAGGTACTGTTCAGAGCTTAAATTTTCTAAATGAATAAACTGAAGATAATGTAACTTGTTCTGTATCACATAAATGACAAATTGTGTGTCATCTGAACTTTTCATTGAATCCATCAATTTCTAATCTATGACAAATAAACTGATAAAGTGTTATTTGTTCTGATAATATGTAGAGTATAATATTTTGTGTTAAGCAATATATCAGCTTTTCAAAAAGAAATTTTCAAATGTATCCTAGAACTTAAATAGGTATGGTTTACTAATGAAATCTGTTTCAAATTTAATAAGTGTTGTGGTAATATTATTTTCCCATTATCTATATTTTGGTTTTGTTCTTGAGTAAGACAGAATAGACATAGCACAGAAAGAGAGCCTTTGAATGTAACTATATAATATAGAATATAAATAAATAAAAGAGCATTGGACTACAAAGATCAGACTATTCAATATGATTATCATCTTCTTTTGTGCCAATAAAATTACTTTAAGAAACAAACGAGAGCAATGATCAGCTAAATCTTTTCACCAACTGTTCACGTAAGCAATTTCCCTTAATACTCGTAGAACAAATAAAGATCTCAATTGCTCTGGTGGGGCTACATGGCTTACTGCTTTTATTGGGCAAAATAATTTTGGGGATGATCATGGAGACCTTCCTGGGGCACTTGGTGCTTCAAACCACAATATCCTGGAAATAAATCCACAGGTTCTCAAGCTCTGTGGAAGCAAAAGAAGAACATCTTTTCTAAAGTAACATATTTTTAGACCCAAATTTTGAAGATAAAATACCTTTAAAGTATATACACTGGTTGTTTAGTTCCTTCACAGTGAAAAAAATTAAAGAAAACACAATAATATACATAATCCAGACTCTGTGTATATTCCATCTTTACATGGCTTATTTTTCTTACGATTACTTTTTTTTACAAGTTTAATGTTTATTTTATTACCTTTACTCCTTTAGTTTATGACTGTACATTTTTATCTTACGTTTACTTTTACCATCTGAAAAATAATTCAAGTCATTGTATATTGTTCATACTGCGGGGGAGTACAAGTTAAAACTCAGGGGCACATGTTCCCTTTTAGAAACAAGTTGTCATACAAGCAAGATTTAGCTGCCTCTGTGTTGTCTGTGTTAACGACTGTTTGCACCTTGTTCAGTCATCCAGGAATGCCATTTAGCAGGAAAAGATGGATAGTGATAGCAGTGAGTTCTTCCTATTTTTTAAAACTCAGATGACATTTGGCCACCTCCAACATCAGCATAGTTCCTCTAAGAGCATTGGCAGCAGGGTTAGACAGGATCGCGTAAATTCTCTCATTTCTCTGGAATGTAATTGCTCCGATACAAGAGATTTTCAGCTCATTTAGAGCAGTAAAGGTACTCTTGTAAAAATCCTTCACCTATTTTGGGCTTCATTTCCACTGTACAGTTATGCCTTTTCCAGTCTGATGAACATTTCTCTTGACAGAACAGACAAACTAAAGGAACTTAATGACTCTGCTTTCAGTGTCATGCCTATCCCTAACATTCCTCCTTCTGCCCCAATCAGTGAACTTTTGTCTTTCTAGTTCCTACTATTTTTGGCTCTATGTGGAAGTAAAAGGGCCATGATGCTGTCTTTGATGTTATCACAAACCTCAATTCATAGCTTGACTTTTCTTCTGAGTTTCTGACACTGTGCATTGTTCTTTTATTATTTGTCCTTGGTCATGTGTTTCTTAAATAATCCCAGGTTTCTAGCCTTTTAGAGTCTGGGGTTATTTGGGGATTACATGTAAAGTGCTGTGACTCTCATTAGATTCCAACGGTTATTTTATATTTGTGATTTTCACCAATATATTATGAAATTTTGATTTTTAACACCCCGTCAGGATAATTTATCTATCTTATCCTTTAGAATTTAAGCTCATGGGATCACCACATTTTTCCTTTCTTAATCTAATCAAAATTCCCTAACTCCCCTGTTGGAAGAAGACTGCTCATTCATTTCTCGGCCACCCAGACTCCCGAAATAATCACACAGAAACTATTATTTGTAATACTTTTTGGTCAATAATGAGCATATTTTCAGCTATTCCTTATATCCTAAACTATCCCATCTCCATTAACCTGTATATCGCCAAGTGACTGTCTCTTACTGGCAAGTTTTTGTCAAGCATCTCTCTCCAGCAGGGCTATATGGCTTCTCAATAACTCCTCCTACTTGCTTCTCCTCTATCTGCTTGGAACCCCCACCTTGCCCTATTCTGCTAAGCCATTGGCCAAAACAGATTTATTCATTAATCAATAAAAGTAGCACATCGACAAAAGTACTTCCCACACCACACCCCAAGCAGGCAAACATTAGTTTTTGTTGCTGTTGTGTATTACAGATTGTCCAATTTCATCATTATGTATAGGGATTACAGGATAAATGATAAATCACCTCTCTAAATTCATCAAGACTGTCCCAAGTCTCCTAATTAGGCTTCAGAGTCCTTTTTAATTCTTGATACAAATAACTGAGGTCTGACTATTAGTCTACTGTATAAAGCCTATACTGTATGAATTAAGAGAGGAAATACTTAAATTCATTACATCTTTTAACATAGCTATAGTATTATGTTAAGTTCTTGAAATGAATATTGCAATCATTTATTAATTGAAATAAAAATACATATGAAAAGAAACATATATTTGGGAAGAGATCAAAATCTTGTTTTTATATGGAATTTGAATTCAATCCATTTAGTTCATGATTCAGTCTGTGTAATATTCATATCCTGCCATATAATGTTTATTTGTTTATCAACATGTCATTGGAAATGTATACATTGTTTTTCAAGACTACTTTTTTTTTCTTTCTGGGTGAAATATCATGTGTTTGAAGTAACTGTTACAAGCTAGAGTTTTCTAGATATAATTATAGTGGCTATATGGATAGAAACATGGCCGCAAAACTGGTAAACTCATAAATATTAAACATGAAGTCTGGTAACTTTTGAGAGTTGGTTTAGATTAAAAAGCCAATATCTCAGTCAAAAATAGAACATATATATGATCTCAAAAAAAGGTGTCTCATACTCCTTCCAGCCAATCCATACTCCCTATAAGCACATTATATATCTTATTTCTATCAGTACAAATTTATTTTGTCTGGAATTCTTATAAATGGAATCATTTAGTATGTACTAGTTTGATAATCATATAGATTTGAAATTCTTCCATATTTTATTAAAATGGGAACATTTATTTAGATGGCTGATTAATATTTCATATGTGAGTATTTTACCATTTCTGTTCTCCTTTTGAAGAATATTTGCATTGTCTTCAGATAAGCATACATGAAAATGTATGTACAAGACTTTTGTAGAATTTATTTTCATTTATCTTTTAAGAAAGGTTTATAAGTACAATCGCTGAATTAACTATTTCATTGTGTAATATAATATAATGTCTATTGGGCCGACAAATTGGCTCAGAGGGGCATGGCGCTTACTACCAGGACTGATTACTTGATTTGATCCCTGAAAACCATATGTTGAAAGTGGAGAACCAATTGACACCTGAAAGTTTCCTCTGACTTCCACTTGTGTAATATATCATGTCCACCATCTCTATAAATAAGCAATTACATACAGAAATGAATATAAATGATAAGATATTGTCAAGCAGTTTTCTAAAGTGGTTGTGGCATTTTATAATGCTCCACGGGGCTCTATTTTCTTTCTAACCTTTTAAAGATTTGATCAGGTCAGTGATTGCCATTTCACAATTTTATAAACTATGAAAGAATATTTTATAGTTTTAATTTATATTGTTCCCCAACCTGCCACTATTAATCATCATTTCTTCTGCCATTGGACATCCATGTACAGATTATCTGTCCAAGATTGTACCTTACTTATTGTTTGATGAAAGTTATGTGACTTTAAATTTACTTTAGCAAGCTGGAATTTGAGGCCGAGAAGGAGTTTCCTACTTTTGATTTTATTTGTTTTACTAAGTTTATTGAAATGCAGTGTTCCTTTTCAGGAAAAGTATATTGGTTTCATAGAAACAATGTCATAGCATCTTTATCAGTAGTATGAAGCGTTTAAGTTTTTCACTTTCTTTGACCAGCTGTTAACAACACTCTAAAAACCGTCAACAATGATCTTTTAGTCATTAACACTACATGTTTAAAACTATAGAGGTGATTTTAATCACATGTATTATCGATATACACAGTATCTGTACATTCAGTAAAAACAATTGGTACATTCACATAGATATTTAATTTAAAAACCATTAAAACAAGCATATTAGAAAACTTGAGTATAATTATAAGCTTTGAATTGGAACCATAGATATTAGATGTTGTAGACTTAGAAAAAACACCACAATGTAAACCCAGTCTGTGTTGCAGTAGAATTTTGTAAAAATAAACAGATAAGTATTTGTTCATATAAAATCATTTGTGGTGTGTCCTTCATTTATCCATTTAAGAAATTACTTCTCTGTACCACCATGTATCTGGCACATGGCTGGTACAGTAGGCACCGATGGGACAGCGACAGTTACTTTGTGCTTCCATGGAGCTCCTTGTCTAGTGCACTGGATATAACAGTTATAACAGTAGAAATTTGTGTTTGTGTGTATTGGATGACAAAGAATGGGTAAAGATGCGAGGAATGACCAGAGTGTCCCCATTGCACGGGAGTGAACCACCTGTGTAGAAGCATGCATGTAGACTTGGAAACTCACTTTCACATGCCTGAAAAGATCTTCTACAGAGCTGATTTAAAGATCTGAATGTTATCTCTGTTATTTCACTTTTACTAGGTAAGGAAATAAGCATTCTTTTTGTTCATCTTTCTGGAAGATTAATCTAGAAAGGTTATATACAATATTGTAGGAATAAATAATTTGAGAGGAAACAATTTGGAGGATATATGTCTAAATGACCAGAGTGCATAAAAATCTTGTGCAAATAGGATCAAGTGTGCAAGAACTGTAGGAGTATCAATAATACAAACAGTAGCCAGAGGAAAAGCAAGTGCAGGGTTCAAATATATGATTCAGTAGTTTCTAGACCGGTAACTGACAAAATTCATATGTCATTCAAATAGAGCAATAAAAATCATTTTCTTTTTTATTTATTTATTAAAGATTTCTGTCTCTTCCCCACTGCCGCCTCCCCTTTCCCTCCCCCTTCCCCAATCAAGTCCCCCTCCCTCGTCAGCCCAAAGAGCAATCAGGGTTCCCTGCCCTGTGGGAAGTCCAAGGACCACCCACCTCCATCCAGGTCTAGTAAGGTGAGCATCCAAACTGCCTAAGCTCCCACAAAACCAATAGGTGCAGTAGGATCAAAAACCCATTGCCATTGTTCTTGAGGTCTCAGTAGTCCTCATTGTCCGCTATGTTCAGCGAGACCGGTTTTAACCCAGGCTTTTCCAGACTCAGGCCAGCTGGCCTTGGTGAGTTCCCGATAGAACATTCCCATTGTCTCAGTGTGTGGGTGTACCTCTTGCAGGCCTGAGTTCGTTGCTTGTGCTCTCTCTCCTTCTGCTCCTGATTTGGACCTTGAGATTTCAGTCCGGTGCTCCAATGTGGGTCTCTGTCTCTGTCTCCTTTCGGGATCAACCTACCCATGGACCCAGCAATACAACTCTTGGGAATATACCCAAGAGAGGCCTTATCATACAACAAAAGTATATGCTCTACTAAGTTCGTAGCAGCATTGTTTGTAATAGCCAGAACCTGGAAACAACCTAGATGCGCTTCAATTGAAGAATGGATGAAGAAAGTATGGAATATGTACATATTAGAGTACTACTCAGTAGTAGAAGTTTGCAGGCAAATGGATAGAAATAGAAAACACTATCCTGAGTGAGGTAAGCCAGACCCAAAAAGAGGAACATGGGATGTACTCACTCATATTTGGTTTCTAGCCATAAATAAAGGACATTGAGCCTATAATTCGGGTTCTTAAAGAAGCTAAATAAGAAGGAGAACCCAAAGAAAAACATTTAGGCATCCTCCAGAATAAAAATCATTTTCAAAAGAGATGTTAATATTGGCTTGAAAATATTTCCTTCGATGCTTTACTTAAATGGAAAGATTGTTTAATGCTAAGTGTTACCTTAGGAGGAACACATTGTTAGAACTAAAACCTTAGGAAGTGATCCCATTACATAATTGCCTCTTTTCCTTTCCACAAATAAGATTGAAAAGGAAGGCAATTTGGTTCCAGTTCATTTTCATCTCTGTAGTTATTGCTGGACGTTTAGATATTCACATGGATAAGTGGGACTGTTCTGGCACTGTATTTTCTTAAGTCCTCAGTCATTTGACTCTCCTGGATTCATTTGGTTTGGATGAGGTTCACAATCACACATACTGTTGACATTTTAGAATATGCTAATAGCAGAGAAAGAATCAATCCTTTTGTGCCTGATGGTTTGGGTTTCCAGGGTGTATGCCCAGGCAACAATTGCTGCTATCTTTGCCTTTTCTCATTAGATTCTACAAAACACAGGGATGGAAACACACAATAGATAATGAGTTAGAAATTAAAAAACCCAACAGCAGCAATTAGAATTCGAATTAAAATGAGCTTGTATTTAATGGCTTTATAACTTTGGAGAGGTATAAAAGATTTTACATTGCTAAGATGCCCAATTCGTGTTTAGATACATAGTGTTAATTTGCCTTGGAGCTTTCCTAACCTAAACTGAATGCTTAAAATCAATCAATAGATGTTAAACATACAGATCGGTTCTATAAACCTTTTCTATCGAATTTCTGGGTCTTTCCATCTTCGAGGTCCTGGGAAATTATTTCTTTCCTTGATAACTTACTTGTGGAAAAAAATAAGGTTCGGAAAGAATTCAACTGACTTTAATATCGCTTTTCTATATTAGTGTATAGTATAATCCCCAAAATTTACTTTGAACCTCTTACAAATTAGAAACCACCCAAATGTCTAGTGATATCATATCATGTTCATTCTGTATGAATCAAACCTGTTTTATATCATTTACTGAGCTGAACACTATTTAACACTGCATTATATTTAGGTTGTTGATCAAAAGTACAGGTTTAAGTATGATTGAATAGCTCATTAGCTGGAAATCATTTTGAGCATTGATTATTATTAATTTATAAATGAAAGTTATAGTAAGAAAATCATCATAATTATGAAAATAATATTTGCACATTTGAATGGAATATTAGTGGAGGTTGTAATGTATGCCAGGAACCCCTGATTTCAGAGAGTTGTGATAGGAAAAGCTCAAGTCTGGAGCCAGCTAGAGCTACATAGTAAGTATCTCTAAATGACTCCTCTTACAGAAAAATATTGTGTATTATTGTACTGCCTCTCAGCCTTATGTCTTTTGCCCACCCATGATATCAATCAATGTCTACTCCATCAAATATCAGTAAAACATAATATCAAGGAGGAAAATTGCAACATTACTCCCATCATTTTCCTATGTAACTGGTTATGAAAATATTCAGGCATGACAAAAATATATTTGGATAATACTGCTACTTTTATAGCATATACTTTTAATTTTGAATTAAAATATAATTGCATTCTTTTCTCCTTCCATGTCCTCCCTCCCAGTTCTCCCATGCCCCTACTTTCAAATCTGTGACCTCTTT
>NW_026068166.1:251956-265437 GCF_014885135.2 Alexandromys fortis
TATATATGCAGAGGTATATAAATCCAACCAGATGAGTCTGTTTAATACTTCTTTTAAGTAGATGATTTCCTGTCAGGCCCATTTACTATGCCCAACTAACATTTTTCTCCAGTCCTATCATCAGTACAAAGTAAGTTTTTTGTCTTCTTATGCCGCAAATGGATTTATTTCCATTATAACCATGGTGTGTGGTTTGAATAGGAATGGCCCCATAGCCTCATATGTTTGAATACTTGGCCGATAGGAAGTGGTGCTATTTGGAGGTGGGGCCTGGTTGGAGTACCTCCGGCATTGTTGGAGGAAGTGTCTAACTGTGGAAGTGGGCTTTGAGGTCTTATATGCTCAAGTTAGGCCTTGAGCAACAGTCTCCTGCTACTACCTGTGGATCAAGATATACAACTCTCAACTCCTTCTCTAGAACCATGCCTGCCATACCACCATGCTTCTTGTAGTGATGAAAAGGGACTGAACCTCTGAAACTGTAAACCATCCCCAATTAAATGTTTTCCTTTGTAAGCATTGCAAATTGGTCATGGTGTCTCTTCAGAGCAATAGAAACCCTAACAAAGACACAGAGTTTCCCTAATGCAAGCTATCACATTCAATTAGCTTTCAAATTGGCTACTCCATAGTTTTTCCATTTTTGAAAATGCATTTTTTTTCCAGTTGCTTTTCCTGTAGGCAAGGTGATCAGCATCTAGTATAACTCTGGACACATAGGAAATGCTTAGGAAACAGTAAAATACAGAGTTAAAAAGTTTTACACGCTTGGAAAATATTAATATAAAACTGTTGCTTTTACTGACAAATAAACTAAAGCTAACAAGATGGCTCAGTTGGTTAGAGTGCTTTTGGAGGAGCCTGACTACCTGAGTTTCTTACCCAGAATTCACATGGTGGAAGTAGATAACCAAGTCTATCAAGTTGTCCTCTGTCCTCAAAATGTGCTCTCACATGTGGACACACACACCACAATTAAATTGATACTGTATTTTTATTTAAAATTAAACAATACCAGTGAAATATACATTTTAAGCAAACATTTCTAGTCCTTATTCTGTTCTATTCACATATTGCCTTATTTTAAATGATTGCTTTACTATTTCTATAAATACATTTGTATATATTGTATCCTGGTCTAGCTTCCAATTTTTTTCTAAAATAAATACTTGTGTGGCTCCAAATTGATAATAACTGTAGAAAGAAATGAGGACGTTTTAAATGACTTATTTTTCCTTTCAAATAGTCTTGTCATAAAAGCCAGGATATATTTGTTTACATGAAATATGTCCAAAGTTGAAATATGTAACCTGTACTGAAGACCACGCTAGCAATTATGTAGAAAAAATTGTATACCCAAATCATGTGTTCTGCAACCAAGACCACTTAACAAAGGAGCAAGCATGTCTGTCAGACACTAGCTGCCTTTTAGCAGAGAAAGGCCAATTTGTTTTCTTAACAGATCAGAACAAATGGAGGAAAAACAAAAACAAAGTGCTTTGAAGTGTTCTCAGGCATTTTCCCTGAAGTTCTCACAAGTGATTTCAAACCCAAGAGGGACTGAGTAAACCTGTGAACCTAGAAAAGCCTAGCATTGATTTGATCAAAGAAAAATGTAGTTAATTTGAAAGTTGTGTACTTTATGGCAACAGTTTTCTTTAAACTCACTGAACATAGTGGACAATGAGGACTACTGAGAACTCAAGAACAATGGCAATGGGTTTTTGTTCCTACTGGACGAACTGGCTTTGTGGGAGCCTAGGTAGTTTGGATGCTCACCTTACTAAGCCTGGATAAAGGTGGGTGGTCCTTGGACTTCCCACAGGTCAGAGAGCCCTGATTGCTCTTTGGGCTGACGAGGGAGGGGGACTTGATTGGGGGAGGGGGAGGGAAATGGGAGGCAGTGGCAGGGAAGAATCAGAAATCTCTAATAAATAAATAAAAATTAAAAAAAGGCAGTTCAATTGACTTTAGCAAATGGTAGAATAGTAGTAACATACTCCACAAAATACATTTAAACAATCAAACAGACAAATGGACTTTAAAACATATATGGTTTGATAGCACATATTTGATAACAGATTTAACATGAAGACCCTGCTTCAGAACTTTAAAAGCCACAGTCGTGTGTGTCTGTGAATGTGTGGGTGTGGGGTTTTTGGTGAGTGGAAAGTATGTGTAGGTGTAAGCATGATATCTCTTTGGATAACAGTTTGCATTGAATTTCTGTTTAAAACTAAAGAGAAAATACACACACATACACTGTTTTCTACATGTAGTACTTAAAGTACTTCATGATGAATTTTCCTGGTATTTTTGTTAAGAGATAATAATAATAATAATTACATATCAATATTACCAATGAGATAAATACATGCAAATTAAATTTTATTACAATTTGATATTAGATATTATTCAAAGTCTCATAATAATAAATTACTACTGCACATATTTTTTTATTTAGTTCACTTGCAAGCTGTTTGTTTTGGGAAGGAAAGTATCTAATTCTGTTTTTAAAATTAGTTTATTCTTTTAATGACAGTCATTATCACAAGCAAAGATCAAATTACGCCAATGAACAGGCCTACTTTGTGTTTCAAGGGAAAGAGGTTACTAGATGAGATCTAAAGGAACACCTCCTAGTCCCAGTTCCTATTGAAAACTCATTAAAAAGTATACATGTGGTTTCACTGATTTTACTAATGTAGCATAATAAATGTTTAATGGACTGGAAAGAAAATGAGACCAAGGGAAAGAAGAGGCTAAGGGGATGTTTAAGAAATTTTTCTGATGTCCATTTGCAAAGACTGTCTCTCTTAGGTTTGATTTAGTTTGCAAATTACTAGTAAAAGCTCTTCCAGACTTTTTCCCAAAGTTAAATCTGAGGCACACTTAAAATCTGAAGATGAATATCATCGTCAAGAGCTAAAAACACTCCAGTCAAAAAGGTAGAATGAAAGCCATTCCTTTTCCCTGGGACTTTGAGCTAAACTGTTGGGGAGTGGGTGGGAGAGCTGCAGGCTGCTAGGACATATGGGGGAAGAGGACTTGATCTTGAAATTAGTAGGTAATCCTGACTCTTGCTTTTCTCATTCAGAGCCTTCCTGGTCTCCAGTCTCAAATCCTATACTTTTGATTCTTTGCTTTCAACTTGGCCTTTCCTCAAAAGCGCAGGAAGCTTTGGCCATCTTTCAGTCTCTCTCACTGGGTTCTGCAGCTGCTCATGCAGGATCATTACATCTGCCTCCAGGACTGAATCACCTAATCCAAAAATTACTGAACAAATATGCGCTGCCCCTGGGCCTCCTCTGTACTTTGGGAATTTGCCCTCTTTGGATTGATTCAGTGAAAAAAACTCATTGTTGGATAAAAATTGAAAGATACGTTATGTAGCATGTTAGAATCTCTGAAGACAGTGGTGACTATCGTGTTAAGGAATTAAGGCAGGAAATAAATTTGTTTTCTTCATCTTTGAGATCAGATCCCAGACTATTTTTCCAAATGTGTGCATCCTAGGAACTAACAGGGAAAAACAATGGAAATGATTTTCAATAGCACATAAAAGAGACAAAGCAGCATGAGGTGAAAAACACACCAAAATTCACCTGCCTGTTTGACAACTATTTGTTGGTTCATTATCTTACATATTTTCTCTTCATCAATTAGTAAACTAAATCAATGATTAGCCTGCCTGAAAAGAATCAAGATTGCAATGATTGAAACCCTGTGACAGGATACAGAATTAGGTATTCACTCACTGAGGTTTTGTATACTTTTGCTTTGTTCCATCAGCCTTCATCTTTATCTCCCAAATCATACTTTATCTCTCTTGTTTACCTATTTCATTTCTTAGTTTGAAGTTTGCAATTCATCTATTTCCTACATAGTACATGTAACATTGCATTGTACATTTTCTCATAACTGTGGTGTTTTACATTTTGGTGCCTTGCTTTTCTGTATTTATCACTGTCTATTTTCCATTCATTGTATTTTCATACGACTCTGGAAATTTTACAAGTGGTCTTTTCTAAAATTTATTCGGTGTGTCACAGAAAAAGTAGGGTTTCTCTGTTTCATATTCTTCCATCTCTAAATGATTCACATTTTGCCTTCAGTGTATTTCTTGTTTCCTCCCCTCAATTTAACAAGACTTAAAAGAACTTAGACATGTAACAGTGATGTTTTCTGTAATTTCAGTTCCCTTCCTGATGAAAAATGAAACTAAGAGGAATGCAATTGTTATCAGACAGACATAGCCCTTGTATATTTACAGTTAGTTGCCCCACCTTTGTTTCATGGCATATCAGTTGTAAACACCATCATTGCCCCATCTGCCAGGTCACTGGGATTCTGATTCTGAAGGCTTGGCATGGAAATCGAGGCTTTTGTGTTTTGAAAAGGCTCCCTGGGGGAGTTTGATATGCACGCCTTATTAAGAATGAATGCTTAAATATTGGAATCAAATCACAAAGCTTTCTAACTATGTTGAAAAATCCAATAGATTTAATTATGATTTTCATTTTGTCCAATATTAAAACTAGATGTTATTTGCTACAAAAGTAGATAAGGATGCCAATGACAAGTGTATATTAATTTAATATCAAACCTTAAAATGTTCATTGCCAATGAATAATTCATTACCTATAATAAGTATACACTATAGAATTAAAATTAATGGTTTTCATTGTGTGAATGAAGCTATTGAGACTTCATGTTTAATGTAAATTGAATGCTATCTTTTTCTGCCTCATAAGCTAAGCATGGCACAGCAAATAAAATTTTTATTTACCATTTGATCTGTTTTTTCTCTTATGCTTTATAACTGAAAATTCTTCTTAAGTAGAACATACACTGTAAATATTTCTTTTTGAATACAAAGTCTTCTCACACAAATTCAATACACTATTTAATGAGGTCTTCTTTTGCAAAGTTAAAAAAGAAAACTAAAGGCTTTGATTTAGGATTCTGTATAAATGAGATTAAGAAATAATAATTTTAAGTAATTACTCCATTTTTAGCTACACAATACTATCTTATCTGCAATATGGAAATAATAAAATCCTTAATTGGTTCTACAATTGAGCAGTAAAAGTCACCGTAGACATCAGCTGGGAGATTCAGCACTAAGATCAAAACTACCAATGGATGTGTTTGACATAAAAAACCTGAAGTGGTTTTATCATTGTGACCAGCAATAAAAATTCTTTGCATACAGAAGATTCATGACATTTACTTTGCAACCTTACTATGCAAAGCTTTGTCTGTGTTGGCCCTATTCCCCTCCTCTTAGAGAGAGTGAGAAATATAGAATCCCTGTCCCTCTGTAGACCCGATGAGGCAGAATCTTCAGTTTAACTAGCTCTATATAAGTTTCCTTTAATAATTTTAAATTTTATTATGATAATTTATTCATAAGTGAATGTTTATTTTGTAATACAAGTACATCATATTGTACAAAATTTATTCTTTTTTTCCCAAAATTCCTTCTTGTCACTCCACAGTACCTCTCAAATTTGTGTCATCTTCTATAATTCTGAGTCTTTTATTATTACTGAGTCCAGTAAGTTCTTGTGTCCTGGGCATTTTTACAACTATGAGCTTCAAATCTCTGAATAATTTTGAGCAGCATGCGATTGTACAAACATGAAATATAAGAATGCTTTCTAACTGCCTCCATGCTTACTCTTTTAGGCAAAGCTTTTCCCTTCAGGAGTCTCATACATGCTTGCATGATTCTAGTTGCTTCCAAACCCTGGTGATTTTATTGAACATCTCATATTACTTCCAGACTTTTCTTTCCTAACCCTTTGTCCAATTTCTAGTTTAGCTTCAATAACCTATCTTCTAGGTGCCTATACTTGGCTACGTTGTCTGCCTCATCATTAGTTCATCCTTCTTTAGAATAACTCAGTAGCAAAAAAGGCTTAGTACTTGTAGAATTTTTTTTTCAGAGTGGAAGGCTCTCTCTCTCCCTCCCTCTTTCTTTCTGTATCTCTCTCCTTTCTTCCTTCCCTTTCAATTTTTATTATTTAATCAAGGATTCACGTAGCTCAGACTGCCTTTAAACATTTTGACCCGTACACCTCCACCTCCAAATTAGCAGATACTGAGATGACAGGGAAGTGGCACCACACAGAGCAAGAAAATGAGTTGTCTTCAAACGACTTTCCATGAATTATAAACTCCATAATAAAAATAAGATATACTCTGTTTATCCGCAATACATACCCATGGTTATAACTCTGCTTACCCTCACATTCTCATAATAGCAATATAAAACCCAGGTTATTTAATTGCAAGAAATAGACTACAAAATTAGTGAAATAGATTGTCTACAAAGGTCCTTGCATTTTGATATTATCTTCCTCTCCCTGAACCTCTATATGACTAAGTGCTAGCCATTTATCAACTCCCAAACTTCCTTAGAATCCTTTTGTATGTTTCCTAATAATTACTTCATTCTTCTTCTGATTTATCACATATTAAGAACCTTCATGTCTCTGTCTTATTGTTTATAAGAAATTGTAACTCACAACTGTACAACTGTTTCTAATCTCTTCAGCTAGAATACTTTTTGTTTTGTTTTGTTTGGGGGGTTGTTGTTGATGTTTTTGTTCTTTTGGTTTTTCAAGACAGGGTTTCTCTATGTAGCTTTGGTGCCTGTCCTGGAATTAGCTCTTGTAGACCAGCCTGGTCTTGAACTTATAGAGATCCACCTGCCTCTGCCTCCTGAGTGCAGGGATTAAAGGTGTGCGCCACCACTGCCTGTCTTCTTTTATGATTCTTTTAGTGATGCAATGATACCATTGTGCTGTGTTTTATTGGGCTAGCTTCCTTTCATCTCTTTCATTCTTCTTGCCTTTCTATATTCCTTCCTTTCTTGTATCCATTTCCCTTAATTCACAGATCTAGTCACTGAACAGATACTGATTGAATCTTCTTATACAGCTAGGTGGTGGTGGCGCATGCCTTTAATCCCAGAACTTGGGAGGCAGAGGCAGAGGCAGAGGCAGAGGCAGAGGCAGAGGCAGAGGCAGAGGCAGAGGCAGAGGCAGAGGCAGAGGCAGAGGCAGAGGCAGAGGCAGGTGGATCTCTGTGACTTTGAGGCCAGCCTGGTCTACAAGAGCTAGTTCCAGGACAGGCTCCAAAGCTACAGAGAAATTCTGTCTCTAAAAACCAAAAAAAGAAAAGAAAAAAAAAAACAGAAAAGAAAGAAACTTCTTATGCACCAGATAGAGCATTCTGAGTAAGACACAAAAAGCGGCCTTATTTCTATTATTATATTGTAATAGGAATGCAGGCACAGTTTGTTAAGACTAGTGTCTTGCTACCAAGTAATAGTTACTAATACCTACAGTGGCGATATGAACAACTAGAAAAGTGTGAAATGTAACTGATGAGTCAGGTTGGCTAGTTGCAAGAGAACATGACATGTTTATACATCATGTATTATGTACTGTCAGGAGTATGGTCAAGACAGCTTGTAAAAGTTGAAGAAGGCGTGTTTTCATTTTTATTGTGCTGTGATATGACCATCAAATGAAGACCTTGATAACATTATTGTTGATTTTTGAGGTTATTTAATTGCAAGAAGTAGACTACAAAATTACTGTATTAAAAAGCTACTAGTAGGAGCTAGAGAGGAGGCTCAGTGGTTAAGGGCACCTATTGCTCTTGCAGCAGACCCAGGTTCTATTCGCAGGTGATCTGATACACTTTTCTATCATCGGCAGGCACATTCATTTATGTGGTGCACATAAATTCATGATAGCAAATACATGTAAATATTAAAAACATAAATAAATAAAAACTGTAAAAGTGGGATTAATAAAATAGTTTGACACTGAAGAATGATTGAAGTTCTTATAGAGAGATAATTAAGTTTAAAATCAATTTTAATTCTTTGACTTGGTAGATATGTATAAATGTCTGTTAATAACCTAGCTGGTATTGCATGAACAAGTAAAGGGATATGTGAATATTAAATTATTTAAATCATATGTCTGAGCAAGAATAATCTGTGTATTGTTAAAATATTGCTAGTCACACAAGGATTTGGGAGCCGTTTAGATTTTAATATGAAATTATCTCAAGTTTTTACTTTGTACTTCAGATTTGCCAATGTGTTATTTTCCTTTAAAATTCTAAATTATCTCTTAGATAGGTTTACAGAGAAAGGAATGCAATTTGTATTTTTAATGGTAAAAAAATCATTCTCATTTTATTCATACTTGGTTGTAATCATTTCTTTCTTAATGGAACAATTTCCTGATACTTTACTCTTAAATTTCATCTATGATAAAATGTAGAATATATGAAAGGTTGACACCACCAATGACTCATGAAACTGTTCTGATAGCTGTAGATTATTTTCAGATTTATTACTATACATTAGAGGTTTCTTGATGGGTTGCCCTGAAAGCAGTTAATATTCAGTTTTATGTGGTTTTTATAATGCAAAATAGATTGGTGCAAACAGAATTTGAAATAAATGCCTTTAATATAGTAATTACTTTTATTTAAAAAGCTCCAGAAGGTTTTAAAAAATACTATAGATAAAGTACGTTTGTCCTTTTCACCTTTATATTGGCAACCAACTAAGAAATCCAAAGACTTGGTACATGTTTAAATTTTACAACGCTTCATAGACTATTAAACATAGAACATCCTTGTGGGGACAAGAAATCGAATTTGCTCTTGAGAAGGTTTCCAATTAATTGATTTGTAGGACATGGTAACATCCTCTTGCTGACAAGCTTACAAAACAAACCCTCCAGCAGAATTGAGAAGGAGCTTTCTCACTGACGTGAAAGTTGTCTTTCTGTCTTGTAGCCTTTGGATGTGGGCATAGCAAGTTCGTGGAGCGGCTTTCACTGTGAGCCTTTCGATTTCTTCCTCTCGGTGGAACTGTACATGGGAGCATATTGTTTAAACTTTTTTTTTTTCAAGTTAAAGGACTTGGGGTTTCATTTTTGTTTTGTCGTTCTTGGTGGCTTACAGGAACTCCAGGATGGCATTGGACAGCGGCAAGTTGTTGTCAAAACACTGAATACAACTGGAGAAGAAATAATTCAACAGTCTTCAAAAACAGATGCCAATATTCTCCAGGAGAAATTAGGAAGCTTGAGTCTGCGGTGGCACGAGATCTGCACACAGCTGTCGGAAAGGAAAAAGAGGTAGGGAGCAGGGGGTTTTAGCAGAGCGAAACTGTCCTTTCTAACATGTCATTTCAGAATATATTAGAAACTGGGTCAAGAAGTCCATGAAGTTAATCAATAGCAACAAAGATTTTTTTTTTTCTCTTAGGGAGTAAGATGCATACAGTTGCACTCTGTTTCTTTTCAGTTGTTTTAAACTTCCAAGCTTGTGTTTTAAAATAAATCACACAGCTATCCTCTTCCCTCATCTTCTCCTCTTCACTTCTCTGGTCCCCTCTAGGCCCTCTGAATGTGGGTGACTTTTGTTTGACTGGGTCAGTCTGTGGGGCCACTGGCAGTGGCACCAGGATTTATCTCTCATGGTTGAACTGGCTTTTTGAAGCAGGTTCTCTTTGATGGGGTGCTTTGTTTAGCCTAGATATGGGGGGTTGCCTCAAAAAGACTTTGTTGACACCCAATGGGAGGCCAATTATTCTCTGAGGAGTGGATGGGCAGTAGGGTTGTGGAAGGCAGGGTGGAGCAAGGGGAGGTGGGAGTAGGAACTGGGATTGGTATGTAAAATGAGAAAAAAGAATGTTTTAAAATTAAAAAAAAATAAAAATCACACAGGATCGCCTAATGTGAAAATCTTCAGTGTATTCCAACATTAGCAAGCTGAATTTCAAGTATTTTTTTTCTCCAAAAATGATGGTGAAAAGGGGCAATTATAAATAAGTGTTCTGTAGGAAAGATAGGTAGTTTATAAAATTTTAACAGCAATGCCCAAGAATTTACTGTAAAAATGATGGTATTGTTTAATATTTGTTCAACTACATTTACTACCACAATTTTGAAAAGCTACTTAGGTCAAATATCTTCAAATTTAAAAGAAAACTAAAACATAGAAAAAACAGTTGTATTCAATCACCATTTAACTTCCCCTTAGAATCTATTGAGTACACTGGAAGGCAAGTGTGTGCTGTTGGAATTGGAGTGCACAGAAACTTTATACATTAGATTTGGAATTCTTATTCCAGTTATGGATGTTAGTGGTTATTATTGTATAAGGAAGGACCTTGCCTTTATTTACCAAATAAGACTATAATGATAAATAGTGAAAACTCAGTTCTATAGCTGGGTCACTACATCATACACATGATCTGCCTAATATAAAGACATATATAATAATACAGACACAAAAGTTCTCATGCATACATTATATATACACAAAAGTTGCCAAAGATAAAGAATAATATCATGATCTGAATACATTTTAATTAATCTTTATTTTAAATTGTATTTTTTTTATATTGAGATGAAGTAAAGACCCCCAAACCCATTTCTAAATAAATTTCTTGGGTAGTTCTATCCTTTTTTCTATGCTTGAAATCCTGGTATTAATCATACAACCATTCTATTAATTAATATACTAATATGTTGATACGCCAAAAGTTTTAAATCCGTATAAGTGTCACTCCTGATGTGAACTCAACATGGTAAAAATAAGATGGTAAGAAATAAGTAGATTAATCATACTGGCATGAAATGTTGTAAAATAGATTTTATGAAGACCTTATATTGATAATTAAATTTTTCGGAAGATTGTTTTTATATCAATTTTTGTTCTTGCTTTTATGAATAATAGTGTTTGAACAAACCATATTCCCAGTTTTCTGATGCATGTGAACCTGAGTGACTAAAATCTTATCTAGTTACTTCTAAAAGGAAGTTGTCATTTATAAATAATTACTGGAGCAGTATATCTGTTCACAAAAAAAGGTTTGAAATTTTATATTCATCTAATATTATCGAACTATTTTGTATTGACTTTGTTGTAAAATATTATCCAAATTGTAGATTAATCACACAGCTATGGATGTAGCAAGAATTGATTAGAAAGGCTTCTCTTGTTTATGTATTTTAACCTACATTACGTACTGTACTTTTGTCCTTTAGAAAATCAAGATCAGCTTTTGTAAAGTTTTAAAAACTTGACTATTATAGCTGTCTATTTCATATCACATGTTTCCAAAATAAAAGTTTTCATGCTCATCCATCCAGTCAGATCAGTTTTGTGACAGGGTTCCTTGAATTTTTTATATCAATTAAGTTTTGTGAAATGTAAATATTTTTCAAACTGGTCAAAGTGGCAGGTTCTTCAAGTTCAATCACTGTTACTTCAAAATACACATTAGCAAATGTACAAATAAAGCAATACTTCAACAATAATATGTTAAAATGGAATTTAAAGGGACTGCAATCATGAAACTATTGTTCTTCAATAGCCCATTTTTAGTACAACACCAATGGAAGTAAAGAGGAAGTTATTTCTACCACAGAAACAAAATAACATGTCTCTGCCATATAATTTTTTTTTTATTTGTTATGACCTATAAATCAGAAATATTGAACATTCCTTAGTCCAGAGTACATATGAAGAAAGTAATTTTAAACATAATTATTTAAATTCTTACTGATAAAAACATTTAAGACCTTCCTCTTCAATAACACAACATATCTGAAATATTGCAGTTGAATTCCTGATGCATTTTGCAGTATTGACTTAATGTTAGGAATCGTGGATTTAACTGGATTGTCAAGGGGATGACAATTTAATTTGCACCATAGTCTCTAACTTTCTTGTAAACTACAAGTTTGGTCTAGGCAAGACTTTAAAAGACACAAGTGGAATTTTGTTTTCTTTCTTTGCAAATATAAGTCTCATAAGATACTGAATACTATATACTATAACATTTTTCAGGATGCAAAATATGAAAATGTATCATTGCTTGATTAAGATGATTACTATAAAAATGATTTCAAGTTGCTTTTCATATTAATAGTGAGTCCCATATTACCATTAGGATCCATTTTTTATTCCCTCCTTCACCAGTTATTACATTAACACATATAAAATAACAGGTTTCCTAATTTTGCTCAGACAATATGTTTGCCAGTCATTTTATTCTGCTTTTATAAATACTTACCTTTTTTCTGCATTGGATGATGCCATTGTGCAGTCAAAGATTCTTTTATCATTTTATTCAATGTGCTAATGAAGTATACCTATTGTTCTTGATTGTTGAAAGCTACTTCTGGCCCTATGATTCATAATCCCATGATCTTTGGAGTTATCCTGGCTCTTGTTTGGAATTAACTACCTCCCATGCACTTCTTATTTTCTTTAGAGGAAAACATTTGCAGGAATTGGCAGAGGAATATTAAAAATATTCCTCTTAAAGGAATATTGATTTTTTTTGGTAAACAGTCTCAAGATAAATAATGTTCAAATCTCACTTTTGTAATGATCTGTTTCATAGTACACAGAATGTGGAAGTTACACTTTGCATATTAAATAGCCCTTATAGTGTAAGCCTGACTGTTTGATCAGTAGTTATTATTTATTTAAACCTCTTTATAGGAATAATTTACCTGTTTATGATCTATGCTATATTTCCCATGAAAATTGACAATACAAACAAGATAATGGGACCCATTCTTAAATCCACTTAAATAAATTGTTTTTTAAAGACCTTGGTTCACTGCTTCCATTCAAACTGATACTGTTAATTAGCAATGAGCTGTATCTAATTCATTAAAGTCAGCCTGTAATATTTCTTCTTGAAAATGTCCATCAGCAATTCATATTTTTCCAAGTACATCTTGTAACATGACTGCTTTCTCTTAATAGTTTCTAATTAGTACTTAATGCAGACTCGAATAACTAAAACAGCTTTCTGCTTTCAGCTTAGACCAATCAGGTTTCCAACTATTTCATTTTTTAGAAACAACAGACAAAAATTGTAACATGATTCCAAATCTCTTAACCAGGTATACAGTCCTTTAAATGTGTATAGCTAATTTATATAAAATAGCATTAAAAGCCTTCTCACGCATTCACATTCTACACACAGGATTGCTTCAGCCTATAGTATATAAATTACTATATATTTGAACTTCTCCTGTTTCTCATTCCTAGTTTTGACATAGACTTCATCTAGTTCAGCATTTTCAAACTGAATGCCCAGAGCCTAGATGGAGCTAGAATGAATACATTTTTCCCAGGAGCCTTATTTTGAAAGATTTAACATTTAAATATGAAGATCACCCATACTTTTCTAAAAATAAAAATTCCTTTCCTGTTTGCTTGTTTTTTTTTTAATTAAATCCAGCTACTAGGCTTGATTACTTATGTTCTCTCTTGACACGATCCATTTTGACTAATTGATGTTTCAGATCAACTAGTCAAAGTGTTATTTCTCTTCTATTCCAGGAATTACCTGTAAGTTGAAAAAAATTGAGAACCTAACAAACTACAGTACTTTAATGGCCTTTCTAGGAAAT
>NW_026068166.1:265461-266095 GCF_014885135.2 Alexandromys fortis
GTGTTTCGTTGTGTGTGTGTGTGTGTGTGTGTGTGTGTGTGTGTGTGTGTGCAAATGTTTCAAAACGACTGTTTTTGGTAAGCAAGCATCATCATCATTTTGTCATATCTGTACCGCTTCACTCATATTCAGTAATAGTTTTCCCATAGACAGTTATTTACCTTAGCTCTACATTATATAGACCCCTGTGTAGCACAAGTTCTAATAGGTCTTAATAATAAAAGCCCCAATCAGATATTGGAGAAAATGCTGAGAGATCAAGAAGACAAAGGAGACAAACTGCAAATATTTCCACTTTTGGTCTAAAACTTAAAAAAGAAAATTGTAATTAATATAAGAAAAAATGTATAACAAGTACAATAGCTATATATAATATATACAGGCAATGAATACATCAACAATTTTTAGTACATTTGTGTTGAATTAGGAGCGGCAGGGCTGCGTCCCCGGCACCCGGCCGCGCGCATGGCAGGCTTATGCCCAGAAATAATTACACGGAAACTGTATTCTTTCAAACACTGCCTGGCTCGGCTAGTTCCAGCTTCTTATTGGCTAGCTCTTACATATTGTTCTAACCCATTTCTAATATTCTGTGTAGCCCACGAGCTGGCTTACCAGGGAGGATCTTAACCTG
>NW_026068166.1:268107-296631 GCF_014885135.2 Alexandromys fortis
GGAACACAAACATCCAGTCCCATAAAAGCCTTGAAATGCTTTAAAGCCAGAGTTCATGCTGGCAGCACAGCCCCCAGGAAGCAGCGCTTTAAAATGACGCATTTTTTTTTCTGCTGCTGTTGCTGAATCAGGAAATCTCTCTACGGCACGCCACCAACAAAGAGCAAAACTCTGCATTAAACTCTGTTTTTTCTCTGTTTAAAATTATGCTCTCTCAGGTTTTTAAGTGGATTTAGCCCATCACGTCTGGGCGCCATCTGTTGAATTAGCAGCAGCAGGGCTGCATCCCTGGCACCCGGCCACTCGCATGGCTAGCTTATGCCCAGAAATAATTACATGGAAACTGTATTCTTTCAAACACTGCCTGGCCGGGCTAGTTCCAGCTTCTTATTGGCTAGCTCTTACATATTGTTCTAACCCATTTCTAATATTCTGTGTAGCCCACAAGCTGGCTTACCAGGGAGGATCTTAACCTGCATCTGTCTGGAGCAGGAGAATCATGGCGACTCTCTGACCCAGCTTCTTTCTCCCAGCATTCTCTTCTGTCTACTCCGCCTACCTAATTTTCTGTCCTATGAGGGCTGAGGCAGTTTCTTTATTATAATTAACCAATGTCCTTCCTCCATCACATTTGTACCTGACAAATTCAGAGAAAATACTCCATATCTATCTGTCTTATCTTGGTGAGTCCAAAAGTTGTACCTAATTCATTTTCTAGCTTGTGTTACAAAACTATCCTTTCATGTCTCTCAACCTTATATACGTTATATTTCTTTAGTGAATTTCTTTTTTGAGTTTGGTGAAAAAGGAAAACTATAACTATTTAGTCTTTGACCCCCTCAGGAGACCCAAAGAGAAAATAATAATAACTGAGTAAACAAGAAGTACAAACAAATGACTTCCAAAAAATGTGAGAAATGACAGAAACAGCTGGCTGCCTGGACAATCACCCAAGGTTTTTCTGCCATATTGGGTCATCCATCTTCAGTTTATAGGCCTAGTATATCTAACAGACTTTTCTATGAATCAGTATATTTTTAAGGGCTGTTCTAGCTTATCTTGGCAAAGTTTGACAGTCACTTTCTTTTGTGTCCTGCTTCTCCGATTTGTATAACATAAATACTGTCAGCAGTCAAGGCAAGAACATTTTCTTACCAAGTAGCTAACCTTGGCCACAAAAATAGCAAACTCCACTTGCAGTTTCTTCAATGTCCATCATCTTCTCTGAAGAATATTGGTTCTGCCAGGAGTAGACACTGTCATAAAAAAGTGAACAAACTGTGTTATTAAAATATATTAAATGCCATGTTCTGTAGATTGCTGAAATGTTTGAAAATGACCCGAATCTCTAAAATATACCTCTGTTTGACCTTGAAAATATATCAAATATGACCAAAAACATATCAAATATGACCAAAACATATCAAATATGACCAAAATGTCTTGGATAGTGTATTCTGTAAGGTGGGATCATCTCAGCTAGCTACCTAGAAGTTGTCCGGAGCATTTTGTAGTCCAAAGCCGATCTATAGGTGGTGTTTTTCTGCTTAATAGCGTTATCACTGTCCTGGTGGTACGGTCATCGTGGGGTCCTATCCTCCTTTTGGAAACCTCAAATTTCACTGTAAGGCATGGTCAAGGTTCACTGCAGAAAACTTAAATATTTTAAATGTTATGTGCAGCATATATCAAGAGATTAAAGCATCAATATTTGTTATGTACATCTCGAGTATAAAAAGTTAATTCCTAGTTATCTGATAGAGACTCAAACCTGAAATCATGTACAAGAAGCTAAATGAAGTCTTTTTAATGCTATGTGATCATTAATAACATAATAAAAACTTATAAATATATATTTGAATATTATAAAATTTTAGATAATATATATGTCTCAAAAATTGAGCAAAATATTAGGAGATTCATAGCAACAAAATAGTTCTTTTATTTGGTGTCCCTTATCAGGTAGCTCTTCTGACATGATACAGAAATTATGGATTTTACTTTAAGAAGCATGCTTGAGCTTAGAGAAGGAGAGAGCCACACTCCAACTTCAATGTCAGCTTTAATTTTTTAACTTGACTGGTACTACAAAAAGACTATTTTCATTATGTCTGTAGAGAATAGCAGAAACAAACATTTGGGAAGATTTATGAAATTTTATTCTATTTGGGATATGATATACCAATATGTCAATTTACTTTTTCTTGGGACTTTTTTCCTGGATGATTTTCTTTTTTTTTTCCTGCAGATGTCTCATTTATCCAGTGACCAAATGTAAAATTATATTCAGTCCAACTTGATAAGGCTATAGTCTATAATAGTCTCAAACTTGTTCAAAGTTGAATTCTCTTCTGAGACTCATGGAAATCTGTTAACTGTAATTCTCCTGTATAATCAAAATTGAGATCTTATATTTCAAAAAATATAATGACACATGATATACATTACCATTCCAAAATGTAGGGAAGAGAGCATAGTGAGAAAACCCTGGACCAAAGCAAGACCAAAACCAAATGGGCAAACTCCAAACTCTGCCTCTCCATGTCTAATGTCAAAATGATCTTATGATCTCCAAATCATTTCAGCTTTGTTGACTGCCACCCATTTATCTCTCTTGGGCGAGTTTCATTCCCTGTTAGAAGTTCTCTTGGCCAGGTATCCCAAGACTCAGGCATCTCTAACATCTTGAGGTCACCAAGATAATTCAGGTTCAACTAAACAGTTTCTTGCAATGGTCTCTCTAGGCTTCCATTCAAAGACACCTCTGATACATGCCTGGCCTCAATAACTTTCCTTAGTTGTGGAGGCAAATTCTATAGTCCCTTTCTTCATTTTTTTTTACCTCCAAAACCTTAGTTGAAGCTGCCAATTTCAGTTGCTTACTGGTACTGGAACATGAGTTTCTTATTCATTTACATCTTCCCCATGTTTCCGTCTTTCTCTACCTGAGCTTGGCTGTCCTGAAATTTACTTAGTAGATAAGGCTGGCTTCATACTAAGAGATCTGTTAGCCTTTGTCTTCCATGTGCTGGAATTATAGGTGTGCACCACAATTCCTGGTTCTATTCACAATTTGGACATTTAGCTGGGTGGGATCTTGCCCTGAGGTCATCGTTACCTCTATTCAATTAGTTAATCTACTTATCCCCTTGAATGCATGATTTAGCCCTATTCCTTTCCCTCGTGCCCCTTATCATAATCTGTATGCTTTGTATTTTTATTTGCTGACCTTGCTCCATTTCATTAAAAATATTCATTAGAATATTTGGTGGTAACCAATAACCATACAGTAGAGTTTATACTATGCTGTTTTGAGATTTCCTCTGCCCGTGGAATTAGTCCAGAACTCTTCACTTTAGCCAAAAAAAACTCTTCAGACAAGGGCAAAAAGCCACCACAATCTTCACCAAAATATCATACAGCTATTCCCTAGGTAACATACTAAAACTCTTCCCCTCTAAAACCTCTTGAGCCAGCCCCCCCCCCCAACAGTTCATCAAATTGTACTCTGCACCACTGTCTTGCATGTTCCTACTAGTATATACCTTTAAGCAACACTTAAAACATTCCACTGCTTTCCTAACCAAAAGTACCAAAGTCCTAATTCCTCCAAATGAGAATCTAGTCATGCTTATCAAAGGATTCCCCCAGTCCCTGGTACCAACGTCTGTGTTATTTAGGGGTTTTATTTGCTGTAAAAAGACACCATGGCCACAACAGCTCTTACAAAAGAAAACATTTCACTGATATGGCAGTGTACTAGTCAGATGTTCCGTCCATTATCACCATGATGTGGAGCATGGCAGCATGCAGAGAGACATAATTCTGGAGAAGGAGCTGTTGCATGTTGATATCAGTCAACAAAAGTAGACGATGTCACTGAGTGGTATCTTGATCATAGGAGATCCCAAAACCTGTCCCTACCATGACACACTTCCTCCAACAAGGCCATACCTATTCCACCGGGGTACACCATTTAATAGGACCACTCCCTTTGGGGGCTATTTTTCTTTAAAATCATCACGGTGTCTATACAAATGCACACTCCTTAATCTAGATTAAATTTTGCATTTCCTGTCTCTGTTTTGGCCCGTTATATGTGCATCAGTTGCTGCATTCTGATTTTCCACTTGCCTTAGCTTACCACATTTATTAGAGGGGGGCTGAACATGAGCTTAGCTTTCCAGTTACGTCAGTCACCACTTTCACTAATTCATCATACATCTGAATCATCAAATCATATTGTATTTTTCTTCAGCATTTTCAAATTCATTTGCTTTCCTTCAAATTCCTTTTCTTCTACTGTGTGTTTCTTGAAAAATCATAGCCACATCTCAAGACACAATTATTATAAAACTGTGATCTCTTTCCATGTAGAAACAAGTGTATTTCCTCTACAGTCCCTTTTTGTTCTTTCAGTATACTGTTTTGTGCATGCATTGTGATTCATACTTACTTAAAGCAAGGTAATATCTTGTTTTATCTATATAACTTACAAGACTCAGACAAATGCTGATACATCATAAACAGCCAATATATCTCCTTAATTCAAATAGTGAGAATTTACATTTGCATTGAAATTAAGCTGAACATTTAAGGCTTTACAGTATACACTATTCATATGTTAGAATAGATCTACAGAACTAGCATTGGATTTTCTCCTTTCTAATTTTAAAATAGTGAAATGAGTTCAGTTAATCTTTTAGGTGCTCTCTAGAATATAGTATACTTATGAGACAAGAAAATGTAGTATCTTTTGCTTATAGCAAAATTTGGCACTGTAGTAAGAGAAGTACCATATTTATTTATATCATTCTTACTAGACCCTTGCCCAAACACTTTGGATGAAATAACTAATAAAACTAAAAATTTCATTTCATACTCATCTAGCATACAGCCAGGTGAGCTTTTAGATTAAATTCATATGATGAAGCTCTATTTTGGGGGGTGATCAGTTAGATTTTAGAGTTATTCCCAGGTGCCCTTAGAGAAGCTGGTCTCTTCCCATCTGTTCCCTGATGACTCTTGAAAAGCTTTCAAGGCCATTTATAATTCTTCATCAGAAGACTGAAAAATTAGCTTCATAGTTAATCCCTTTATGACATATTTTATTTCAGTTTTGCAACTTAGCAGGTTAGAACAAAGCAGACAAGTAAAGCCAGCCAGGCTGTTGTACTATCTGATGCTGAAAATGTCTCTTAAATAACTTCTATTATGTTTACTCATTTCATTTAGAAACACTGCCAATATGATTGTGAACTAAATGAAAGAGTAGAATAGATTTTTTTTTTTTAGAAAAAACTGCTGTCATTTCCAGTACTATGTGCATTGGTTCTTTCCATTAAATAAAAATACTTGCCAAGTATTATTATATTTCTCCCAGATGGTTTGCTTCAACTATTGTTATTTTCTATTTTTGATAGCTAATTAATGTTATATAAATATCATATATTTATTAAATATTATATATAAATCCTATCCTGATGAGATAGGATTTCATATAGATAGGGCTCTGGTTTCCATAAGAAATGACTCAATTTCTTTGGAAGACTTGTCAAAATGGCTGTTTTTACATGTATACAAATTAATTGCTTAGGATTTGGAATAAGAGTAGATAATAGAGAAATCTGAAATTATCTCACATTCTGTTCTTTTCTATTGACTAAATATGAAGCTAATTTAAAAAATCTGAGCTAAAAATCACAGGTGAATAAATATAGAAGGGTATATAGCAAGACAAATGTACAAAAAATTCAGGCAATTTACCCTTAATCTAGAAAAAGTGCTGACCATATCCAAATTATACTTGAGTGAAATACCATTTCCATGTTCTAAGAAATAAGAAAAAAAAGTTTAATATGTTAAAATGACTTTCCCAAAATGCATTTCTGCCAAACTGTCTGCACAGTCAACATCACTAAGTTTGCTAAGAAATTCCTCATATTGAATGTAAATTAAAACACTACCTCCTAGCCAGGTAGTGGTGGTGCATGCCTTTGGTCCCAACATTCGGGTAACAAAAAAAGGCAGATCTCTCTAAGTTTGAGGCCAGTTTGGTCTACCAGAACTAGTTCCTGGACAACCTCCAAAGCTACAGAGAAACCCTGTATCAAAAAATTAAATAAATAAAACACTACTTTTCCAAATATGTGGTATATTATGTAGTCCTAATAAGAAATAAAATACTAAATATATATTTCAAAATTCAGAGGTACCTCAAATACGTAACTTAATGATGCACCTTAGGGTCTTATAAAAACAAAAATAAATCAACTTAAAAGATGGTGAGGAGCTAAATAAATACTTTAGTTGTTAAGAGCAACTGTTACTCTTGCAGAGGTCCCAGGTTTGGTTCCTAGTAGTTAACAACCATCTGCCGCCCTAGTCACAGAGGAACAAAATCTCTCTTCTGGCCTCTTCAGGCACTGAGTGTATGTAATGAACAATTACATAAAGAGGCAAAACACCCCTTACACGTGAAATAAAATAAATTCACTCTTTCAACAATAGTAGCAGATACCTGTAGAGGTCAGAAGAGGTTGTTAGATTCCCTGAAGCTGCAGTTAGAGGTGGTAGCATCTGACATGATTACTGGGAACTAAACTCTGGTCCTCTGCATGAACAGCAAGTCCTCTTAACTGTTGAGTCATCTCTCAAGTCTCTTAAGACATTTTAGCACGTTGCTTTAGTGTCATGGTGCGGCTAGTCACATTTCATGCGTGGCCATTCAGCAGAGATGCCTGAGGAAACACAGACCCAGGACCAATGAATGGAGAAGGAAGAGGTCGAGACTTTTGCCTTTCAGGCAGAAATTTCCCAGTTGATGTCCTTGATCATCAACACATTCTATTCAAACAAAGAGATCTTTATGAGGGCGCTCATCTCAAATTCATCACCTGCACTGGACAAGATCAGATATGAGAGTCTGACAGACCCTAGAAAACTAGACTCTGGGAAGGAGCTACACATTAATCTTATTGCCAACAAACAAGATTGAACCATTACCATTGTGAATCCTGGAATTGGAATAACTAAGTTGACTTGGTCAATAACCTTGGTACTATTGCCAAATCTGGCACCAAAGCCTTAATAGAGGCTTTGCAGGCTGGTGTAGATATTTCCATGATTGGCCAGTTTGGTGTTGGTTTTTACCCTGCATATTTAGTCGCTGAGAAATTAACTGTGATCACCAAACATAATGATGATGAGTAATATGCCTGGGAACCCTCAGCAGGGGGATCGTCCACAGTGAGGATTGACACAGGTGAGTCAATGGGTCCTGGAACAAAGGTCATCTTACACCTGAAAGAAGACCAAGCTGAGTACTTGAAGGAAAGGAGAATGAAAGAGATTGTGAAGAAACATTCTCAATTTATTGGCTATCCCACTACTCTCTTTGTCGAGAAGGAACATGATAAGGAAGTCAGTGATGATGAAGATGAAGAAAAAGAAGATAAAGAGGAAGAGAAAGAAAAAGAAGGAAAGGAGTCTGATGACAAACCTGAAATAGATGATGTTGGTTCTGATCTAAAAGAAGAAAAGAAGGACCATGACAAGAAGAAGAGAAAGGAAAAGTACATTGATCAGAAAGAGCTCAAACAAAACAAAGCCTTTGTGTTTGGACCAGAAATCCTGATGACATTACTAATGAAGAATATGGAGAGTTCTACAAGAGCTTAACCAACGATTGGGAAGAACATTTGGCAGTAAAACATTTTTCTGTTGAAGGGCAATTGGAGTGTCAGGCCCTCCTTTTTTGTCTCAAAACGTGCTCCTTTTGATCTGTTTGAAAACAGAAAAAAAAAAAAAAAACCATCATCAAGTTGAATGTGCACAGAGTTTTTATCATGGATAACTGTGAGGAGTTAATCCTTGAGTATCTGAATTTCATTAGAGGAGTAATGGATTCTGAGGATCTTCCTCTAAATATCTCCCATAAAATGTTGCAGCAAAGCAAATTTTTGAAAGTTATCAGAAAGAGTTTGGTTAAGAATGTTTAAAACTATTCACTGAACTGGCAGAAGATAAAGAGAACAACAAAAAGTTTCATGATCAGTTCTCAAAAAATATAAAGCTTGGAATTCATGAAGAGCCTCAAAATCAGAAGAAACTGTCAGAACTGTTGCAACAATACACACCTGCTTCTGGAGACGAGATGGTTTCTCTCAAATACTATTGCACCAAAATGAAGGAAAACCAGAAACACATCTACTTTATTACAGGTGAGACCAAGAACCAAGTTGCTAAGTAGGCCTTTGTGGAACTTCTCTGAAAGCATGGCTTAGAAGTAATGTATATGATTGTGCCCATTGATGAATATTGTGTGCAACAATTGATGGAGTTTGAAGGCAAGACGTTGGTGTCAGTTACCAAAGAAGGATTGGAACTTCCAGATGATGAAGAGAAGAAAGAAATTAGGAAGAAACAAAAGACAAAATTTGAAATCCTCCACAAAATTATGAAAGATATTTTGGAGAAAAAGATTAAAAAGGTGGTTGAATCAAACTGATTGGTGACATCCCCATGCTGTATTGTCACAAGTACATATGGGCGGACAGCAAACATGGAAAGAACCATGAAAGTTCAGGCCCTTGGAGACAACCCAACGATGGGTTACATGGCAGCAAAGAAGCACCTGGAGATAAACCCTGATCACTCCACTATTGAAACCCTCTGGCAAAAGGCAGAGGCTGACAAGAACGACAAATCTGTGAATGATCTGGTCATCTTGCCATATGAAACTGCACTCCTGTCTTCTGGCTTCAGGCTGGAAGATCCCCAGACACACACTAACAGGATCTACAGGATCATCAAGATGGTCTAGGTATTGCTAAAGATGATCCTACTGTCGATGATTCCAGTGCTGCTGTAACTGAAGAAATGCCACACCTGGAAGGAAATGATGACACATCACACATGGAATAAGTAGACTAAGTAAGCTTCATCAGAACTGGATGTTTGATGCTTACTTTCATTCCTTCTGATTATATATTTCCCAGGACTTTTATTTATTTTTGTTGACATTTAAAATATCAGTGAGGCATAAAAACTAAAGGGAAGATAAAATTACTTTCTACTTGTATGATACTGTGCTGCTATAGGTTTGATTCAAATGGTTGGGTGAACGTTTGTTGTAAAATGTAATGTAACCTATTAACTTTGTGGTCTGAAGTGTTTAGCTGTTGAGCTGGATTCCTTATTAGACCAAATAATTTCACTTGGAGGTGTTCTAAGATATAGCTTCATGTTTAAAAGGAAAAAAAAATTAAGATGGCTTAAGTTTCATCTTAAAATTTTTCATCCCCTATAGTTAATTCTCCATGTACTAGTCTTAGACGTAAGTACACAAGTTAAAATAACAGGAATTCCCCATGTGCCTTGTTTTCCAAAGTACCAAGAACAAAATCCCAAGTTTCCCTAGGTCTTGTATGCTGGGGGAGGACCTTCTGCTCCTTCAGTCAATAGCTGCTGAAGTACGAGCCCACTGTGCTGCGGGAGTTTTCTGCTCCTTCAGCCAATGTCTGCTGAAATACCAGCCCACTGGGTTGTAGTCTACTTATCTTTAAAAACAAGGAGGACTACTGAGACCTCAAGAACAATGGCAACGGGTTTTTGATTCTACTGGACCTATTGGTTTCGTGGGAGCCTAGGCAGTTTCGTGGATGCTCACCTTACTAGACCTGGATGGAGGTGGGTGGTCCTTGGACTTCCCACAGGGCAGAGAACCCTGATTGCTTTTTGGGTTGACGAGGGAGGGGGACTTGATTGGGGGAGGGGGAGGGAAAGGGGAGGCGGCGGTGGGGAAGAGACAGAAATCTTTAATAAATAAATAAATAAATGAAAAAAAAAAAAAAAAGGCAAGCCTCGGCTTGCTCTCTTGGTTCCTGAGCTTGGTTCTGGCTCTTGCTCCAGCGGCTATTGGCTTGAAGGAGCCAAAGGTCGCCTAGCAGCACTTGTAACTCAGCATAGCTTGTGAGTGGAAATACAGTGCCCAATCACATTCTGCTTTAAAAAGTAAATACAGATGAGAAAAAAAAAGAGATTTTAGCAACATTAGAATCATTTTGCATGATTCCTTCATGGAAGTGACCACATTAAGAGTTTTACTGATATTTCCCCACTTACCAATAACTTATTCTTGGAGGTTGTTCTTACCCATCTCCTTACTTTGTAAAATATTAAGTAAAACATCAAAATATTCTTGTGTCCACTTTATAAACTGTAATATTGTACCTCAAAAACAGATTAAGATATTTAACTATGATTAGCCACCTTAGCCACTGTTTATAAGACTATATAACAAACAATCTGTGACCTTGACCAGTCTGTGCTTTTCTACCGTAGTTGCATATGACCATGTCTACCTACACGAAAAAGAAACTAATAAAGATGGCACAGATAAATAAATTAATGAGTATTCACATACTATATTAGAACCTGCTTTAGGCAGTGAAAAAACATCGTCTATGTCTTATCTGGTTTGTCCTCCTAGAGTTTAAGGCAAATTCTATCTGTAATGACATATTTATGATTTTTTCTAATGATAAATGTCAACATAAGGAAGGAAACAAGACTTGAGATTACCAAGTAAAAGGAGAGTAAACATAGAGTTATAGTTTATTGGAAAAAAGTGTGTGCCAGAATGTATCAGTCCCCGAATATAGGTATCAGTTGTGGAGAGTTTCAGAGAAGAAAGAATCCTGAAACAGTTAAAAGCATGCCATCACTGTTCTTCAGGGTTAAAAAGATGAATTAAAATCAGATTTCTTTGTAATTTCTATAATGGCTTCCATTACTAGATTAATTTTCTGTTATTGTTGATGGTGTTGTAACTCTGTGGGATATTTGAGATACAGAAACTGGTTAGGATTTCATGTAAGAGATAGATTCTAACTTTATAATTATTTTTAATGGTCAATGTCCTTTAATGACAAAAACAACCATTTCTCCTACTGATTTCGTTGGTGTGTGCATGCCAATCAGCCTTTATACTAGACAAAAGAAAATAAAAGCAATTTGAATAGAAAATTGACCAATTAAGTAAACCTGTCAACTAAATGCTGCGTAACAATCCCCCGTGTTCCTACTTGTGTTTATTACCTTTGAAATGAAATAAGATACTACCTTGGCATTTATGTTTTGATTTTATCATTGTTTCCGCTGGGTACTAAAGGCAGAGCTTGAAAGTCCTACTATCTTTAGGATGATTGCTGAGCAAATGTTGCTTTATATCAATGAAACTGTGTTTACTTTTGAGACTATAGGCATAAAACAATTTTATTTCTGTATTTTTAACAAAGAAGACATAGTATTGGCTGTATAATACAGAAAAACAAATCCCACAGAATTCATACTAAAAAGTTGTTAAAACTTTAAGATAAACAGCCCATGGAGCAAAACGGAAAAGAGGAAACAAAAACGTTGTTTCAGTATGTTATTTTAAATGTAAAATTTTCAAGAGCAAATGAATAAAACAGTCAAAGAGATGGTGAATCTCTGAACCATTACTGAGAAAACAAACAGAAGAGATTATTTCTGAACTGACTAAGGTGTTACACTTAATAGAAGAGAATCAAATTATCTTATCTTATTTTATTAGTAAATACTATCACATGAGGAAAGGCAGTTATGTCTAAAGCAAAATCATATAATTTCAATGACAACAAATAAGAGATCACACAGACCTTTTGGAATTGAAAAGCATAATGATTTAAATAAAATAATTTTATGAGTTTAAGGGAAGACTCGACGGATAAAAGAACCAGTAAACATGATAAATAGAAATTATCAAATCTTTAGAATAAGGAGAATAAAAGAATATGGAAAATGAAGAAGAATGCAGAGTCCTTCAGAAAAATATTCAGTGTGTTAACATGGGCGTGTTGGCATTCCAGGAAGAAAGAAGAAAAAAAGAAGGCATTATAAAAAATTGTTTGAATAAATAATTTTCATACACCTTGCCATTATGATGAGGCTCAAAACAAAAATCCACAACAAAGAGAAAGAGATCAGTAACAAGTGAGCTAATGTGAATGGAGATATCTTTAAAATAGCCAGAGAACTAGTTCTAAATTGACAATTGATGTTCAAACTTAAATAATTCTCATTGACTACACTGTGAGTAAAATAATGAGGCATAAATATCTTACAAATAAAAGTTTTAAACCATAAATATTATATAACATTGTTGAAAGGCATAAAGAAAATATAAATGAAGGGAGACTGCTTTTGTGTCCTGGGTGGAAAAATCAACATAAGATCACAGAGTTACAAAAAATTGTATTTAGATTCAATACAATTTCTATTAATATCTTAACAGAAACTTTATTTAGAAAATTTATATAGAAATTCAAATGTAAAAAGTAGCACACATAAAATTTGAAAAAGAGATTGTGATTGCATTGTACTACATTTTAAAGTCAGAGGGTGTGATGCCACCAACTTCATTCGTCTTAAGATGGCAATAGGCATTCATGGTATTCTGTGCTTTCATTTACATTTTAGGATTTTATAGTACTTCCATTAAAATGATATCAGGATGGAAATCGCATTAAATGTGCATGTTGTTTGGGGTAGTAAGGACATTTTAACAACCTCACTTTTCCAATCCATGAATTTAAGATATTGTGTTTGTGTCTCAGTTTATCCCAGTGTTTTATAAAGCAACATGCAAATCTTTTTGTTAAGCATATTCTTATTTATTTATCCTTGTTGATAGCATTGCAAGTGGAATTTTTCTTAATTATCCTTTTAGATATTTTCTTGTTAGCATGTTGAAGTAGAGCTTTTTTTTTTTACAGTTTGGTGTTTAAAAGGCAAGTAAACTACTTCTAAAAGGAATTGAATATATATTTCTCCAGCAAAAATACACAAATGAACAACCATGATGTAAAAAAGGTGCTCATCATCATAAATTAACAGAGAAGTGTAAAACAACTATACTATTTTCACCTTTCAACTGCTATGATAGCCATTATTTTTTTAAAAAAAATATGGGTGATGATTTGAGTAAACTACCATATTTGATGAGAATATAAACTTTTGATACCTTTAAAATTAACAAGAAAGCTGCCATATTAGAGGAGAATATCACTCCTGTATACATAGCCAAAGAAAAGGGGATCAAGGAATTGATGGGTGATTAATATTCTCACATTCTGTGAAGCATCATTCACACTATCCAAGATATGAAATCAACTTAAATGTACATTGACAAGTGAGTGGGTAAATAAAACATGCCATGATAGAATATTGCTTAGCATTAGAAAGGAAGGAAATACAGCCATGATTGAGAACATGTAAAACACCGTACAGAATAAAACATGTACATCAGAGAAGTGCAAATACTACACATATAAAATTATATGAGGTGGGTGAGAAGTGGAGTTGAGAGAGCAGTTTTCCGAGGATCATCGAGAAGGTAACTAGAAGCCATTATCTAATGGGTCCAAAGTTTAGGTAATGTAAAGAAAAAGTTCAAGAGGTATGCTGTTTGAAACCTTACACTTTTAGATTTTAAAAGGAAGAAGAAATAATTTTCAAAAAACTTTGGAGTTAATAGGTTTATTCATTTGATTTTCGTATTTGTTGTAAAGAATTATGCCACTCTCTTAGCTTATCAAGTTGTATACATTTTATGTGAAGATTCCTATCTTTATAAATTAAATTTTAATAATGCTGCTAAAATAAATATCCTATATAGTAATTCATTTTTAAAAAAAAACTGAGGTTTTGTGTTTTTCAGAAACTTTACTGACATCTATTGCCTTTGGAGTCTGGTAATTTATCTTTCCTCCTTGTGAAGTAGCCTGATTTTTCTTTGTGCTATTTGCATGATGCAAATACGTGCCTACAGTATTCCTTAACATGTAGCCTTTTCCTTGAGTAATGTTTTCATTATATTTTGCCTTTTAAGACACACAGTGAGGAAATTATGTATTTTTAATAAACTATCATCCTTCATCTTATATTCATGAGGAAAGTAATGATTGGCAGCTTCCAATGGGAGAATCTTCCCTCAACCTTCCGCAACCAACAGGGGAATTGTATTTTATATAATATGACAACATATTGCCAGCCCTATTGGACCAAGTACCAGGACCCATCTGTTCATTTATGATTCTTTAGTTCTGGCATTTGTAATTCTTTTATTTATAATAATCTTTGAAGATATCACTTGGTGTAATATTTAGGTAAGTGAAGTAGTGTATTTGTAGGTGAAAATCAGTTTTTAGGATCTACTTGCAATACTTTTTAAGCTCTCCTGTATCATATGCTCAGTATTTAGTAAATGTGATTATTGATATGGACAATAAATACTGGAGTGATAAAATCCATGTAGGATCAAATTTTAATTTCTAGAGATGATTGAAAAGCACATTTTATATAAACACAACACATTTAGGTAAGTGGTCTTAGCATATAGCCACAATGGTTAATGAATTTGTTTGTTCACAACATAGACATTAGCATGCCATAAGTCTGCTTATAAAACTCCAGTGACTATTTGATACTACAGAGACAGTATATTAATATTGAGAAATATATAGAACCCCTTTTTGTTTGATTTAACTTGCTTATTTATTTATTCAGTGCAGTCGTGTGTGTGTGTGTATGTATGTATGTATGTATGTATGTATGTTTGTGTCTGTGTGTGCATGTTTCAGGGCATTATGTACCATGATGTGTGCGTTCAGGACAGAGGACAGCCTTCTCAGTATCTTTCACCAAACAAGCTATTTATTTTAGGCTATCATGCCATTCTCTGTACTATTACATTTTCTAGAAAGTCCCATCTCCTTCTTTATTTAATGAACGTGTTCCTTGGGATAAGGTTAGTATTTATGCTCCTGAGAGGTAAGTCCCCCTTTTCAATTAATGCTATCCTTAGTAGGTTGTTTCCTATTGCCAAAAGACTAGATTTTAAATCCTCATTGTGTCCTCCTAGTACTTGACCATCCCTGTGATGGTCTTTCTCTTTGTTATCCACCTTGTTGACCACATGTTATCCAGCACACTTCCCCATTATTTTAGGCTACGTTTTGATTTGTTTCTCACGGAGTAGTTCAACCCAGTCTGGATCTCTTGATCACATCCCTCCCAAATATAGGATTTCAGCTAGTTACTTACGCACCAAGTTTGAACACTTTCAGTTGGTTGGAGTTTCTAAGTCTTTTTCTACCTTGAAAAATAAAACAACAACTAATGTTTAAAACTTTCTCATACACAGCATCTAACCAAAGTACATGTTTTCAGGGCTCAGTTTCAGTTTCCCTGACTCAGAGAGACTCATTAAAATGACTCACTCTTCCTCCACATCAGACTGCTGAGTCTTCTCGTTAGGAAGAGATTACAGTCCAAATAACTGCAATACCATTTGTTCTGACACTAGATATTTTCACTCAGAAGCCCAGTCAGAAAATTCTAAATTTTGAAAATGACCATCATTATTTTTTATTCTGTATTTTTAATTAGCACAATTAATAATTTACCTTGCCTTTTTCTTAGGTCATATATAATGAAGTTGCTAACACTTGTTAAGCATTCTAAAGTGTGACATGGCATTCAAGACTAGAATACTTACTGAAACAATTTGTTTATTAATATACAATAGACTTACCACAGTTCTCAGTTATACTTTATAAATAAAATCCTCTTATAATACTCTTATTTGATTAATACACTTACATTTCACATTAACATACTTGTTGTGATTATCAATTAATACACTTACATTTTACATTAACATACTTCTTGTGGTTTATCAATCCATGATAATATACTATGCTTCTTATAGGGATTATGTCTGTGTTTTCTATTCCTTACTATCCAAGTAGTATCATCTGAAAGTTAGTAGTAATGTAACAAATACCTCTTGATACTTAGCTATACATATCACATTTTAAAGAATCAAATTCAAGAACACTATCAGCATCTCTGAAAAACTAAGTAACACTTTGTAATTGTCATTTGTAGCAAAGACATTGTCTGATGCATTGCCGATTTGAAAATATTTGTTAATATCCAATATTAAACTATTAGCAGGCTAATGTGAATCAGTGTTTAACAATCCCCAAGAAAGGGTTTTCTAACTATTGAATGTGCCCTATTCAGCTCACTCTATGATAAAGACTCACGGTAGATATTTAAACAGTTCCTAAACTCAAAAATTATTCTTCATGAAGTTCAGCTTACATTATTTACCTTGTCTCTTATGAAGTTTTTGGCAAAAATCTGGACTCCAACTAAAAGGTTTATTATGGAGTTCTTCATAATAACAGACTATTCTGTTTTAATTTCATGATGTTATTATTTCGTTGTGAGCTCTTTTCTACCTTGGTGTTCTTAAAATGCAAAATGAGTTTTATAGGCTTTGATGATTTATGTCTGGTAAAAAGTATATTTTCTAATAATAAATAAATAAAATAAAAAACTCTTTCTTCTCTTACCTTACTTAGTATTTTAATTCTAAATAGTCATATCTTCTGCAATGATTGCTAAACTTCTGGATCCAAGGCACTTTTATATGCTTAGGAATTGGTCAAAATTCCACATTTTTGGATTATGTAGATTACCAAGGACAAAAGGTGTATGTCGACAATAAAGCAAATGTCTTGGGAAAGCAATTATAACTTTATGTAGAGAATATCTAATGAGTGAAATGGCATTATTTGGGGATTTTGTAAATTATTATGTTTAGCTTAAGAGAAGATAGTCGGTTCTTCTATGAATTTCTGCATTCATTCTGTTGCATTTCTCAAATCATGTATCCTCTAGAAATAACATAAGAGAATGAGAGACCAGAAGACAAATAATAGCTTAATACTTTGAGTAAAATAGTATTTACCTCACAGATTTTCTGGATGGTTCTCAAGAATCCTATGGGGTTCCCACATTCTCCTTCAGAAACTTCTGTTTCAGGGAAAGTTGCTATTCTTGTACTTCCTGTGGCTATAATCTTTTAAAAAATAGTAACCTTCAATTCTGAATAACCTATCTAGGATTGTGTGCACATATATTATGATTCTTCCTGTATTTTCTAAAGTCTCCATCTCAAAATTGACTAAATTCCCTGGAGAGAAAGTTCTTAAGTATAAAATGAGGTATATCATCAGGCATCTGTATATAAGGTATACAAATCCAGGGCATATTTTCTTTGTTGAGAGTATTATGTAAGCAAGTTGGATGAATTGACTCCTAGAAAAGATTCCAACATGGGAAAATAGAGTACTTGGCCTATCGCCCTGGATAAATGCACATGCATATACTATCACACTAGAGAATATATTGTGGTGATTAGGCAGTGTCCTCCTCGTACAATAAAAGCATCCCCACAGAAATATTCAGCAGAGTTAATGATAAATATATTGAATGCAGATTAAATTGCATTGATAACTTTTCTGATTACTCATGTCTTCCCATCATGATCTATTCTTCCTTGAATTACATCACTAATGTTTATACTGTAGATGGTAATAGAGTCATATTTCAGAGGTAAGCCAGTATTGAAGAAAAAAATAAGAACAGACAAATGTATTGAAATGACTCTAAAAGTAAAATATTTCACATTTAATTGCAGGTGGGAAATGTTAACTATCCCATTCATTATTATTACTACCACATGCCTGACTAAATCCCACCATAAGCATTAAGCAAGTAGATAAACAAAGAAATAATACTTTATCTGGAGAATGCCAACATAAACCACATTTAAACTGTTCTTCTATCAAGAGACAAGCCTGGAAATGCTGTGTTCCTTTGCTTTACTGCAATAATCTGAATCCAAAAATTCAAATTGCAGCTTTTCAAAATTTAAGTTGAGGCTCTTGAAATTTCAGAAAACACATTCACTTGAAAAACAGATTATAACAAGGTCACAGTATAATTTTTGTACCACATTTTTATATAGTATTCTAATTATATAAATATCAAGATGACAAATGACTACCAAATGTTCTAATATTTTAAAATATGTTATACTTTTTAAAAATTAAATCATCAGATAAAGTTTTCTTTGATGTATAAAGAGACTGCAGTAAAGCTCTTGACCTTAGATTTCAGTTCTTGGTGATTTCTTTTATCCAGAGTTTCTTAAAGTGTTTTCTAAATTAGAGGACAGTTAAAGTCTATAAACTCATCTGCAAGTTACTGCCATTGAAACAGACACTAAAGATTAATTATAAATTGAACTTAATTATTTTTAGTGCTTGAATGGCCCATGAATATTCCCAGTGCCCAAATAAGCTACAATCAGAAAATACAGCAGAATTACATTTGAAAGTTCAAATTACATTTGAAATACAGAAATTTTCAAATATTAATTTATTGGTTTAATACAACTCTTCTCATCTTTATTTAGATTTATTTTATAATGTAACTAAGTAGTCTATTACTTAAGGTGGCAAAGGAGTCTAACTCACAAAAAGATAAATATACTTTAATATTTCATGATCTATGTTACAAAAAGCCACAGTAAATTATTATTCAACAACTGAAACCTAATAGTATGAAATATTATAAAGAATGTTGATTTTGCAGAAGAAATAATGTCAATTTCTAGAAACACTTCCTGATCAGAAAGTTAATTCTAAGTGCATTTACAATAGATCAATACATTTTTGGTGAATATAAAGGTATTTGGAATAAAATTAACTTGTAAATATTTATAGAATATAACAATATTAAAAACATCTATGATTAAAGAAAAGAATAAAGAAACAATCTCTATGATTTATATGTTTAGAAACAAATCAAATAAGAACAAATTAGTCTAAAAGTTGAAAGAAAACTAGAAATGTGTTCTCCATAACTATATTTATGACAGGGTAAAAAACTTACATAAACAAATAAGCAAATGGAAAAAACAAGAAATGTACAGTAGAAAATAAATAATAGAAATCTTGGGAAATTTTATATAAAAAATATTTTAACACTTATATTAATAGAAGTTACAGAATATTCATGATATTTTTCTTCTTAATATATAACATAAAGAGACATAGTTAAAACTAGTTAAAGTGTGGGAACCTAGCATTTCTCAATTTTTGGTGACAGTTCATGAGTGTCTTTCATGGAAGTTTTGCAATTATAATTAACAATGAATATTGAAAGTCAAATTTATCAGCTACATGCACCAAAATAAACAAATTGTAAAGCTACTTGTTGCAATTAAAAATTATAACTAAATACCAAAAAACAAAGTATGGTGGAACATGACATATCCACTTATAATTTATTGCCCTGAATTTTGTTAATTAAATGTATTCGTTTTGCATGTCAATGTTTTTCCCTCCTTCCTCTTCTCCCATTCCCTAATACTCCTCACCCCTACCCAATCTACTCCTCTCTTTCTGTTCAGAAAGAGGCAGACCTCCTCTCATGGGTATCAACAAAGCATGCATGGCATATTGAGTTGAGGTAGGGCTAAGCACCACCCCTTATATTAAGGCAGGGAAAGCAACTCATTATGAGGAGTAGGTTCCCAAAAGCCAGTCAAAATTTTAGGGACAACCTCTGCTCCCATTGTCGGAAGTCCCACAAGTGTACCAAGCTGCACAACTATAACATATATGTAGAGAACCTTGGCCAGTCCCATGCAGGTTGTCACTTCAGACTCTGTGAGCTCCTATGAGTCCAGGTTAGTTGTTTCTGTGGGCTTCGTTGTGGTGTCCTTGACTGTTGTAGCTTATACAATCCTTCCTCCCTCTCTTCAGTAGGATCTCCTGATCTCTGCCTAATGTTTGCTTGTGGGTCTCTGCATCTGTTTCTATCAGTTACTTAAGTCTGTCTGATGACAATTTGCAGTAGTAACCAATCTTTGAGTATGGTAGAATATCAATAAGCATCATTGTGCTATTTTTTTTCAATTGTGTGTGAGCCATCCAGACTCTGGGTTCTAGCACTCCAGGCATTGTATGGGGTGGGCTCATTCTCATAGTATGGGTCTGATGCGGTACCAGTCATTGGCTGGTCACTCCCATAGTCTCCGCACCACCTTAAACCCAACATATCCCATAGGCAAGGTAGACTATAGGTCAAAGGTTGTGTAGCTGGGTTGGTGTCCTAATTCCTCCATTAGAAGTCAAGCCAAGTCACAGGAGATGACTAGTTCAGTCTATGTATCCACTATTGCTAGAAACCATAAAATGGCCATCTTATCAAAACCAGTCTATAAATTCAGTGCAAACCCCTTCAAAATTCCAACACAATTCTTTACAGACCTTTAGAAAACAATACTGAACTTTGTTTAGAAGAAAAATAAATACAGAATAGCTAAATAAATCCTGTAGAATAAAAAGAAATTCTGGAGGAATCACGATCCCGGATTTCATGCTCTACTAGAGAGTTATAGTATTTATAACAGAATGGCATTGGCAGAAAAACAAACATGTGAATCAATGATATTAAATCGAAGACTATGATATAAATCCACACACCTATGGACAGATGATTTTTTTATAAAGAATTTAAAACTATACAATGTAAAAAAGAAAGCATTTTCAACAAATGGTGCTAGTCTAACTGGATGTTGGCATGTAGAAGAATATAGATAGATCCATACCTATCATCCTGCACAAAACTCATGTCCAAGTGGATCAAAGACCTCAACATAAATCCAGTTACACTGAACCCAATAGAAGAGAAAATGGGGAACAGTCGTAAATGCATTGGAACAGGAGACAACGTCCCAAACAGAAAGCCAGCAACAGAGATGGTAAGATTGACAATTAATAAACGGAACCTCATGAAACTGAAAAACTTCTTTCTGTAAGACGAAGGACACTGTCAAAATGGCAACCTACACAATAGGAAAAGATTTTTACCAACTCTACTCTGGCAGAGGGCTCATCTTCAAAACATATAAAGAACTCCAGGAATTATTACTCAGAGTCTTAATTTTTTTCAGGTTAATTAATAATCTAAGACAATTAAGTTTCATTTTGGTGTGTTTGTACATCCGGAGATTGAACCCACGATCCCACATGTATAATACAAGTGCTTTACAACTTGACTAAACCTAGCCCTTGTCATAGTAGCATATTAAATGAAGAAAATATGTAAATAATACTCATCGTGCGTTGTCACAATTAACTTTGTAAATTTTAACTATTATGATTAAGTACATTTATATTCTTGACTGGTTATTTATTTTGGCTTATCAAGACAAGGTTTCTCTGTGTGTCATCCCTGGCTAGCCTCAAACTCACTTTGTAGAGCAGGGTAGCGTTAAACTTGTAGAAATCTGTCTGCCTATGTCTCCAGAGGCCTGCGCCACCACTCCCCATGATTAAGTGCTTTCATTGGAGCACCGGATAGAAATCTCAAGGTCCAAATCAGGAGCAGAAGGAGAGAGAGCACGAACAAGGAACTCAGGACCATGAGGGGTGCACCCACACACTGAGACAATGGGGATGTTCTATAGGGAAATCACCAAGGCCAGCTGGCCTGGGTCTGAAAAAGCCTGAGATAAAACCGGATTCGCTGAACATAGCAGACAATGAGGACTACTGAGAACTCAAGAACAATGGCAATGGGTTTTTGATCCTACTGCACCTATTGGTTTTGTGGGAGCCTAGGCAGTTTGGATGCTCACCTTACTAGACCTGGATGGAGGTGGGTGGTCCTTGGACTTCCCACAGGGCAGGGAACCCTGATTGCTCTTTGGGCTGACGAGGGAGGGGGACTTGGTTGGAGGAGGGGGGGAATGGGAGGCGATGGCGGGGAAGAGACAGAAATCTTTAATAAACAAATAAATTTAAAAAAAAGAGTGGAGAGATGCAAGCTTCAGTGGGAAACAGTGAGTCACACAGTATAACCCTTTATTCATATATGTCATAAAGGTAGCATATTAAATCTTTATTGTGCTCAGTTAAACTAATTTTCTTTGCCTGTATTTGAATAGTATTTTGGGGTAGTGAAATGGAGGAAGATTGCTTGTACAATGCAGTTCCTTGCTTTATGAGAATAAAGTATGTCAAATTTACCAAAAAAGAAGAAAATGTAACCATGCAATCATATAATTTGAGAGTTACTAGAGGCGTTTGAAATTTTACTCTGTACTTGGAACTTCTCATCTAAGACCAGAGTCTGAAATTAAACAATCCTATCCCACATTTTAAAACAAAGTACCAGCAGCTGAGATAATCCATTTCCCTATAAGGTTTATCAAAGCAACAGTAGCAGTAATTCTAAAACTAGAAACCTCCATTTTTCCCCATGCATACAAAGCAAAATGGATGCAGGACAGACAGAATCAAAACTGGAAAATATTTCAGTGATACTTCATTTAACTTGTATTTTCCTCATATAAACAAAAAGAGGCATGTGACAAAAATATGTCAGAGAAATAAAGTTGGTTTTCCAACCCTTTATGTGGTGTCAACCTACCCAACACCATTTTGTCATACCCAGAATGATGATACTGAATATCCTCTAGTTAAATATGTCAGTAAATGAAACACTATAGTATAAAATTGGAGATAAATTATACCAGATTTTACAATCCATAATTCAAAAATGGAAAGGTTCTTTAAAGACAGAAAGGCAAAGAAAACTGTAAAGAATGCTAAGCTCATTAATTTGTTGACTCACCATGTATTTAGTATGCCTCTGTTCTAGCCCAGACATTGGCAGAAAGCAAGCATAATAGTAGCAGATAACCACATAAAAAGCCTTAACCTAAGGGAGTACTATTTCATGTGTTTGAGATGGAGAGTACGTGAAGGAAAATCAAATGATGGAATATGCTAATCTTAGCAACTAAATATAAAGCCAAAAACAAGGAAAAAAATTAGAAACATTGAGGCGAGTACAATTTTTAGTAGGATTTTCATGGAAAACTGAGGTGAGGTGACGGACAGTTACATTTGAAATTGAAGAAAAGACTTTCAAGACAGAGAAAAGAGCAATTCCACCTAGTATATTTGAAGAACACAACGAAGAGACCAGTGATTATCAAGAAGAGTGAAAATGTTCAGAAATTGCACAAAATCAAACCATAAACCACATTTTCCCAAAGGGCCACTCAGTCTAGACTTGTTAAGAATTCAGATGAAAGTTCATGTCTAAAGTTTCTGTCTTGTAAACTAGGAAAAGTTACAAAATACTCCTCCGAGGAGGAGGGATATGGGAGGCGGTGGCGGGGAAGAGACAGAAACCTTTAATAAATAAATATATAATAATAAAAAATAAATAAAAATGGATAAGAAAACAATGAAATACACGAAAATTTGAGAGTTAAGGAGAGTAAGAGTAAGTAGATTGTATAGATAAATATTATATATTAAGTAAAACTGGGCAAAAAAATCCATATTTTAAAATTCCCAGCAAATACAACTGCGAAAAGAAGACTACTAAAAAAACATTGATAGTACTTCTCATGCCATAGGAAATACTAGAGATAAGGTATATTATAAAATGAATTCTAACAATATATTTCCTCTAAGGCAGTAAATTATCAATAAAGATTCATTATCTTGGTGAAATATATCAATTATTAAGTAAATGTTAAAAGTATAGAAATAACTCAAATTTTCATCGACACTTGCTTAATATTAATGATTACTATGCATCTAAGAGAATGAATAAATAACAAAACATATGTAGAATTATAAACATAAATTTTAGTTAAAAAATCAAGACACAATTGCCAACATATGATATCATTACCTTTAATAATGATTACATAGTGAAATGATCAAGGTGACAGATTACTGATACATTTGAAGTTGGTGATGAGAAGGAAGCAGGATACCTTTTTAAACTATTTCTCCCTATAGTGAGTCTAAGTTCCCCATTTTCATTGAGCTATAAGATTATATATGTACATTCTTATATGTATGTTATACTTCAAATAAAAGCTTCCATGAAATCTCCCAAAAGAGGACAAAAGCAAACTAAGTCATTTTAAATATGAAGCATTCTGCCTGCCCATAACTTCCAATTCAATAACTGAAAATGAATTTATGGGTAAGTAAGGATTATGCAACATGTGCATTTATATTATTAAAACATCCACTAGGATATCATAAATTAGAAGCCATTTTTGTTATTTTTTTCTCTCTTCAAAAAATACTGTGTTATAGATTGGAAACATTTGCATATTGTTTTTATTTTATACCCTTGCTTTTACTTTTGTCATTTAATTTGTCATTAAATTTTCTTCAGTGAGGCCTTTTATAAAACATAAAGCTATACAGTATTTATTTTCACTACTGCAATAGTTTTACAGAAGAGAAAAATTTGCACACCTCCAGGCAGGAGGAAATAATAGGCCTCAAGACATTCTGTTTGTAACAGCTAGGAATCTCATACACCCTGTCCACAAACGCTGCTAAACAGTATACAGTATTTTAGGACAGTCCCTCACAACCAAGAATTTTGTACGGTTGAGTGATACCACAGCCTAGATAGTGGAGCCTTCCTCAAATGAAATAGCATAGGCTGATGGAATTTTAAAATATTTCTTGTCCAAGTTTTGCTGCATTTGAAATATTAAAATGACTTTGTTCAAAGTGAATGAAACTCTTAAAGATAATTCATATATTATGGATATTTCTTATATGGCTTGTTTCTTAAACACAAGTGCGATGATCATGTTTGCTTCTCTTTGTTTGTTTTTTTAAGCCTTGAATAATAATAATTTTATTATTCTCTCTACAGGATTGAAGAACAAAAGAACGTCTTGTCAGAATTTCAAAGAGATTTAAATGAATTTGTTTTGTGGTTGGAAGAGGCAGATAACATTGCTAACACTCCAGTTGGAAATGAGCATCAGCTAAAAGAAACACTTGAACAAGTGAAGGTAATTTTGTATTCTAAAATAAACAGGGCCTATTTGTATAAAGCACATATAAATCTATTTTAATATGTTGACTTGTTGACCTGCTGTCCATTGTGTTATCTGTATTTCTTTCCAATCTGTTTTCTCCCAACCCTAATTTTTCTTTACTAAACGACTGTCAATCAACATATATGCATAAACACATATATACACATGTGTGTGTGCATTTAGAAGCATGTTTTCTTTATACATGAATAGTGCATGGCAGTTATTTTGAACATTAGCTAAAGGATTGTTTCAGGATCCTACAATTTCAATGGTTTGAAGACTGAAGAGCAAAGTGTGAAATCAAAATATCTATATGGAAATGGAAACAACTTTGCAATCTGTTATAGGCTACATTGCTGAAGATTGCTAGTCGCACTGAAGAAGAAAATTTCTTAGTGAAGAAATTCATTGTCAAACAAATAACGTTACTTCAGTCACTAGCTAAAGATTCTACATTAACCTAAAATAGGATTTAGCTTTAGCTTATTTTGTGTGAATATCAAAATTGCCACACTGGTTTGTATTTCATACAGGTTAAACAGACAAACAGTGTATTCGAGAGAATTTTTCATGTATTAATATTATGCTATCTGCTATAACTTCACCTGGCTCATTGATGTGACCTAATTGTACAGATAATTTAATTTTCCTGGTTTTAGTTTCATAAAAGGAAGACTTTAGTAACTATATTATTTTACTTCATAGAGGATAGAGGAATGAAAGTTAATATTTTGTCAGGGTCAAATATGAAATTTATTTACATCTCCAATTTTCTTTTAAATTTTTCATTTATTTTACATACCAACCTCATTTCCCCTCCCTCCTCCCTTCTGCTCCCACCTCCCCTCCCCCCCCAAACCCACACCCGTCTACTCCTCCTAAAGGAAAGGCATCCCATGGGGAGTCAACAAAGCCTGACATATAGAGTCCTCCCAAGCCCCCTCCCCGCATCAAGACTGATAAAGGCATTCCACCATATGGAATGGGGTCCAAAATGCCAGTTCATTCACAAGGAATAGCTCCTGGTCCCACTGCCAGGGGCCGCTCAGACAGATCAAGCTACACAACTGTTGCCCACATGCAGTCCCATGCAGGCTCCCGGCCTGTCAGTCTGGAGTCCGGAATTCCCATAATCGCGGGTGAACATTTTTGTTGAGTTTCCCTGTCATGATCTTGACTCTGCTCCCTTGCTCATATAACCCTTCATCTGTCTCTTCGACTGCTTCGACTGGACTCCCAGAACTTGGCCTGGTGCGTGGCTGTGAATCTCTTCATCTGCCTTCATCAGTTACTGGATGAAGGTTCAGTTAGGAGAGTCACCATTTTAATTACAAGGGAAGGCCAGTTCAGGCACCCTCTCCACTATTGCTAGTAGTCTTAGCTGGGGTCATCCTTGTGGATTCTTGGGAAATTCCCTAGCACCAGGTTTCTCCCTAAGCCAATAATGGATCTCTCTATCAAGATATCTTTCATCACTCTCCCACTCAGTTCCTCCCCCAACTCAGCCATCACCCATGACGTTCCCTCATGTTCTCTTCCCCCATCCCTTCCCCTCTAGCTCTCCTGGCCCCAGTTTAACAGAGAGACCTCATCTATTTCCCCTTCCCAGGGCGTTCTGTGTGTCCCTCTTATGTTCTCCTTGGTACCTAGCTTCTCTGGAGCGGTGGATTGTAATCAGGCTACCGTTTGTTTTAGATCCACTTATGAGTGAATACAAACCTTGTTTATATTTCTTGAACTGGGTTACCTTACTCGGGATAATACTTTGTAGTTTCATCCATTTGCCTGCAAGTTTCTTGATGTCATTGTCTTTTACAGCTGAGTTTTACTCCATTGTGTAAATGTACCATATTTTCTTTATCCATTTGTCAGTTGAGGGGCATCCAGGTTGTTTACAAGTTTTGGCTATTGCAGATAATGCCTCTTTGAACATAGTTGAGCAGGTACCCTTGCGGTATGATTGAGTATCCCTTGGGTGTATGCCCAAGAGTAGTATTGCCGGGTCTTCAGATAGATTGATTCCCAATTTTCTGAGAAATCATCATACTGATTTCCACATCAGGTGTACAAGCTTGCCCTCACACCAGCAGTGGAAAACTATTCCCATTACTCTACATCCTCTCCAACTGAAGTTGTCCCTGGTGTTTTTGAGCTCAGACGTAATAACAGGTGTAAGATGTTATCTCAGAGTTGTTTTGATTTGCATTTCCCTGATGACTAAGGATGCTGGGCAACTCTTTAAATGTCGTTCGGTCATTTGAGATTCATCTGTTGAGAAGACTCTGTTTAGCTCTGTACCATATTATTTAAATTGAATTATTTTGTATTTTGGTGTCTAATTTTATTAGTTCTTTATATATTTTGGAGATCAGCCCTCTGTCATGTGTAGGGTGGGTAAAGATCTTTCCCCCTTCTATAGGCTGCTGTTTTGTTTTATTTACTGTGTCCTTTGCCTTACAGAAGCTTTTCAGTTTCAGGAGGTCCCGTTTATTGAATTTTCCTTTGTGTCTTTGCTACTAGTGTTATATTACAGTGGTCTCCTGTGCCAATGGGTTCAAAACTACTCCCTAACTTCTCTTTTACCAGGTTCAGTGTAACTGGATTTATGATGAGGTCTTAATTCCATTTGGACTTGAGTTTTGTGCATGGGGCTATATATGGGTGTACTTGCCATCTTCTACATATTGACGTCCAGTTATTCCAGCACCATTTGTTAACGATGCTTTTATTTTTTCATTGTACAGTTTTGGATTCTTTGTCAAAAATCAGGTGTTCATATGTGTGTGGCTTAATATCAGCGTCTTCAATTCAATTCCACTGTTCCATGTGTCTGTTTTTTTTTTTTTTCCAAAATCAAGCTTTTTTCATTACTCTGCACTGAAACAATCTGGCCCTAGACATTTTTGACTTTTGGAGACTTTTAGTGACTGTTTATATTTCCTTGGGTATTGTAGAAGTATTTAAATTATTTATCTGTTCTTTTAATTTTGACATGTGATGTGTTCAAAAAATTGCCTATTTCTTTCAAATTTTTCAATTCTGTGGAGTACAGGTTTTTGATGTATGACTTCATGATTTTCTGGATTTTTTTCAATATCTATTGTTATGCCTACTTTTCATTTTTGATCTTGTTAATTTGGATATTGTCTCTTTCTGTCTTTTGTTTGTTTTGGATAAGTGTTTGTCTATCTTGTTCATTTTCTTGAAGAACCAACTCTTCATCTCATTGATTCTTTGTATTGTTCTCTTTGTTTTTATTATATTGATTACAGTCCTCAATTTGATTGTTTCCTGGTGTCTACTCCTCCTGGGTAAATTTTTGTTGTTGTTGTTCTAGAGATTTCAGCTGTGCTATTTAGTTGATAGTGTGAGAATTGTCTAAATTCTTTATGTAGTCATTTAGTGCTATAAATTTTCCTCTTATCCCTACTTTCATAGTATCCCATGTTTGGGTATTTATACATTCATTTTAATTGAATTTTAGGAAGTCTTTCAGTTCTTCTTTTATTTTTTAATTAAATTTATTTTTAAATGATATTTTCTCATTTTGCATACCTATCCCAGTTCCCTCTCATTCCCTTCCTGCCAATCCCCCCATATTCCTTAATACCCCAGACCCCCATCCATTCCTGAGAAAGGGTAAGACTTCTTAAGTGGAGTCAACAAAGTCTGACATATCAATTTGTGGAGGGACC
>NW_026068166.1:298748-398058 GCF_014885135.2 Alexandromys fortis
CTCCCTTGTCAGCCCAAAGAGCAATCAGGGTTCCCTGCCCTGTGGGAAGTCCAAGGACCACCCACCTCCATCCAGGTCTAGTAAGGTGAGCAACCAAACTGCCTAGGCTCCCACAAAGCCAATACGTGCAGTAGGATCAAAAACCCATTGCCATTGTTCTTGAGTTCTCAGTAGTCCTCCTTGTCTGCTATGTTCAGCGAGACCGGTTTTATCCCGGGCTTTTTTCAGACCCAGGCCAGCTGGCCTTGGTGAGTTCCTGATACAACATGCCCATTGTCTCAGTGTGTGGGTGCACCCCTTGTTCTGTAAGCTTCTCATATTTTTGTGAGCATGTCCTTCTTTAGATTAGGGAAATTTTTATGATTTTTGTTGAATATATTTTCTGTGTGTTTCAGCTGGTATTTTTCTTCTTCTATCACCATTATTCTTAGTCTTTTCATGGTGTCCTAGATTTCCTGGAAATTTTAGGTTACAACTTTGTTGGCTTTAATGTTTTCTTTGACTGATCAATCTCTTTCCTCTATTGTATCTTTAATGCAAGGGAGTCTCTCTTGAATCTCTTGCATTATGTTGGTTATGCTTGCATCTGTAGTTCCTGTTTGTTTACCCAGATTTTCCATTTCCAGAATTCCCTCAATTTGCGTTTTCTTAATTGTCTCTATTTCAGTTTTCAAGTCTTGAGTTGTTTGCATCGTCTATTTGATTGGTATATTTTTTTTTAGCTTTATTGGTTTTCTTTAAGAGATTTATTGTTTCCTTTTTTTTTTTTTGAGACAGAGTTTCTCTGTGTAACAGGCATAGCTGCCTAGAATTACCTCTGTAATCCTTGCTGGCTCGAACTCACAGAAATCTGCTGCCTTTGCCTCAAAAGCACTGGGATTAAAGGCATATGCTACCTATGCTTGTCTCCTAAATTTCTTTAAGGGAATTTTTCTTTTCTTCTTTAACAGCCTCATGAAGTTATTATAGGGTCATTTTCTTCTGTTTCACCTATTTTGGCATGTTCATGTCTTTCTTTTGCGGAACCATTAGGTTCTGGTGTTATCATTTTGTTCTTTATGTTGTTGGATGTGGTCTTGCCCTGGCATCAACCCATTTCTTCCCCTAACTGCTGTAGACTGCCACCTAGGGTCTGCTCTTTGTCTAGTTGGTGAATGAGGTGTCTGTGTTTTCAGGTTCACTGATGCTGCTAGTGGATGGTTGGGTTGTGATGCTGCGTGGAACTTGTAGAGAGGCAAATGGGAGGTGTGGAGCAGCCTGCCTGTGGGAGTCTTGCCTGCTGACCAGCTAGTGGGACTGCAGTGGATGGGGGGAGAGACACAAGGCATGCCCCATCTTTCCAGCTGGGAGTCTAGTCACTTAACTCTTTGTCCAGTTGGTTCAGATGCTGCCTCTGCCTCTGGGTGCTGCTGATGCTGTGGTTGACAGTTAAAAGTTTGTGGGGTGGGAAAGGGCTTATAGATTACAGGGTCCAATGGGGTGGTGGGTAGAATAACCTGACAAGAGCCTTACCTGCCAACTGGCTAGTGGGGCTGTGATGGGCAGAGGCAGGGTATGGGGTATGACCCAGAGCCTAGATCATAGAGATGGGGCTGCTCAGTTATGAGACCAGTCACTCACTTCTTTACCCAGTCGATGAAGGCAGTGTCTATCCATATGGAACTTTGTAACTGATTGTTCTTCCTATAATTGTAGATGGTTAAAACATAAAATGGAAATAGAATTGTTTGTCAATGATTCAGTTAGTTTAATTAAGATAATTATAGCTTAACTTGACTATTTCTGTGAAACAAAAAATTAAAAATTACATCCTAAAATGACACAGAGTACAAATGAAAACTTGCATAATTCAATAAACAAATACTAAATATATACTATCTATCAGATATCATACTATGTATTTCATCACTGAAAATTTGTGAGCCCTTTTTAGACCAATGTACCCTTGGAAAAAAACAAGTTTAGTATATTCTTGGAAAGCCATCTTTCCTTAATGTGTTAATTGTCATCTGTAGTATTATAACTGATAGTTCATTTTGTGGATATATTTGTCAGCATTTATTTATGAATAAATGTGTATTGATTTTTCTGTTCTTCTTGAACAACCAAGATAATATTGTCCAAAAGAAAATTCTATAAAGATAGACAAGGTCTTCATTATCTGTTTCTCTAACCATTAGCTATATGTGCCTTCTGAAAAGTGGCGTGTCTGAACAACTGAGGAAGTTTTACAAATAATTCAATCCCAATAGCTACTCTATTAGATGCTACAGTTCTAACTAAAATGTAGTTATGAATATTGTAATGTTTTTTTTAGATCTTGGGGGAAGAGGAGTAACAATATGATGCTAAATGGAATATCATAAATTAAAATTTCAGGGTGAAATTTTCTTTTTGAATTAGTATTCTGTTACTTATTAGTCTTGTGTCCTTGCAACTTATATTTAAACCTCGTGTCTCAACTTTCTTCTATACAAAATGACAATAATAACTGCTTCAGATAATAATTATTATTATTTGCCTTTCACGTTATTGTAATTTCTATATGTAGAGGTGAACTGAGTTAATATATGGAAAGAGATTATTAGTACAGTGTCTGACACTGTAGATATGACAACTTGGTTTTCTACTCATGGGCATGCTGTTGTATTCTATGACATGCTAAAATACCATAGTGTACGATGGAATTAGTCAGATTGTTCTATTTGTGATGAAGCATACACTTTTGGAATGACTGTTATTATGTCCAGAGCTCTACATCTCATCTAACATCATTTGCTTTAAAGCACTCAAATGAGTAAAATAAGGCAGTCATATGTAGGGAGGTTTATTTACTTCGATACAGATGTTTCAGCACATCATCTCTGTGCTCTGTGGAAGTATTTAGTATTTCAGGTGCCAGTGGACCTTCAGTCAAGTCACTTGGCTTTGATAGACTAATCAATAAAGATGACACAGAGGTAGTTGCACTGTAATTCATTTTAAATGTTGTTGTATTTGTCTGTTCCAGTTACTGGCAGAAGAGTTGCCCTTGCGCCAAGGAATTCTAAAGCAATTAAATGAAACGGGAAGAGCAGTACTTGTAAGTGCTCCCATAAGACCGGAAGAGCAAGATAAACTTGAAAATAAGCTCAAGCAGACAAATCTCCAGTGGATCAAGGTTAGACATTAACCATCTTCTCTTTCGCATGTGTTAAGTATTGCCAGTGTTTCTACTTGCTTTGCTTCTTGCGTGTTTTCTTGGAAGGAAGCAGTGGTTTGGATTATTGTTTTGGTTTATAACCTGATTATCTGATTTAGCTCTGTAGCTTCCTAGAAACGGGAAGCAGCTTGTGATAGTGATTGACTTTGCATTAGTGAATGAACGCCAACCATGCATCAATACTCTTAAAAATTATTCCATAGGTAGAAACATTCATAAAGCAATTAACTTGAGTGAGGTGTTCAAGGTCAGGAAGTATAGTGATGAAGAATTATTATTTTAGATGTAGAATATAGACATAATTGATAACCAATGAATGATAATATGCTCAAAACGTTATTCTATTTCCAGTGACCTTACTTGCAAGTCTTTGTCTTTCCACATAGGACAAATTCTAAAATTGATGTAGAATATAAAATATTTTTTCAATTTACTACATAATTAAAAAACAACTTGCATATAAAAATTTATATTGTAATCTAAATTTTCCTTTGGTATGAAACCAGTCTCATTTATTTACTCAAATGAAATATTACTCTACTGTACAACTGTTACAACTCTGTCATGAGTCAAATGAATATTCATTTATGAATCTGCTTCCATATTGTTTTTTATCAACCAGTACAACAGTAGCTCAATGACAGCTCTTATATTCTTTTTTTGCTGTTTTATATTGTTAATTGATATACAATTAACCTTGTCATAAAATTTATCTATTTAAAATATATAGTGGAACAGTTTTGCTTTATTATTTACAATCTTTCATAACACATTTACATCACCAAATTTGAGAAGTGGGCATCTTATTACATAATTACTTGGCATTGATTACAATCATCATCATAAAAATCATCCGTTCCTAAAAATTTCCATCACTTCACATCAAAACTCTATAAACTATTATACATTTGCCCTCTTTAGCCATGGTAATCATTGCTTCTAATATTTATCTTTGATTTACGTAGGTCAGATATTTTGTATAAGTAAAAATGTACACTATGTATCTCCTTGTGCCTGAGAGGATCATCCATGCACTAGAAGTTTATTTTGTAATGGTAAAACATTATTTAATATATATTCACGTTAATAAAAAATTGGCACCTGATTGTATAACTTTTAAGTTTACTATTCTTATTCAGTAGTACTTTCATATTTTGAGTTAATTTCACTCAACAAAGACCTGTCTAGTCAACTTTTATGTGTAGCCTGCTTATACATTGATTGAGATTCTGCTGAATTTGTAGATCAGTTAATTATCTTTTCCATACTAAGTCACCATATCTATAATTATACATGCTATACCTCTGCTTTTGTCTATGTTTCCTTGAATGTTTATCAAGTTTTTATTGCTGTTTTGCCATCTTTATTCCAGTGATCCAGAATGTGATGTATTGGATTTAATGTAAAGTAGTTGATATTTTGAATCTCTGATAAATAAAAATTATTGTAATTTTTCTCCTCTGAGTTATTAGTCTAGAAAGATAAAATTAATTTTTATATATCAAATATGTATCTGGTGGTATTTCTAAATTTGCCTATTTATCCTAATAGTAGAATATGTTTCAATAATATGATTCTTTCATATTCAATTAGAAATCAAATAAGGCTAGTTGCTCCCTTTATAATCCTTATAATTTTAAGTGGACTTTTCCTGACATAACCTGTGTCAGTAAAAAAATCTTTTCTTGCATATTTATAATGAAATATGGTATGTGTTTTATAGTATGTTTGATCTCTTCAGTTTCTCCTTCTTCTAAGTCTATTAAGTACAAGAGTAAGGAAGGTAATGAACAATGGTCAAGGGCACTCTTTTATACTTATAACTAATTATAGCTTTCTTCTTTCTTCTTTTTTTCTGGAAAAAGGTGAATTATTACCATTGATTTTTTTTTAAAATGTGAAATCACTTTGATATCCCCTATTATTCATGATTCATTTTATAAATGTCTGGATTCAATTTTTTTTAAATATTTTGCTGAGTTTTTGTGCATCTTTGTTCATGGCAGGGAATATTCCTCAACTTTTTTTCTACTATCCTCAAGTGCTGATAGCAATGCAAGCATAGATTTAGAAAACCAATTGAGAGGTTCTCTTTGTTTCTTTGTTCAGGGTGTAATTGTTGAACAGTCTTCTTATTTCTTTCTCATATATTTAAGAAAATTAATTTTTCAGCTATCTGGGCATTCAAAGTTTTATAGTAACATTTAAGAAATGGATTTACTTTTTTGCAATAGATAGAGACATAGTTGATTTTTAATTGCTCTGTAAGCATTTACACTTTTCATCTTCCAAGGAATTTGACTGTAATTTTGTGTTTTTTTTTCTACACTGAACTATAAACACCCTGCATACAAAGGGCTATATTTTGGGACACTCATCAAATGCTACCAAGTTCAATTTTTTATTCAAGAATTCTACAAATTTTCTTTGTTTAGAATTGAGGTTAGTTTTGCTTGTCAAGAAGTACTAATCTTTACTATTTTCCTTTAGTAACAAATGGAAAACCTTTGATCATAGTCTACTGATAAAATAATTTAGAAAGCAATTTCCACTTAAAATCTCCCTCTCCTCCATTTTAACCCACTTCTTGGCTATATTCCTGACAGTATCTTCCCTTTTAGCTTGCCAGGGTGCTTTCTCCCTTTACCTAATGCAATTTCTCTTTTATGTTATATATTCTTTAAGTGTTTTCTCCAGATAGGCCTTTAACCATCAAAGATGTTTTCAGGCTTCTTCATTTTTTACAACCATTCTACTATGGTTTTGCACATATTTAATATATGTTAACTTTTTTTTATTCACAGTATACAGGAAATTTTAATCTTTGAAATAGGGAAAAATATGTTTCAAGAAGATACTGGAGAACAGCAATTTTTGAGTAATACAAAATGGCTTCTTTCAAGAGTGCAAAATTACCTTTTGTAAATTGTTTGTTATTCATTAGCACCCATCTAAATTGAGCGGCATAAGTAAGTTGTACTAAACACAACTCTGTTATTTGAAGAAAAATAATTGAATCTTAAAATTGTGCCAGGTTATTTATTTGATTCTAAAGTTGATGATGCTGAAGTTCTTGTAACAGATCATTGCCATGATTGATAAAATATTTAGGAGCTCAAAGAAGTACCACTTTGTAATATTGTAATCAAAATTGATATTTAAAACTCTATGATTCAAGTAAGAAGATATATTCAAAAATCATTTGAGATATCACATTTCCTCTCAGTTATGTGAATGATAAGATTGAAATATTTTTCAGAAGATTAGAAACCTAATAGAAAATTAAGTTATTTGTTTGATTATTTCAAAATATCCATATTAAATTAGAGATACTTGCACTAAGCATGATTTATTGGCCATTTAAATTTTGTAATTTTATAATAATGCAAAGAAAATTACTACTATAGGACAAGTCCAAGGAGGAGAAATATTTCAAAATTTTATATAATATCCAAGTACATTTTGATATAACAAAAGAAGCAGAAAATTATAAAAATAGGAAATCCTATTTATATAAAATCTTTTCAGCTTTGTGGACTGTAAAACTTAAGGTTTTACTACTTCTACAACAAAATAAAAACACAACTTTTGTATCAAAATATGCAAACTAAAGAAATGACACTATTTGATATAGATTTATACTGCTACAAAACAATATCTTTGCCTCTACTAAAGATTAAATTTTCAGTGCTATGCCTTTGACGAAAATTATAAATTTAACATACAAGTCTTTTCAGTAGGTTTTCAATAATGAGAACAGCTAACAATTCATGGAGAAAAGAGGCACTTGCGAATCTTATGAAATCCTATGAATGAAATCTCAAGTTTGGGACCATAGAAGTATTTACAAGGAACTCCGCCCTCTGTTTTCTGTTTCCTCCTGAGAAAAGGGTAGAGTAAATAGTGCATTAAGAACTTGTAGATAATTTTTTCCAGATTGACACATATGGCCATTACTTAGCACATTTTCCCCAGAAAGACCTAATGGAAAGTGGAAATTCCTGGTATTTCATTATGCTGTGTAGCTAACTTCGCAATTATTTGCACAGCTTTATATTTCAATACGGAAAAAAGCAGTGAGAGCCAGTGCATATGTTTCTATATTTGCACATGCCTATTTCCTGATATGCCCATCTAAAGTGAAAACATAAATGGAAAATGAACTACATAAGCATAATTTACTAAATTACTAAACGTTTACTCTCACATGTGAAAAGTGTTGAGAACACTTGCATTAGCCTTCATTAGGTAAAATCACCTAACACAAAACCTGTTTATTTATTTATTATGTATACAACATTCTGCCTTGATGTATGCCCGTACGCCAGAGGAGGGCGCCAGAGCTCAGTACAGATGGCTGTGAGCCACCATGTGGTTGCTGGGAATTGAACTCAGGACCTCTGGAAGAGCAATCAGTGCTCTTAACCACTGAGCCATCTCTCCAGCCCCCCACAAAACCTGTTTAATGACAACCTGTTGACTATATCTTGAACTTTTGAGCATGATACTGCAAGTGAAAACCAAAATCCTTGTGTATTATTTTACTAGATTATAGTAAATAGATTTAAAAGTTGAGAACCAGCTGCTATTAGCGTGATGAACTGATAGATGATTCAATAAAGCTATTAGCTTGTTTTTTCTCTGGGTAATATATATTTTTATTGATTTTATTGAGCTGTACCTATTTCTCTGCCCCCCCCATTCCTTTCCCCTCCCCTTCAACCCTCTCTCATGGTCCCCAGGCTCCCAATGTACTCAGGAAATGTCATCATTTTCTACTTCCCATGTAGATTAGATCCATGTGTGTCTCTCTTAGGGTTCTCATTGTTGTCTATGTTCTCTGGGATTGTGATCTATAGGGTGGTTTTCTTTGTTTTATGTTTAAAAACACTTATGAGTGAGTACATATGACAATTGTCTTTCTGGGTCTGAGTTACCTCATTCAATAGGCTGTTCTCTAGATCCATCCATTTGCCTGCCAATTTCAATATGTCATTATTTTTTTCTGCTGTGTAGTACTCCATTGTGTAAATGTACCACATTTTCCTTATCCATTCTTTAGTTGAGGGACATTTAAGTTGTTTTCAGGTTCTGGCCGTGACAAACAAAACTGCTATGAACATAGTTGAGCACATGTCCTTGTGGTACAGTTGAGCATATTTTGGGTATATACTGAAAACTTGGTTGTTTCCTATTTTTTTCTGAGAAATCTTCATACTGATATCCAAAGGGGCTGTACCAGCTTGCACTCCCACCATTAATGCAGGAGTGTTCCCTTTACCCCACAGCCTCTCCAGCATAAGTTGTCATCAGTGTTTTTTGATCTTGGCCATTCTTACAGGTGTTAGATGGAATCTCAGAGTTGTTTTGATTTGCATTTCTCTGATGTCTAAGGATGTTGAGCATTTCCTTAAGTGTCTTTCAGCCATTTTTGATTCCTCTGTTGAGAGTTCTCTTTTTAAGTCTGTATTACATTTTTTATTGGATTATTTGTATTTTGATGTCCAATTTCTTGAAATCTTTGTATATTTTGGAGATGAGCCCTCTGTCTGATGTGGGATTAGTGAAGATCTTTTCCCTTTCTGTAGGCTGTTGTTTTGTCTTGTTGACCATGTCCTTTGCTTTACAGAAGCTTTTCAGTTTCAGGAGGTCCCATATATTAATTGTTTCTTTCATTGAATGTAAGAAAGAGAATTACAGACCAATCTCTCCCATCAACATTGATGCAAAAATACTAAATAAAATACTGGCAAATCAAGTCCAAGAACACATCAGAAACATCATCCACCATGATCAAGTCGGCTTCATCCCAGAGATGCAGGGATGGATTCAACATATGAAAATCTATCAACGTAATCCACCATATAAACAAACAGATAAATAAAAACCACATGATCATCTCCCATTAAATGCTGAAAAAGCATTTGACAAAATATAACATCCCTTCATAAAAAAGGGTAATTTATCTTTTATGATGTAAAGGTAAGCATTGTTTGAAGGCAAATATAGACATTAGTTTAAATTATGAACAGTCAAAAAAGCATCATTTAGTAGTACACTCATTTTTTATAATATGCAAATTCACTTTTGATTTCTTTAACAAAATATCCTATTATTATACACCATATTATGATTCTTTATCATGTTTAAATCACATTCTATCTTAATTTTCTTTAGATAAAAAAGTGAAACTATGGAAATTTGTAGGTTTCAGATCAGCCAGATAAAGAAGCTTCAAGAAGCTGTCACACATCTTCCTGATTCATATACCAGCTTCTGGAAAAATATGAAATAATATTAACTTTTATGAAGTGCAGTCATATTTATTATGAATAGGAACATATAAAATAATGCATGTAAAAATGCCTAAATAAAAATACTCACGACAAAATAAAGTGATATAGTATGACTGAATCATTTTACAGACACACTTAAGACATTGTCCTGAAAAATGAAATTCAGTTGAATAAACCTTCCTAGAAAATCTGATTTACTTTACCTGGAAAATAAAATAGGCTTAAAATCATGTGTCCTCAAGCTTAGCCTGAAAGCACTTTTGTAATAAAGCTGAAATTACTTTCCAATAAAATCATAAAATAAAAACCATGAAAGTAAATACATAGTTAAATTCTTAAACCAAAATATTTTCTAAAGTACACTAGTAACTGTATCTAAATTTCCAGAAAATATTAACCTCTAATCATATTATTTCTAAATATCCATCAAAGGAGCAACCATTTTAGCAATGTTCTTTTATTTGTGTCAGTTTAATAAATTGTTGCTCCTTTTTCAGGTACATTTGCCATGTATGTCAGTTATTAGTAGTCATTACTACAAATGGAGAAAGTAAACTGTAGAAAAAGTTACATAAATCCAAGACTTGGCTGTTTCACTTCTTACTAAAATATCTCTAATGTCTAGTTACTAAATAGATTGAAACTGAAAGTTGGAGAATGAAGTGGTAATTTAATGTTTATAATATCATTGTCCTTGATTTTAAATTCTATAAAAATATATGTTTTGTTGTGGTTTTATTGCTAGACTATATCTCAGTTTGCCTGAACATTCCCACATCCCATCCGCCTGTTCTCCCATTATAATTTTATAGTCCCCCTTTTTTTCTCATGATTATCCACTTTTATTTCTAAAATATCTATAGGTCATCCTCTTTATGAGAACAAACATCAGGCTCTTAGAGATGGGTTCATTACAGTGCTCAGTAATTATAATTTTAATTATAATTACTCCTAATGCTCTTAAAACTAGCAGCATTATCTACCTTGTAGACATTTCAATGATGTTCACAAGATTGGCCTGTCTAAGAAACTGGATCGTTATTGTTGCAAATAGTCACTCTGTCAACAAAGTAAATTTATAAGTATATATCGCTTTCTATTTTTCAACCTATTGGGATTTTGGACAATAAGAATATGTATTAGATAATTTATGACGAAAAAGTGAACAAGGTTGATGAGAAAGTAATTTTCTTTTGTCATTAATGATTAATGATACATTATGTATTCTGGTGATTATCAGCTGCGTGGTCTCATACCTTTCCTAGACATGCCTCATTTATTTCACTGCTAAATTCAAATATCAATAGATCTAGTCAGCTTCTAGAAGGAAATTCAGTACAGTAGTGTATGTGCAATGAGGAACAAAGTATCTGGCACAACTTAGTTGCACAAAACAGCTCATTTTAAATGTAGAGTAGTTAAAAATGTTAAAATTTAAAGACAAAACACATCATCCTTGGTGAATCAGCTTAACCAAATAGTAATAACTATAACTATTGAAGAAAAACCCGAGTTAGCAATGAAAGGGCTGATGAGAGGCGCATTCAAGGAACTAAAGCAACAACACGGGCCTAACAGAAAGCACAGAGGGATTTTTAGTCAAAGACTTCCCATTCCAATGATCTTGACTTTAAAAAGAAAATCTCTCTCTTTTTTAATTAATTAATTAATTAATTTATTTATTTATTTATTAAAGATTTCTGCCTCCTCCCTGCCACAGCCTCACATTTCCCTCCCCCTCCCCCAATCAAGTCCCCTTCCCTCATCAGCCCAAAGAGCAGTGAGGGTTCCCTGCCCTGTGGGAAGTCCAAGGACAAAAAAAAAAAAAAAAAAAAAAAAAAACAGAATGCTCATCTGGAACATGGAGATGATGCTAACAAGGCTTTGCCGTCCCAGTGTGGGAAGGCACATGGAGAATTCTTAGTGTGTAGAAGGCAGCTGATATACCCTAGAGGTGGAACAACTTTACTGTACCGTAACATTTAATGTTAATTGCCTGTGTTCTAGTCTTGACTGTGGATCTCCTGAGAGCAGGCCTTGTGTGTCTTTTCCTCTGAAGCACTTCATGTGGTTGATACTGCGCTGGGCGTGTATGAGAGTACGTGGTAAATATCTGCAGGAATAATTTTTTTTTGAAGAAATCTCTCAAAAAAAAAAAAAGAAAAGAAAAGAAAATCTCACCAAGTAATATTACAGGTGAAAAGAGCTGGACAATGTTGAGCTTTTCTTTTCAGGTTTTTAATAAGCCCAAACAGACAATATTGTATATTTCACCAATATTTTTCAATATTTAAATGTGAACATACGTTATTTGACTTTTTAACCTTCAGTAGATGTGCATATGATTCATTGGTCTAGCTCTTCCTCAGGAATCCAGACCTTGTAGTCTTTCTCTTCCCTACAGTCTTGATGTTGACAGGATGATTTGTTGAAAGTTTCACTTGTGCAAGATATTGTTTATTAGGGAATATCAGATGATATAATTTGTTCAAGAAAATGCTATTTTTTAAATTAGAAAGATAAACATTTAGGACATATTATACAATACTGACATTTTTGCTATGATTCATTTACATGTGAAATTTTTCCTTTCATCACTATTTAATGGTGAGAATGTGTATCCAACATGAAAATGTATTCTTTAAGTTTGCTATGGCACACTTTTTATTTAAAAGGTAAGATATTTTCCAGTAAAAACAGATTTTATTATTCTTGGCAAACACTCTTTCCTGTTCACAATGAATTTAAATGAGAAAAAGAGTATTATGATGATAAAAAGAAAATGAGGAGAAAAATTTCATAAATCTTGACCTTCAATATAACATTTTTAAAGTCCTTTATTAGCAAAAATATGTTTGCCCTATGGCAGTGATTTTGAGACAGTAGAAAAAAAACATACAATAGAAAAGGATTTTGCCAACACACAATGATTTTTTCCCTTTGTTTCTGCAGGATTTTTTTCTTACTGGATTATATGACATCACCTCTAAAGCTAGAAGGGCTTCCTTTCTTCTTAATAATTTAATAATAATCTTGAATTCAATAGAGGCTTTCATATACTCACTACTTAAACTGAACCTTAATAAGGAAAGAAGATTAAAGACCATATTTAAAGATACAGATTGTAAATTCTAACCTAGTTTCTGTTATTATATCACCTGAAAAGCTAATATGTAATGTGAAAATACAATAACAGGGCTATGAAAGGTCAGAATCATACCAAAAACCAACATTTTAGTGAACTCTTTATTCTTATACATCAAGATATGTGATTTTTATTTATGAACCAAAAACAAAATTAATAGTATATCCTGACTACTATATGCATGCTAGCTGACCCCTAGTTCTTCAAACTGGAGAAAAGGGACACTGACCAGAGGATGTATTCTGTCTTGTTATAGACCACCTGCCAGGGCTTATAACAGATCTGTAATGGATTTCTTACCTTTTGTTGTCTAGTAAATGGATTGGTAGATTGTGCCTGTGGCCAATGAACCATGAAACCCCTGACTTGAAGGAAAGAGTTTATCACACTTTGATGTTATTTCTGTCTTGTGTCAGCTGAGAAGGATGAGCTAGATTATCTGTAAGTAAGTTGAATGCCAAAAGCAGCATTGGCCTCATTTATCCACCTTATATAATTCAGGGTAAGTCTGCGTGGCTTATGAAGGGGCTAATCGGACGTGATGGAGAAATTTTGGTTGACTGCATTTGAGTATGTTTCCTGATGTTAGAACTAATTGTCAGACTTCAGAGAGATTATTTAATTGTTTGTTGTTGGAGAAATTCAATCTCTTTTGCTGTACAAGTTAAAGTATTTGAGTGTGATGGTGCCATTCCAAATTGTGAACGTTCTTAGCACTGGAAAGAGCTTAGTCCATCTTTGGCATGCTTGATCAAGTGTAGGTGAAAAGAGGTAGGCCAGAAAATGGGCCAGAAACCAAAGTCACTACAAGGGTATTTCAAGAAATTTTATTTGTTTTGATAGTTGCAATATGTAGGAAATCTATTAATGACTGTATATTCCATACAGACGAAAAATAAACTTCTTATAAGACTTATATATCCTATTTCTGGTGTGAGAGCTACCAACATTTTGAATAAGAGAATATAGTTTGGACGTATGAAATTTTACCTACTATCTAATATTGCATAATATTGGAAAGATTAGACTTTTTATTAATAATAGTTATTATCCTTGATTGCCTTCTTATTCTAGGTATGAGACATGTAATCAATGAGAATGGGATTGGAATATCTACATCAAATAGGATCCCACTAATATGTAAAGCTTTTTATGATTTTATGTAGATATTGTGTGCTTGCATTTATATATAATTTAAAAATTAAAAAAAAATGAAATAAAAAAAATTTATAAAAGAGTAAAATTTCTACAACTTGGTAAATGACTACCACAGAGATCATTTTTGCTATTTTATCATAACAGGTCCTGTTTCAATATAGTAAATTATTTTAAATCACTTCCCTGTTATGATTTTATGAACTATGTGTCTTCTTCATCCTAAAATTTTTAAGAGGCTGATGAGAAAGGGAAAAAGATTTTCTGGTGTTAGATAGGTTCCCAAATTTTGGAAACTAAAAATAAACATTCCTAAAATAGATAAAATAATAGAAAACCACTTCCAAATTAAAATAGTTCACTGTGAGTGTATGACAACTATTTTAAATACTAAAATATCAAGAGAAGATATATATTTCCATTAATATCTCTAATCATTCATACTGTAACTCAAATGTAACACAATGAAACAGTGACCTCTAGTTTGTGTAAAGTAGCAAAATTTCTTCTTCCCATTTATTCTGGAAGATTGTGCCTTACCTGAGCCCATTTTCATAGAGGTGTCTAAAATATATGAGGCATATTTTGACCCCTACTTGTTCTCTTCATGAAGAAAAACACTTAAAAGAAATCCCACACTAGCTCAGAATTGAGAAATAGATGGTTATTTATTTAGGGGTAGATTCACAAATCAGAATCCTCTCCGTGAACAGAGGTCAGAAACCAAATGCCAGAACCAGAAAAGAGGCCAGACACATACTCTACATCAGTATATATAGTATAACAGGCCACACCCCAGGGGGCAGGTAACCACTGGCTGAAAGACTTCCTACAGCACCACCCCTTTTGTTTAAAGAGAGTTCTAAGCCTAATACAATATTATATACAATAAGAACAAATATAGTCAATAATTATTCTATCCTATATAATAATAAATAACTTGGCCAAGTCATGAGAGGAAAGTAACTACAACTATCTAGTTTTCAACCCCATCAAAGATTTGAGAAGGGAAATAATATTACTTGAGTAAGCAGGAAGTGCAGTCAAGCAACTTCCAAAATGTGTAACAAATGACAGAGACAACTGGCTTCTTGGGCAATCACCCAAAGTCTCATTTGCAATGATGAAGCAACCAACTTTGGCTAATGCCTAGAGTAATTGACAGACTATTTTCAAAGGCAGTGAAATTTTCAAAAACCGTCTTACCCTGTCCTGGCAAGATTTGACAGTCCTGCTTATCCATTTCCAGATACCACGTACCTTGTCAGTGGTGGAGGCATGGGCATTTCTTTGCCCAAAGGCCAGTTTTGCCATGAAAAAAAAAAAAAACCTCCAAGTGGAGTGTTTTTGGTGCTCAACATTCTCTCAGGAATAGGTCTGTGGTGCCAGGACCAATCATGTCTTGCTTCAACCTAACCCTAAGTTATTTAAATGTCGTATTCTACGTCTCTTTGAAGTGGTTGAAGATTACCTATCTATGCAGAATATATCACTGTTTCTAAAGAACCTGATTAGTCTAACTGTAAGTATGACAAATACAGATGACTATTGATCTATAATTATTAATACCTATATAACTTAAAGACTAAGACTTCATATTAGAATATTATAAATAAACAAATGAGCAACAAGTGAGGACAATGACCTCAAAATGTAAACAATGTATAAGTATCGTGATCAGAGGTAGAAATGTACATTGCAATATGATAAATATATCAATATATAAAAATGTTTTAAGCAGAGGTAAAGCATCCATGTATATAATATTCAATATAATTTAACTTTGTATCAATATACAAGAATCTGTATCGATGCAATTGCCTATAAATAATAACTCACAAGAATTCTCTCTATTATTCACTATTGTTATTAGTGTGAGTAATCTCATACTAATCTATTATCCTTTTTTTTTTTCAAAGAGATCTCTGATCCTACAAAATTTCCTCCCGACTCCCAACCCTATACCAATTATAATCAACCCTTAAATTATGTCCCTAACCTTAAGACAAACCTTGTTGGGAGAGGGATGGCATCTTCTATAATTACTTCCAACTGTCATGGAGGCAATGTACTTTCTACTGGATCTTGTAAAAGAAATATGATGGTTAAGTTCCAAGATTACTGTCTGGTATAATTGCATATGGTTTCTGAGTATTTGGTAGGTTTTTCTGAGCTTCTGATTTGGAGGTCTGGCCAGAACACTGTAAAAAAGTACACCATTTAGGCTAATCAAGTTGGAACCATCTTGAGTAGCTGGTATCCAAAACAGGTCTTGTAGTAGTGCTATCAGCATCATGACGTCATATCAACCAGGTAGAGTTGTTGTTGTAGAGCCCCATCTTCTTCCTGAAAACTTCAATGATTACTGCTGGAAAATTCATTGTTCAATTGTGGAAAACCTAAACATTATTTAGATAGACATATACCGGCATATATATTCAATTGAAAGGTATGATAGAGACAAAAATAGATATGAAGAAAAGTAAATATTTTTCTAAATTCTTTTTTCTTTCTGTCCCATATCATGAGACAGAAACTCTGAATTTTTATTTTAATAACATGCTTGGATTTAGAAAGGGACCAAGCCAGAGTCCAACTCCAAAGCCAGCTCTATGTATTCATATGAGTGTGTGTGTGTGTGTGTGTGTATACCTACAAGTAACATTCATTTTTCTTCATGATCTTTATTGGATCATTATTTTTCCATCTGTCAGCAGCATTCAAAAACCCAGAGTCTCTTCAATTTTTGAAGATGAGTATTTTCCTGCAAAGACAAGAACAGAACCCTGCCCCAACACTTATAAAGTTTAATTACCATCTGTATGGTTGTCATCATTGTGGATGAGCTGTCATTTCTCTTTTTCAAGAGGTTTCTCCTTTTCAAACCTAATCTTCATTAATTTTGATGTTTTCTATAGTTTTTCTTCTCCTGTGGAAACAAGAGCAAAATCCCTTCCCCAACATAGCACATCTCCTAGCTTCCATTGTTAGGTCAACACATCCTTGAAATAAACCAGTTGATTTAATTCAGAAGACTTTTCTACTATCCAATGTCTCTCTGCTGCTGTTGTCCTTTTCTCATTAACATTAAGAAAATTCAAGGTTAATAAAGCATTATGCAATCTATTTCTGAGGGCATTTTCTACCCCTTTCTGTTTGTTTAACATATCCTTTACAGTTTGATTTGAACTTTCCATAATTGCCTGACCTGTAAGATTGTATGGTATACCTGTAATATGCTTAATATTATAATAAGCAAAAAACTGTTTCATTTTCCTAGAGATGTATGCTGGACCATTATCTGTCTTTATTTGTGCAGGTATAACCATGATGGCCATAACTTCTAATAAATGTGTGATTACTGAATCAGGCTTTTCTGAGGTTAAAGCAATTGCCCACTGAAAACCTGAATAAGTGTCAATGGTATGGTGTACATATTTGTATTTTCCAAATTCTGCAAAGTTGAACACATTCATCTGCTAGATTTTATTTCTTTGAGTGCCCTTTGGGTTAGTCCCTGCAAGTAGCAGTGTATGGTTATAGAAATAGCAAGTAGGGCATCTGTTTATAATCACCTTAGCTTGTTTCTATGTAATAGAAAACTCTTTCTTTTAACCTTTGCTATTGACATGATGTTTCTTTTGAAATTCTGAGCAATTCAACATACTTCCAATCAATAATCAATGAATTTCTGCATTACCTTGTGCTATAGGACTTGGCCAACCTGTATGGGATCAGACATGTTTTATGTATATAGGAAAAAGGCTATTCCTGATTATGTCTTGCACCTGGATAAATAATGAAGTCAATTCTGTATCATCTGGTATATTCAAGGTTTCAATATGCAAAATAATTCTTTCTGCACATTGTGAATCAGTAACCATATTAATAGGTTCATTAAAATCCCTTAGCACCATGAGAATAGCTCTGTCCAGAAGACAGAATTATAAGGCCTTTGTTCCACCTTATTTAATTCTGATTTGTAATCTGCCTTCCCTGATTTATTTGCATCAATATAAAATGTACAGGCTCCAATTATTGGTGCATCACATACAATTTGGGAAAGAATCCATGCAGATCTCTTTATAAGGGTAAGTCTCTCACTTTTTGGGATAATTGCTATAAATTTCTCCAAAAAAAATGAGCACAACTTTTTGCCATGGTTCATTGTCTTTCTATAACTTTTATTTCATTGGTAGTGAAAGGTCCTCTAATCTCTGCTGGAGCTATACCTGCTAATTGATGAAGTCTCAATTTACCCTTTACAATTAATTCAGAGACTTTTTCCACTTAAGTGTTTTATTTTTTTACTTGGTTTATGTGGTCAAAAGATCCATTCTAAGATAATATCATCCCTCTGCATTAAAATTCCAGTAGGGGAAATTCCAGAAGGCAATATGACTAGAATACAATTAAAATTTGGATTCACCCTATCCACATGTACCCCTTATAATTTCTCCTTAACAATTTTCATTTCCTTTTCTGCTTCAGCTATTAATTATCTAGGACTATTCAAGTCTTTATAACTATCTAAAGTTTTGTTTAAATGAATTATTAGATTAGGTGTTAATACAACAGCCAGTCATAGACTGAAAATGTCTCCTAACAATCTTTGAAAATCATCGAGTTCACAATCAGTCTCTCCTAATTTGTGCCTTTTGTGTCCTAATTTTCTGCAAACCTATTTTATAAACTAGATAATTTACAGAATCTCCTCTCTGTATTTTTTCAGGAGTATTTGTAATCCCCATTTTGGCAAAACTTTCTTTACTTCTTCAAGCATTTTTTCTAAAGTATCCATGTTTGAATCAGATAGCAAAATGTCATCCATGTAATAGTATTATATAGACTTAGGAATTTGCTTACGTATTATTTCCAATGCTGACCTACAATGTATTGGCACAGAGTAGGGCTATTGAGCATTCCATGTGGTAAGATAGTCCATTGATATCTCCTAGTAGGCTGAGAATTATTATAAGTAGGTACTGTGAAGGCAAATTTTTCTCTATCCTTTTCTTGTAAAGGTATAGTGAAGAAAAAATGTTTCAAATCAAAGATTTTTTTGGTAATAGAGAAGGCAGAGGAATTCCAGATAGAAGATGGACCATAGGTTGAATTAGCTTATTTATAGTTCATAGATCTGTCACCACTCTCCATTTACCAGATTTCTTTTCTAAAACAAATACAGGAGAATTCCAAGGGCTGGTTGATTCTTCAATATGGTGAGCATTTAGTTGCTCTTGATCCAGCTGTTCTAAAGCCTGCAATTTATCTTCAGCTAGAGGTTACTGCTTAACCAATTGTAGGCTTCTCAGTTAACCATTTTAAAGGTAGGGCTGTTGGTACCTCTAAAGGTTTACTAGTTGCTTTATGTTCTTGTACAGCCTGAATGGCTGATGACATTTGTGTATAGTACCTTATAATATCCTTCTCAGAATTTTGAGTTCCTGAGACTGCAGGAATGGTAATCTGGGTATTCCATTACTGAAGCAGGTCATGGCACCATAACTTTACTGTAATATTAGCCAAATATGGCCTCAGCTTCCCCCTTTGACCTTCTGGACCAATACAGTCAACCCATCTGGTGCTTTGTTTAACTTGAGATATGGTTCCAATTCCTAGTAATTGAACATCTCCCTCTTGAAGATGCCAATTTAGATGCCAAGATTCTAAAGTAATAATACTCACATCTACACCTGTGTCTATCAAACCAACAATTACAATGCCATTTATACACACTATTAGCTTTGATCTTTGATCATTTATAGAAAGTATGCCAGAATATATATCCTATTTCCTGTTGGAATTTTTGACTTATCCTACATGTTTATGCCATCATCTAGAACAGTATGGTCTTTTACACAAGGCTCTCAATATTTTTTTTTTAATTTTCCTGGTGAGACATGTTCTCCACAGTTACTGGGAATGACTGGGCCACTTTTGGCTTGAGGGCCTGTCAGACTCCACTCAAGGAATTTTCCAATGGTGTCAGGTTGTCTTGTCTGTCTTTTGTTGATCTGCATTAATTGGTCCAATGTTGACCCTTGCCACACTTTCTACATCATAGCTGAAGGCTGATTTTTTTCTATTCCTGCCATTCCCAGAAGAAATATCATTCTTAGGAATTCCTTGTCTACAATCCCTTCTTAGATGTCCTATTCTACCACAATTCAATCATTTGGCATTTTGACGTGTTCTCATTCCTTTGGAAATTGCTTCTCCTACCTAAGATTCAGTATTATAGTCAAATGTCTCAATGTTCATTGTATCCAGTATTTATTCATCCATAGGTGCTGATATAACCTTTAAAGACCCGAGTATTTTTTTTTTTTTGCATTCTCAGTTGACATTTTTAAAAGCCAGAGATTCAATAAGTGCTCATCTTGCATCTTGGTCTCTTACTCCTATTTGTATAGCCTTAGTTAATATATGTAAAAAAAAAAATCAGTAAAGGGTTCTTTCTGGCCCTGTTTAGCCCTGGTATATGATTCAGTTCTTTTTTCTTGTTCTTGAAACCTGTCCCAAGCATTTAAGTCTGCTTTGTGGCATAGAGATAAGATTTGTTCATCATAAAGAGCTTGAACCTGTGGTCAGCATAAGGGCCTTCATCAAGAATTTGATATTGGAAAGTCTCAAGGCCTTTTTTCCTTTCCCTGTTGTTCCAAAATTTTTGCCTCTTCTCTGAAATATATTCTAAATCTTAATTGAGGCCCATCATCCAGGACTGCTAAAACTAACTGAATCCAATCATGTGGTATTGCTTTGATGCTAGGAGACCATGTCCTTATTATCTCCCTAACAAATGCAGAATTCAAACTGTAAGTTACAACAACTTGCTTAATTTCTTTTAGATCATTCATTTCTATAAGTATCCATCTACCTTCTTTGGATCCCTTTGGGCCTTTAGCACTTGATGATTTGTCAGAGTAGATTACAGGGTAGGACGCTAAAACCTTGGGTAAGTCATCTCTGACAGCTACTGGCAATTTTCAATCCTGTCCTTGTGCATTCTTTCCCTGTTCTTCACCTCCAATAATTTCCTCAATTATTTCTAATCTTTTTACTATTGTTTCTTGTAAAGCCTGAATCTCCTGGCCTATATATATTTCTAGTGATTTCATTGAGGCACTGAGTCTCTGGATCTCATTCTGCACATGTGATTCCAGGACCTGAAGTTTTTCATTTATAGATAACATTTCATCCTTGGACATTACTTGAATAGCATGCAGATTGCCATCCTGGAGAGATACTCTATCTGATAACCTATCATAACTTTTTAACAAATTTTGATTGTCAAATTAAACAGTATGAATTTTTTCAGATAACGTCTTAGTACCCTTAGAATGGATTCAATTTTGTATTTCAAATTAATGTTAACCTTTTTAACAGTATTAATTTTTCAGGTAACTTTTGATTTTTGATTGTATTAATCCTGTCAACTAGCTGTTCATTATTAGTCTGTAAATACTGTATCTTTCCTAAAAGTGCCATATTATTTCTTAATGATAGAATATTGAGAAGAAAACTGAGTCCCAATACCCAATAAATTTAAGTATCACAATAACCATATAAGCCTCGATTTGTACAACCAATAGTATTAGTAAAAAACATTACCAAAAGTTTCAATATTAATGTAATCTGTCATATTAATTTATTAATTACCTGTTATGTGATCTGGTAAACTGTAATCTTTATTGTCCACCAGATGTCGTGGTTGCAGAGTTGCGACTAGAAGCAATTCAACCCATGGCAACAAGAATAGTCCTGGGCAGCTTTAACTTCTGAGCTGCTTTAGTTTTCTGCCTTGTTACTGGTTAAATACTAAGAAATATGCTTTGGTTGAGAAATTAAAAGCATTTAAGTCAATTCCATACACTGAGCAAGACAACCAGAACTCACTGTTAGGAAGCAGAAACCGAAAGCTGTACAAGTTGCCACGCAGCAAGGAAATGCACCAGGGAACCATGCCTGGGAACGCAGCTGTCACGCATGTGCTTAGAAAATTCCCAAGTTTTCACACGCAGTAAACTCCGCTGTTGCAGGGGTTCTACAAAAAACCATTTAGGAAAAAGCAAGCCAAAGAGGCAGGGTTGGAAGACTGACTGGGCCATGGACCAACTAGGCCATTAGGCTGTCCACCCGGTAGGCATGGAGTCCTAATCCACATGGGCACCAAATGAAGAAAGACACTTAAAAGAAATCCCACACTAGCTCATGATTGAGAAATAGATGGTTATTTATTTAGGGGTAGATCCACAAATCAGAATCCTCTGCTTGAATGGAGATCAGAAACCAAATCCTGCAGCCAGAAAAGAGGCCAGATGCATGCTTTACATCGGCATATATAGTATAAGAGGCCACTTCCACAGTGGGTGGGTAGCCACTGGCTGTAAGACTTCCAACAGCATCTTCACCTATGCCCTTCCCATTAAGTATTTGAGTAACTTTTCAGTTGCTGTGGTAAATCACTACAGCCATAGAAACTTAAAGAAGAAAGAATATATTTTGGCATACAGTTCTAGGGATTTTAAGTTTATAACAGCAAGGACAGTGTGACCATAGGCAGTGGGCATGGTAACAGAAATGGCAGCAAGAGCAGAAAGCTGAGAATACACATCTCAATCACAAGAATGGAGGAGAAAGGGAACTGGAAATGTTATCAGACTTTTAATGTCAAATCCTACCTATAATGACTTACTTCCTCCTCAAAGGCTATACTACATAAAACAACCTGACAGTATCACCACTGGAGAAATTTTTCATTCATACCTCTACAGTACTCTTGGTTCACTTCAACAGTTTCCCTTCTACTTTCGAATTACATATACTATCTATACCTATACCTATTTATCTATTTATGTACTGTGTCTATATAAAATCTAGGGTCTTAAATGAAAATTAGAGATATTATGAGATTTGTCTTTTTAAAATGACTTAATTTATTTTAGAAATTTGTTACCTCCATCTACCTTCAAATGGTAAAACTTCATTCTTGTTATGGTTGAAAAAGTAATTAATATATAATGCATATGTATGAGAGAAGCAATGACATGGAGACAGAGAAAGGAAGAAATACAGATAGAAATAACGGAAAGAGAAAAACATTACTTTTCCTTTACCCATTTCTCTATTGTTGGACACCTAAGTAAGTACTATAACTTAGGTATTATAAAGTGTCCTGTGACAAACACTGATGTACAAGGATCTCCATTATATATTGATTTGGAATCTTTTGGGTAAACATCAAAAAGTGGCTTTGCTATATTATATTATAGATTTTTTGTTATTTTAAAAACTTTCATACTGTTTCCCATAGTGGTTGAAACAGTTTACATTCCTATTGCAGTGATTGCAAAGGATCACCTTTTTGAAATGAGGCACTGATACACAATCTCTCACTTACCTCACTTAGTTTGAGATGTTGCTTCAAGTATTTTACTGGATTTTATAATGACTACACCCATTCCACTTTCTTTCCATCTTCCACATTGCATGTTAATATTGAAAAGTTCACAAAAGTTTCAGTTAATAATTCAGTTCAGGCCCTATTTCTCCACTTACTAACTCTGGACAACTTGTTCAAATCTCTTTTATGTCCTTGAGTCCTCATTTGAATAATGGTAGCACATAAGTCTTGTTTGTATATTTCCAGAGTGTAATGAGGAAATTAAAGATATAACATTCACTGCAACACTTTATTAATATTATAAAGGAACTAAATTTTAACTACTAATACAAGACAGGCATCATAAAATTCCAACACCAGTAATAAGAAAGAGAGGACATGAAATCATATAGAAATAGGATATCTCAAACTCACTACTCTACAAAAGCATCCTTTGCCCTGTTAAAATCTGCTCTTGATGCAGTGGGACTTGTGGGGCATTTGAGACTTCTGCCATCCTTGCTTATTTCTAGATATGATATGATGAGACTTGTCCACATTTTCCGAGACAAGGTCTTAGCAAACCCTAATTAAACCTTGAACATGCTATGTAAACTGGGCTCCCTGCCATTGTAGAGATCAACCTGTGCCTGCCCCCCAAGTTTTTGGATTAAACATGTGTGCTTCTACACGCCTGGCTTTGGTTTGTATTTTAAATAGTAATATAGACAGGAGTTGTCAATTGTGTGTATAGTAATAAACCAACACTTTATTCCATAGAGCTTATATAAGGTCCATTCTGAGACAATGTAAAGGCATTTAATGTCTCTTGCTATGAATGAAGCATATTCACACAACCACCAAAAGACACATATTGAGCTTTGACAGATACAATGAACACACTATACTTATTTATTATCTTTGGAATATAGACTTATTGGGAGTTCATATCCCATGTAGACATTGCCCAAATACCTTGTTTTCTCAGATCCATTTTATTTACTTCCACTTCTAAAGTATATATTGTAAGAAAATGACTACTACCCATTTTCTTCCTAGAATTTCCGTCCAAACTGGTTTCTGTATTGACTTAGCCTGAGAATGTTCTTCCTAGAATTTCCTTCCAAACTGGTTTCTGTATTGGCTTAGCCTGAGAAGTATTTTCAGGAGACTAGACAGTATAGAAGAAGGCAGTTATATCAGTTCAGTTTTCCTCTTTACTGCCAAGCAGTCAGAAAATACTATTATTAGGTCCTCTAATAAAGATGATATAAAATTCATTTTCTGTGGTTACCTCATTTAGATTGCCATGAATTTTTATATGGGTTTTCTTCACAAAAGATGAACATAAATTTGGTTTACCCATTAAAAGCCAGAAATTATATATATAGAATTCTGAAGTTTTTTGCAAACTTCTCTACTTAGCATATTTAGTATTTGACCTTCAATTCAACAGTCAATAGTTATACAATTATAAAAATTGTAATGAGGTTATATATCAAATTGCTCTAAAAATTGCCTTAAAATTATAACCAATAGTTTTATATGATCTGTGGATTTAAAAGCTATGATTATTTTATAGACATATCTTTAGCTTATACTTGTATTTTCACACATGCTGGTGGTTGCTTGAGGCTTAACATATCTATGATTTTTGTCATATCTATGATGCTATCTATAAAGTTTTACCTGTGTTTCATACTCCAACAAAATAGCCTGTTATCCCCTTGAAGCAGAAGTGGCTAAGGCTGGACTCAACTCACTGTCATTTTCAGTGAACATTATTGGTCATTTAAGTCATAAAGCCAGACCAAATACAAGGATTAGGTTAATAAGCTATACCTTCTGATAGCACATGCATACAGAGAGGGGGTATTCTTCTCCGTGGGCTCCCATACTCTGCAGCCTAGTTCAAAAGTATAACATTTAAAGGAAATACATTCCTATGTATTCTGATATTTACTCAACTAATCCTATCTTCTTGTATTAACACTGCATTCACAGATAAGTCCAGTAGTCCCTAGTGTTCTCTAGATCCTAACAATTATTGTATGCAAATTTGAGGAATGTACCAACAATGAATATTTATGCATGAAATATTTAACATTAGTCTTCAAGGTAGTATCATATTGATAATAGAGTTCTGAATAAGACAGATAACTTGTCTTTATGAATGTTTGGAAGAAGATGTGGACATTAAAAATCTACATTTATTGTAAGTGAAGCTGTTTACATTGATTTTCAGATTCATGAGACTATAGACTTAGGCACTATAAACAAAAGGCACTCTGGAAGCAGAGACTACTTGCTTGTTTCCAGGCCTCCCAGCCCAAAATAACCACACAAAAATTATATCAATTACAGCACTGTTTGGCCAATATCTTAGGCATGTTTCTAGCCCTTACATCTTAAACTAACCCATTTCTGTTTCTATGTAGCGCCATGAGGTTGTGACTTGCCAGTAAAGTTTCTGGGCATATTGCTCCTTTAGAAGCTACGTGGTGTCTCTCTGACTCTTCGATTCTTTTTATATATCTCTTCCAGCCTGGCTATATTCTGATCTGCCATTGGCCAAAACAGTATAATTCATTAACTAATAAGAGCAACAGATACACAGATGGGCATCCCACATCATCTTCAATTTTCTGTCTAAATAAAACATAAAGTTTCTGTCTAAATAAAAAATAAAGTTTTAACTTTAACATAGTAAAATTATATATAACAAAACAGGTATCAATCAAGAATTACAGTTGCAATTTTTTAGTCAATTTGTATTTGTAAAGTTTCATATATAATTTATCTTTGATCATAACCAAAGAAAACTATAACAACAACTACCTCTCTTCAAGTCTTCAAACACTTGAAGTTAACAGGAAGTGCAATGAAGCAACTTACAAAACATTAGAATTGACAGAGACATTTTTCTACCTGGATAGTCACCCAAAGTTCTTCTGTAATGTTGGGGCATCCATCTTCAGGCTACAAGCCCATAGTATCTGGCAGTCTTCTGTGAAGCAGGAAATTTGAAAGGCTGTTTTACCTTTATTGGCAGTTTGTTAGTCAGTTTTTCTGTGTTCTGCAGAATGTCTGGCAGTTTCCTCTGTGAAGCAGGAACATTGACAAACCATCCTATCCTTTGGAAAGCTCAGCATGTCCAGTCTATACAGCATACCATCAAACAGTTCAAACAAGAGCAGTTTCTTGCTCAAATGGCTTGCCTTGTCACACTGAAGTCAAATTCTATAATGAGTTTCTTCGAGGCCCATCAACATCTGAAGTAATTAGTGCTGCCAGAAGCACACATGTCTCACTGTTGAGAAAACTATAAGTTCTTAAAACATTTTAAATGCCTTATTCTCTTGGTCTTTGAAAGGTTTTAAGAATATCTATCCTTCTGAAATATAACTCTGTATATCTAGAAAACCTAGCTAACATAACTACAATTTTGACTATTAAAAATGAATGTCTATTAATCTGTGATTTCAATTATACATCACATTTCAATTGAGCTATATAAGCATAATATCTTAAACAAGAGTAGAAATATGCAAATAACAAAATTGACCTTAAATTAGTATCAATACACCAGGATCCATATCAATGCAAAGTATTCATCTCTTTATCATATCCCTGATTAAATAAAAACCAACATTTCTAAATAATCATTTTGGGAATTTGAAAACATTTTCTCCAAACTGCTTCCTACAAGTTTGTTGGACAAAGTATTTTTAGGGGTCATGGAGACCTTTCGGGGGCTCTTGTTCCATCAAACCACATTAGCCTGGAAGGAATTTACAGGTTATCATCCTCTGTAGAAACAAATACAGAACCTCTTTTGTAAAGTAACGTATCCTTAGACTCAAATTTTGAAATCAAGATATCTTTAGAATCTCTATGTTGGTTTAACTTAGCAGCCCACAGAATCAAATGACTCTCTGCAGTCAAAAAATTCAAAAAGAACCCAATAGTACACATAATCCAGACTCTCTATGTGTGTTCCATCTTTATGTGGCTTATTTTTTAACCATACTACTTTTTAATATTTATTTTATTATCATTACTCCTTTGATCTATGACTGTCTATACACTTGTCTATACTTTTTTCTCTTACTCCTAAGCCTACATATATTTTTATACATACTATGACCCAGAGGTTTATTTTTGTCTGAATCTGTACGGTGTGTCTGTAATCAGTTTTTGACAAGGAGCACCATTTTTTAATGCTAAGTGAGCATGGCTTGGACCAACTTTACAGCCCTGCCTCTTGGTTCTGACCCATCCAGCATGGAAGGAGGTATGTTCACTGCCTCTTTAAGCCTTGCTGAGTACTCCTGCTTCAGGGATACAGTGGGACTATGTCACTATTAAGCAAATAGCAGCACACTGTTCACAAACCCCATTTAAGTTCAGGACCTCCCAAAAGATCCAGAGTTCATGCTGTCAGCACAAACCAGGAAGCCATGCAGTTTTGGCTACTATTGCTGAGTCAGGAAGCCTTCTCTTAAAGGAGCTATGCCTCTACTCACTGCCAGAAAACAGAGTCTGTCTGAAAAAATGTGGCTACCAAATATTTCCAATTGACTCCTGTTTTGTGGGTCTAGAATCACTTTTTTAATCTTTCTTAGATTTTATGTGGATGTATGTTGCCAAATGTTGTGCATTATTTGGTAAACTGTTTGTTTGTTTGTTTCCCGACTATCCAGGCCTAAATAATCACACAGAAACTATATTAATTACAGAACTGTTTGGCCAATAGCTTAGGTATGTTTCTTGCTAGCTCTTACATCTTAAATTAAGCTATTTCTATTAATTTTTATATCACCACGAGACTGCAGCTTACCAGTAAAGTTTCTGGGCATCTTCTCCTTTGGCAGCTACATGGCATTTCTCTGACTCTGCCTACTCTCTCTATATATCCCTTCTAGCCTGGCTATATTCTTCCCTGCCAGGAGTAAAAGTCGCTTTATTCATTAGCCAAGAAAAAGAACACTTATACAGGAGATCCCACATCAAGTCTCCACATTTCAGTGACTGAAATAATGAAGATCTTTATATTTTTGTTACTAAAAGTCCTATCTGGTTAGTCTTAAACTTGAACATTTTATCTGAGGAACGATGTATATAAGCTTTGTAACCAAATTTTAATATGTTGCTACATTTAATAGTTTCCATACTTACCATATGTCAAATAATAGATGTATTTCTCTGCATTAATCTCTTGTTATACAGTCTTTTCTTGAACTAGAATCATGCCATTTGGGGATGTTAAATGGACAGAGAGCTCTAAGGGTCTGCATATCTCTGCCTCCAACTGCTGGACTTATGGACTTATGTAGCCTTGTCCATATTTTCTAAGATATTTTTATTCAGATGTTGAATGAACTCAAAATTATTACCCAATTTTAATAACGTAACCCAATTAAATTATTTTTACAGAGTAAATGATATTGATTAATTATTCAAATTATCTTTTTTCTCATGACTTCCTGTCCACTGTGCCTATTCTAATTTTAATTTGCCAAGAATCTAATCACTCTCTTTGCATTTGTATTTCTATTACAAACCTGGGGAATTCTGCCAAATTATGAGCGTGATTTTTAAGAACTAGAAGATAAATTTATCATATAGAGAACCATTTTTAATCTGTAAGTCCAAAAGTCACTTTACTTTTCAAATACTGAAATATTTACAATGACTTCTGGGAGCAGATTTGGTATCTGTGCAAGGTACCCGTGGTAGTTTGAAATAAAATGGCTCCCATAGATCCATAGAGAGTGGTACTATTAGGAGGCATGGCCTTGTTAGAAGAGGTGTGGCTTGTTGGAGGACGCATGCCATTAGGGGTGGGCTTTGAGGTTTCAGATGCTCAAGTGTGGCACTCTCTTACAGTCTAAGTCAGGAAGTAGAGCACTCAGTTCCTTCTACAGTACCATGTCAGCATGCACACTACCATGCTTCCCAGCATGATAATGATAATGGACTAAATCTTACAACTGTAAGCCAGTCCCAATAAAAATTTTCCCTTGTAAGACTCTCTGCAGTCATGGTGTCCTGTCACATCAATAGGAATCCTAACTAAACAGAATATTCCTTCAAAGTCTTTAAAATTATTTTGAATTTATTATTATGAATAATTTTACTTCAATTATAAAATACTAGGTTTCCGTGTGTGTTTTTGCTTTTGTTTTTCAAACTTACTTGATTTTGGATAAAACTATGTCATGCTCCCTCATCTCTCTTACTCCTCACTTTCTACCCACAATATAGCTCTTTTCTACCTCTGAATTACCTATGTTCTAATACCACATTTCCCTCAGCTAATTATCCTCTCAATGTATTCTTTCTGCTTCCCATCCAAGTTGAACACACCAGATTAGAGTTTCCAGGATAAGAACCACATAACTTGAGAGAACACGTGGCATTTGTTTTTCTTTACCTGGGTAACATCACCTAGTATATCATCCACTTACATTCAAATTTCTTAGCTTAATTTTTCCTAAAGCCAAATAATATTCCATGTGTTTACTATAATACTGCATCTTGATAATCCTTTCATCAGTTGATGGACAGCTAGACTGTTTCAATTTTCTAACTGTTGTGAATTGAGGAGCAGTAATGAGCATAAATGTCCAAATATCTATGTATTAGAATAGAGACATTGGGTCTTTTCTAAGGAGTGATACAGCTTAGCCGTATGGTAGTTCTATCTCTAGATTGCTGAGGAGATTCCACACCCACTTACATAGTATCCATACCCATTTGTATTCACACCAGCAGTTAATATGTGTTATTCTAGTAGTCTTTTTCTAGTCTAGCTAGAAAAGATATCTCCCAACTAATGAGTTGCCTCTTCACTCTTTTATGTTTTCATTTATTGTACTGAAGCTGTCAAGATTTATGAGGTCCCATTTGCCAATTGCTGGCCTTATTTATGAATACATTTCTCCATAAAATAACATATAACTTATTTTTTCTTCTAGAATATTCTGAGTGTCAGATTTTACATTGAGAATTTTGACCCATTTGAAATAGATTTTTGTGTAGGGTGAGAGATGTGTACTTTCATTATTCTACATGTATATACCCACCGGAAGCTCTTTCTTCCAATGAGTATTTTTGGAGTATATCCATTCTTTTACATTGATGCTGGGAATTTAAACTCAGGTCTTCAAGCTTGTATAGCAAGCCCTCTTACCCAGTAAGACATCCCCACAAGGCTCAAAACTAATTCTTAATGGAGGAGCATTAAAGGGTGAAAAAATAGCAATAAATATTAAAGCACCTCTTCAAGATCTTAGTTGTAAATGTATTATTCTCTTTTCCACTCCCTCATACTTAGCATTGTAGCCTGTGGTTGCAAATAAATGTTGAGAAGATTATTAGAACTGCGTTGAAAGCACTGAGAAAAACAAAGTTGCCTTCTTCTTAATCTAGCAAATCTGTAACAAGTACCACCCAAAAAAGTTAATATAAGAAAAGAGAACAAGGGACCTGAGAATATCTTGAAGAGGAAGAAAGGATATTTCACATGAATTAGAGAAATAGACACTATATTCTATAATTCATGAGTTTTTAGTTTTTGGAGAATTTTATTTTTACCCAACACTCTTCAGCTCCAGTTCCCCTTATGTTGCCCCCCTCTCTCTGAACTTCATGCCCTCTTGTTTTTTAGTATTATTATTGTTACATATATATGTACATGTCAATCCAAGCTATTAAGTCCATTTATTGTTTCTCATATGTATATGCATTTAAATCTGACCATTTGATGTAGCATAGCCTATTAGGGGACTTGTTCCAAGGGAAGACTGATGCCCCCTCTCTGTATTAATTAGCCGCCTATAGCAATTGTGGTTATACCCCGAGCACCTACTAGTACAGATTGACATGTCAATTGGTACCATTGTGTTGATATTGTTTAGGCAACTATATTGTTAAGAACTCACAAGAATAGCTTCTCTGTTAAAGCAAAGCCTTCTGGATCTTAAAATCTTTCCACTCCTTCTGCACATTATTGTCTGAGCCTTAAGTATAGGGGTTGTGTTGTCCATGTATTGGTTATGGCTAGGCACTCCAATGCCAGCTGTTCTCTATAATATTTACAGTTTTAAATGTCTGTAATATTCTCTATCTGATGCAAAAAGAAGTTTCATTGATGACTATGAGATACCCTTATCTGTGGACCTAAGGATTAGAGTTAGAAATTATAAATGGTTTAGGTTTCATGATCTCACCAGCCATGGGTAGTTGGCTTGATTCACATTACTAGGCCCTATTTTCTTTCCATTAAGAAGGCCTTAAGTTCAATTAGATGGTTGTTAGTTACCTCCATAGTATAAGTAACAATATTATGCATGATTGGAGGTATTTGATATTACTGGTCATAGTTTTGGCTGGATAGGGATAATGATTGCTTTTTTCCCTTGGCAGCTTACATAGAACCTTAAGATACTACTATGAGAGCTAGACCTAAGGGAAGAAACTTCCAGGTCAATCCCAGATTGATTCTCCAAGTCCTGTATCCAAAATGTATGTACATCTTCAGCATTAGGTTCTTACCTTCAAGTTCTGGGAGCAACCATGGGCAACGGTGTTAACTTATATTGTTCTCTGATATATATATATATATATATATATATATATATATATATATATATGTGTGTGTGTGTGTGTGTGTGTGTGTGTGTGTGTTTGAAAACACATCATGACCAAAAATTGTTTATTGGGAGCGTGTTTACAGTTTCAGATGTTAGTTCTTGACTATTATGGAGGGGAGCATGACATCAGGCAGACAAGCATAAAGCTGGAGAAATAGCTGGGACTTCCTGAGACAACAGCCATGAGGCAGAGAGAGAACTAACTTGTAATGGTATAGGCTTTTGAAAACCTCAAAACTTATTTCCAGTGACACACCGACTCCAAGGTCACACCCCATAATCCTTCCAAAATAGTATTATCAACTAAAGACCAAGTATTCAAATATATGAACTATGGGGTCTATTCTCATCCAACACCCTTCCTTGTGTGTGTGTGTGTTTATGTGCTTTTACTTACATATGTATGTCTATAATGAAATAAAATACAATGTTTCCCTATGTTTTTTCTCAAACTCCCTTAGTGTTATAGCTTCCTCCCTTAACCCACCCATCTCCATTTCCCATCCTTCCATCAGTGCTCCCATTCGTTTTCTCCTTTCATAGTATCTGTGTCCTACTATCCCCTCTGGAGCTCTGTTTACTCAGTGAACCCCATGGTTCTTTTCTGCTTGCCTATTTTTCTAATTTTATTTAGAGACAAAATTCACATTAAATTTTCTAGTTCTAGACACTCTTTCAGAAATTCTTAATCAAATGTCTTAGGGTTAAGATAAAATATTCCAAAGGGCAGGCACTTTATCTATCTATCTATCTATCTATCTATCTATCTATCTATCTATCTATTTATCTTTGTTTACTCCCATATCCTGGATACTGATGTTGTTATTAACTTATTCTTCATAAGGAACCAGTAACATTATCTTCATCTAGAAGGAGACAGACAAGCTACTTCCATTAACAATGTACAAAATTGTTGTTTTATAATGTGCTAATGAAAATATGAAAACAGTGGTGAGTAATAACTTTGTTCATTTCTAAGAGCAAAACTAACAAAATACCAGAAATTACTCAGTGTCTTCACATAAGAGCATGAAAGAAGAAGGGAAATAGTAATATGAAAGGAATCCATAGTATATTATGTATTAGTCTGTCATAGACAATGTGTGATACATACTTCAAAGAGGAGAACTACAAAATTCTTCAGGGTTTCCATAAATGACTTTTACTTCTCGATATTTCTACAAGTTATTGCTCTTCCGGATTCAATATTAGTGATTGAACATTTATTGCTTGATGTGAATCTGGTAGTTGATTGTGATGTATATCTGCTTCATCTGATGATAAGCAAGGGACTAGGAAAAGAGCATTGTCCAGCATGGCCTTATTCACATGACGGGCAGTTGGTCCTGGCAGCCCACTGAGAGCTCAGCTGGGACTCTTGGCCATCAGCTTCAGTTTGTTTTCTGTTGCTCTTCTCCACATGGCTACTTTGGCTTCCTTACAGCTTGGTGGTTAGATTCCCTGATTACAAAGGAAGACATAACAATGTTCAAGAACTTGTCAGGCTTTTTATGTCATACTTTCTCTGTTCCACTAGCCAAAGTCAGATAGATACATGGCCCAGGCCAGAATCCACATAAGAAGAAATACCACAAATACATGAATCTGGGTGGGTATGTTTAATCAAAAGATTCCAAATAAAATTCCCCACTAGCTTTGTTTAGGTTTCTTCATCTAATAAAAAGGCAGAAAATGGTACTGTATAAAATGGAATAATTTAAATATAAAATATTTAGGAAGTTTAGAGCTGTGTTTTTTACAAAAATAAGTATTTAGCTATTATTAATATTTCAATAGAAACACAGCGTTCTAAGTAAATACCATACTTTGCCAGACTGTGTCGATATCATAAAACATCATTTATTTTTTTTCCTTTTTCTTCATAACTGTGGCTTTGATACATTTACTGCCATTTACTTATTCTTCATAAGTACTCAGAGATACGATATTAATAGTGAAGGAGAAAAACTGGATTTCCAAGTACAATACATACTACTACCTTAATCTGCATTCTTCTGAAACCCTTCTGATATACTATTTCTACTAATGTTAATTTTGTCATAGAAACATCAACACAGTTGATTATCCTGAAATATGCTATCTGGGAAATGATGTGGATTCAGCTAGGGCATTAGTTCCATGATGATTTCTCTTCTAATTCATACACTTCAAGCTCCTCTACAATATGCTTCTGGGATCCTATCCAAATGGTACAACCCATATTCCCCCATTTGTTCTATGTTTCTCTTGGCTTCTCCTTCCCCAATCTCCGGTCTGCTGCTACCCTTTTGTCTTCCACCACAAGTCTATGATTTTTCACTTCAAAACTTTACATCAAGCTTCCTTTGCACCTCCAAATAAGATTTATTTTTGTCCATTGTTATAGTTAACCCCCAGGCCATATTTGTCTGATTACCATTGCTTTATATTTCATGCATATGAAAAGTTTAATTTGCATCATTATTTCATTTCATCATTATTCCTTTGTTCATATATATANGAGAAAGGATCAGTTCCTAGGAGAATTAAAGAATGTGTGTTAAGAAGTTTTAGCTAACATTAATTGATAGCTTATTGTGTATTGAAGAATATTATAAGTATATTTAATTATTTAAAGGAGAATAACCAAGACTGCAACACAAAAGTCCAAAACAAAACTTTAAATTTTGGCTTAGTTGGAAAGGAAGAATACAGACATACTAAATAAAGTATTACTTAATAAAAATTTTTAATTGATTACTGATATAATGGTTAGTTTAGTAGTTTGGGTGGAACAGAAAAAACCTACATCCATATCTTTTGGAAAAGATAGAAATTCCATTATAATTTATGAGCCTTTGAGAGGACACCCCTGGATTAAACTCCCAGGCAAATGCCACCATCTGTGCTATTTCATTCCATGTGCCAACGGAGGCACAGCAGGTACTATTAGATTAACCTTTTCCCTCATCAGCATCCTCACACATGGCTTGGATTTTCGAAAGCTCTAAATCCAAAAGTGCAAATTTAAAAAATCATTTTCCTCTGGAAAAAATTGAATTTTTACTGACTCATATAAATTTTTATTATGATGTTAAAGTATGGCTTATAGTCATAGAAGAGAAATCACAAAGAGATACTATTTTGTTAAGACTAACCGAGAGATTTCATGGCTTCAATAAGATAAACTGGGTTATTTTAAAGTAGCATACGTTTTCACCTTTCACATATAACATAATTCTAAATGCTGTGGTTTTCTAAAAGAAATATTATTAGAATCGTGAAAAATATTATTTAATGTTTCTTTCCCTTTTGTTGGGGGGGGGAGGGTGGAGAATTCTGCTTTGCTACTTTTGCCTGTCATCTTCATTGTGTGTCTTATGGTGCAGAACATTCCTAAAGAAATTTTAAAGCCCACATCTGAAAACTTATTTTCTCAGACATCTCTTTAGGTGCTCTCTTTCCCAACACATTTTGGAAAGATTCCTCATAAACTCATTGGCCTCAATTGAGTCACATGCTCATTCTTGACTGAAATCAGACTATGATCTTATAACCCAAAATGAAAAAAAGCTCAATTTCTAAAACACTGTGCAGGTAGCAAGAAAAAAATTCTCCCAAAAGAAAAAAAGGAGAGTAATATATAGATTATTGATGCATAAAAGACAGAAAAATTAAGAAACATAAACCTACTCATGTCTAAAATATCATATGGATATGAACTTTTAGTCAATCAATCAAGCTTAACAGTGACGTATCATCCAATGTTGGTGCATTCCAAATGTAGATAACCCTCTGAGGAGTGGATAGGGGATGGAGCAGGGAGATAAGGGTGAGAGAAGGAGAGGGAGGGGGAACTGGGGTTTGAAAAATGAAAAGACAATTTTTTAATGAAAAAATTACGAAAAATGTAGGTAAGTTGTTGAGATCATTTAATCACAAACTCTGTTAACTACTGTGCCGTTGATGCTACTCCATAGATCCATGGCACTCAAATTTTTATTTATAGTCTTTCAATTACAACTCCAAGTACTTGCTCCTCTTTACGCAGGGCTGTGTCTGTTTGTTCCTGAGGCACAGCAAAAATGCATGGGGAACATTGTTTTTTATTTTTTTCATAACAGAATTTGGTATGTAAATAACCTAGTCTCCTTATTCATCAGGTTTGATTACTCTAATATTTTCTGCCTGCATTATCTCCCAAATTTCCCAGGCATTAATCATTTGTCCATAATGATAACTCACTAAGTAATGTAAAATATTTTAAAGTTGTGCTTTGATTGACTGCATATATGTCTATATACCACAGGCTTACAGTGCATGTGGAGGACAGAAAAGGGTGATGGATTCCCTGGAACTGGGGTTACAGAAGACTGTTAACCTCTATGTGGGTGCTGGGAACTGACCCCATGTCATCTGTAATACCAAAAATCTGTACCACTGAGCCCTCACCAGGCCCTAGAGTAAATAATATTTATTGACTCTCTTGCATATTTCACTTCTTTGCAATTTATTGATGTATCCTGGGACCATATATCAAAACTCCATGAGTTCAAATTCTTGTTCTGGTGAGACCTTGGCCAGGACATTTTCCTTTTCACAAGTTCATATAAAATGACTATGGATATAAGTATAAGAATAATTCAATTTTACTGTTTTTTTATTTTACATGATGGAAAGATGAAAGAATATTGACTCAGTTTCCTTTTGACCTTACTTGTTTCAAATCTTTTGATTTCCGATTTTGGAAATAAAATATTGCCACAACTAGGATCAAAAATGCAATTCAGAATAAATAGCCTATAAGGTCTAAGGTTAAGATAAGAGCTTCACACTGAGATTATAAGCAAAATTACATGTGAACATAGAGTAGGGCATGATATGAGACGGGCAAAATTAGGTTTCCTAGACAATAAAGCACCATAGTAAGTGGATAGAAGTGAATCTCGTGCATAGAGATTAGACAACTGTCATTAGACATGTACTGCTCTGGAAATGTCATGGTAATGTTTTACTGAATTTAAATGAGGTATTTATTCAATATCATCTTTCTGTCAGAATAATTATAGGGCATTCACTTTGTTTAAAGGCAGTTCAAAATCACAGGAGTCACAGATTTGCACGTAGTCATCAAGGGTTTTTTTTCCCTGACAATTGCAGAGAATACTTTTCCTTTTTAAAAATCTTTCAAATGGAGAAAATTTATCAGCATCAATCTTAGATGGAAGTATATAATTTCAGAATCTGATAGAAAAAAACTAATCAGAAAAAAAATAACATTTCAGAAAATTCTTAGAATATCATGCATAAGACCTTGTGTGGGATTTCACTGACATTTTACAAAACTGAGTTTAGACTCTAAAAAAATTAATTTAGTTTCAGAAATTGAGACCTTTATGAATCATTTTAAAACTTTTTTTCTCATGTTTTCATGCACTAAAAAAATGTCAAAAATGGAAAGGATATAGAACTATTATTTATCACTTCTATATTTCCAATTCCTCAGCACTTTCAGAAGTCATTTCAAAACATTTTCATCATATCTATTTTATATGACAGCGTGCTTTACCTCAATTTCTGTACTGTAATTTATTCTTTACCTCATCCACAGTGCCTAACTCATCCTATCAAAATGTATCTCCTTTGCTCTTTTTTATCTCTTCTCCTTTATTTTATTTTCACTGCCCCTTTAATTATATTCTTTTTCATGTTATTATCTCTGCATACTTTTTACTACCAATTATGTCCTTGTTAACGGTAACAAGGTAGGGACTTTCCCACTTACAATCTTCCATATGGTTTATCTTTACTATATACTTAATAAGCAGTTAAAATCAATCATGAATTTTCTCTTACCTCAAGAGTGATTCCCAAGCTGGCAGGATTGCTTAGTTATTAAAGGCAGTTGCCTATCAAGCCTGGTGACTTGAGTAATCACTAGTATGCACGTGGTGGTGAGAAACCACTCCTGTGAATTGCCCCTGACCTCCACTGATACTCTGAGGCAAGCATGTAACCCTTGAATTAATATAAATATAATTAAAATGCTTAATCATTTTGTAATTCTCAAACATTATTTACTTAAAAGCAGGTCTACCAGATATTGTAATTAATGTCTGTGTGCAGTAGTGGAGACTTGGTTTCTATTTGAAATGGCAGTAATACAAAGATAAATAGATTTCTTCAAGTACAAGATTGTGAAATATGACAGGAGGAACAAATAATATTATTCATCTTTATTACTGTTCTGCTTCAAATTTTGGAATGTTTTGAAGAAACGACTCATAATAAAGCACAGTTTTCTAACTTTGTCTAAACATGTACTTGATCCGTTTCTTCAGGCATTGAAAATTTTAAGAACACAATCATTTTCCATTAACTCACTCATAAGTAATCTGTTTGCATATTACAGCATTTCAATGTTGAAAAATAACCTCACCATCAATTTATGTTATCACACTTCCTTATCAAAATGTTGTGATATTATCTACTAATTGTCTATGGTTTTAATAAATTAGCCAAAAATAGTGATTGCATGCAAATTATATATATACACACATACATATGTATATATAAATATATAAAATCACTGTCTGTATTACTGGAGAGATGTTTCAGTAGTTAAAAGCCCTTGATGCTCTTCTGAAAGTCCCATATTTGATTCCTATCATCCACATAGTGGTTCACAGTAAATAAAACCCCAGTTCTAGGAAATCAGACACACTTTTTGGCCTCCTTGCACACCAGACATATATGTGTTACACAGACACACAGGCAAGCAAAATGCCCATATACATAAAAACTCAAAACTAAAATATATGTGTGGGGGGTGTGAATTTCAAGAAACATGTATATCAGGAGTTGTAGATAAAAATTCTCACGTCAGACTCTCTCTAAAGTTTGTGCTCAATGTAATAGTCAGAGTTAAGATCTCATTTGAAAGCTTAACTGATGAATGAACTGCTTCCAAACTCACACAGCTGCTGGCTAGATTGAATTTCAATGGAGTTGATTAACTGAAATCCTCAGTGTCTTTTGGTTGAAAGCTATCTTCAGTTCCTTGTCATACATGACTTTCTGACTTAGCAGTTTGTCTCAGCTAAGCTAGAGATAGAGGTTGCTAGCAAATCAAAACTGAGAGCCTTAGATATTCTAAATACACAAGTTGCATGTCATCATCTTTGACATATTGTATTTATTAGAATTGAGTTGCAAATCTTGGGCACGTTCATTAAAGGGAGGCTGTGTAAAGGCATAAGTTAGAGTAAGCAAAGTGACATCATCCCTTGTTAAAATTTGCACACGACAGGGTTTTTTCCTTCCAATGGTTGTGCTTTTAACATGCAGTTCATTTTCTAGGAGTCTTGAATCTTTTATTTTTATTGGTACAGAACACCATCTTTAGAATTATAGACATGGTTATTACAATCATCTGTGTGCAGTAACATTGTTTTATAAGATTGAGTTTATGATTCTACATTTCAAAAAATATGTGTAGAACTAGGTTTTCAAAAACCTTAATTCGGAAATGGTTTGCAATGGATTTTGCCAGCTTTGCTCTAAGAAGAGATAGTAGGGGCTGAAACCAAGGAGGCTTAAAAATATGGGTGACTCAAACTTACATAGTTTTCATACAAAATGTCTTTTGCTGACTCCAACTCAGATTCTGGTACAGTGGTGAAACTATTAAATAAATGCCCTTGAAATTCCAGCTATTTTGTCATGTGTACTAGAGCAGGTGCCTCCCAATGAAAGTAAAGGACAACTTTAAGTAATTTCTATGCTTTCATTTACATTAAAAACTCAAAATAGATGATAGCAGCTAAAATGATTATTGTATTAATGACAAATTCTCGTCCATAAATGAAATTTATTACGCGGAAATGTTAAAATATAACAAACATAGAAGTACAAATTTTTACATTTAATTTATTTTTAAGTAGACATTTTCTTCAATAAATAGGGATTTATATTCACATCTGAATTGAGTATTCATAGGATAAGTTTCATATATGTTTTTAAAATAATGATGTCACCACTTTAATGAGGCATGAGCCTATTTACTGTGACAATGATCCTCACATTTTCCTTTTACTCAAAGAATGGCTTCAATATATTTGACATAGTTTTATAAAACATTTTTGAGAGGAAAACGTCAAGAGATGGGTAAGAAGAATTAAAACTTGTTCAAAGTTTAGCAATTTTTTGAGCAAAACCTTGGACAACATATCCAAACTTTCCTTGCTACTGAGTAGGGTAGCTATAAGCTAACATATCAGGAATTCAACTGTGTTTAATACAAAGGAAATTATTTCACAGGACGGAGGACACATTGTAGAAGTAGAGTGCTTGACTAGCAATACATGAGGCCTGTATTCTCACCACAGCATGGATATAGTGAAAGGCAAGTGGGCAAGCCTTACCATGAAAGTAATAAAATCAAATATCTGCTTATATTGTTAGAATGCATTGTTCATTTTTTTACTTATTTTCCCTTTTTTGTTTTCAAGACTGTAATTTAATTATATTTCTCTTTTCCCTTTCCTCCCTCACATTGACCCTCCCTACTTTCCTTCAAACTGATGGTCTCTTTTTCACTATTTATTATTACATGCATATATTTATACACATGTATATTTATATACACATATATTCCTAAATATAACCTTTTATCAGTACAGTGTTGCTTGTACATATGTTTTCAGCTATGCAACAGTTACATGTGTGGCTCATATTATATTTCCATTAGTTGAAATTATTGTAGTTAAATTTAGACGTCAATGTTGTTGAGAGAAGTAACATATTTTTTCTCTGTGGAGAAGAAATTAAATTAATGTTACCATATATAATGATCCCTGAATAAATTAGAATTTATTCTGTTTTGTTTGAATGAGGTTTTGTTGTAAATCTCTGCCTTATTTAACCAACCAACAAATCAAACAAAAATTTCAACAGCACAAATATCCATTATGTATCTACTCCATACATAATTAAGAAATGGAGGATATGGATAAGGATTATAATTCTGGAATTCCTTCCAGGGTTCTAAAAGAAGATGGTCAATAAATTGTTGTTGAATAATTATGGTTTAAATATTATGTATATTTTCAGTGGCATGTTGATTATTATCAAAATCTAAATGTAAAATAATTTTAGTCACATAGCCACCAAAGTAATGTACCCTTACATTGCCATCTATGTCGTTACCTTATGGATCCAAACATCAATAGCAACTGCTTCATTATCTTCTTCTAAATATTTTTTGAACTTCACAGCTTATAAATCATTAAGTATTATGCCCAATATTTCTCTTATCTTCTCTCATTTGAGCCTCACAAAAGTCATCAAAGTGGGCATTGTTTCTTTGCTCAGAAGAAAACACAAGGTTCGCAGTGTTGAGTGACCTTGTTTAAGGCAAGCATGCTGCCAAGTGAGAGCACTGGTCACTTTCTCACTGAACTGTGCATAGCAAAAGGAACGGAAAGAATCAACCTTAGAAGACAAAAGGTGAAGTCATAGAAATGAAAATTGTCATACTAAATCAATAAATTAGTGATGTAAAACATTGTCTTTAAAAACACTACTAAAACATAACTAAAAAGATTTGTCGAATGCATAATAATGCTTTAATGTATATTTACATTATACATTATGTATACATACAATACAATGTATGTTTTCTATATTTCAAGAATATCATGTTGTACAATCATAAGTGTATACTCTGAGAGATGTATGTTTAAATATTTTTAACATTGCATCTACACCATAAAGTTAAGCTCACATATCTTTGACATCACTATGGTACTATGACCAGATTTGTGGTCCATATTTGCCTGAAATGCAGCTATGTATTTTATGACTGTTTATAATTTTCATTTGTTATTATGTAAGTATATAAATAAACCAAAATACACTAAGGTCATGAATATCTAAATGCTTAAATTTAGGTGAATATTCTTGAACTTTATTAGCATAATAAAACATATTTAAATTATACACTTACATTACTATGCTTATTGGAGAACAGATCATAGTGAAGCCTTGTACAGAAAGAAATAATACAATTTACAGGGAGACAGAAGACAAAGTAATGAACAAGCCTCATAGTTCATCGAATAGAGTTCTATATAATGAGCCGGAGAAAAATTAGTGAAAAGATAAAACTACAACAGAACATAGAATTTTATACAATATGCCTAAGGATATATAAATATTTTTTAAAATATAGTACATCAGAGTAAAAATTGATTTGTAACACAATTGATAAAGAAGGTCTTACATAGGCACTATTCCACTCTGACTTGAGATTTTAAACAATCAAGAGAAGAGACAAAATTACAAGGAAAAAGTTTGTAAATAAAATATTTTGCTAGGATTGCTTTAACATCATGTCAGGTGGTTGTTCAAATCTGGAAAGATATGTTTGGACAAGAGAATTAAAAATCTTTAACTACTGAGTAAAGGAATCTTGGATCTATATTTTCTAACTGAGTGCAGTGGTTGTCATTAATGATTGTTTAAAAAAAAAAAAAACTTTGAGGTCCCAGAGTCATGCCTGGACCTGCAGAGGAGAGGTTGTGGAGTAAAGGAAACATTCCTACATTGGCGGTGAGACTGAAAGATGGTACAGCCCCTTTGGATATCTGTATGGTGATTTTTCAGAAAATTGGGAAACAACCTTCCTCAAGACACAGCAATACCACTTTTGGGTATATATCCAAAGGATGCTCAATCATACTACAAGGATATTTGCTCAACTATGTTCATAGCAGCATTGATTGTCATAGCCAGAACCTAGAAACAACCTAAATGCCATTCAATTGAAGAATGGATAGGAAAATGTGGTATTTTTATACAAAGAAAAAAAAATAACATCTTGAAATTTGCAGGCAGATGAATGTAACTAGAAAACATAATATTGAATGAAGTAACTCAGACCTAGAAAGTCAATTATCATATACACATAAGCATATGTACTCAAACATAAAGCAAAGAAAGCCAGCCTACGAATCACAATCCCAGAGGGCCTAGACAACAATGAGGACACTAAGAGAGACGTACATGCATCTAATCTCCACGAGAAGTAGAAAAAGACAAGACAAGATTCCCTGAGTAAATTGGGAGCAAGGGGACCATGAAAGAGTGTTGAAGGAGAGGGGAGTGGAAGGAAGGAGAGCAGAGAAAAATGTATAGCTTAATAAAATCAATAAAAAATAAGTAATTTAAAAAACAAGAACTCTGTCCCATTATAACAATACATTCAACTACTTCTATCACAGGTCCATCAAAGATAGTTAAGTGGTGTCTAATGTTCTCTCATTACATGGTTTTTGTTTATTTTGTAATGCTGGAAATGGGATGCAGGACCTCACACACGCTAGAGGAGTGGTCTACCACTAGGTTGTCCTCAGCTACATCCCCAGTCTACAATAAGTTTTTTCTGAAAGAAGGATTAAGTTCTGCCAAGAACATTCTATGTCTTCCTGAGGGAACACACTAGAACTTCTATATGAGAATGGATTATTTGACCTTCTCCTTTAATTCTCAAAATGGCAAACACAGTCCTGTTAATTTAAATTGAAGGGAAAGACTTGCTCTCAAGAGCTGAGTTTTGTCTGAGAACATTGAATCAGGAGGCAATGCCAAAGTTGATGTATTTTTGATGATGACTGGGAGTCTAAAAACTAGTTAGAAGAGTCTTTTTTTTTCTTTTCTTTTTTTCTATCAGCCCATGTGACAATGGCCTAAACAAGCCCTCTGCTAAAGGGGAATGTAAATTGAGAACATAGACTTTAGTGCTCACATAATGAAAGATTAAAAAAAGAATAGACTCTGGAATAAGTGTGACACAGGATGAAGAGAGCTACAAACTAGATACCATGAAAATATTGGGCTCTAGTTTACAAAAGAATACATGGCCTTACAGAAGTTATTGTGTGCTACAGAGTTCAGACGGCTTAAGTGGTGAAGCGATCATTGAATCAAGGCCTTCCAAGCCTTAATTTTTTTTGCTTTAGTAAACTACACTTGACTTCAGTTTTAGACTTTGTAAATTTCGTATGGAACCCAACTGAAAGTAGGGGTGAAATGTTAACATAGCGGCAGTTTAATTTTCTTACTAGTAATGTACATTATATTCTGTGTGGACTGTAACAGCAGAGATATTACAGCTGCTGGAATCGAGATATCTTTTCCCCGATCTTAGCTGTATAATGCGATTTTGCTGTTAATACTATTGCAGATGTATTTAATAAGGTTTGCTGCTGTGAGTCTTGGATATACATATTAAAACAAAAGCCCTGCCCACTTGATTCCACTTTGTGACCTGCTTATGAATGTTTTGGTCAAGAAGTTAAGACTTTACTCTACAAAATGTTTATTGTCATATTTCAAGTTCATTAAAATTACTCGGTAAGACTTCTAGTTTTCTAATGCCCAGAGACAACAAAATAAATCAAGATCGCAGTAAAGAACCCTACTATATATACTTCATTTATATTTTGTTACTCTGATTTTACGACATATATTTTCATTACTTGGTTGGGATGGACTTGACTTTATTTCAATCTTATGGATAAGATTTCTCCCTCCAAAAATCAATAGCATCCTGCTGGCTTTCGTTATTCTAATACAAAGGCATGGAAAATGAATACGGCCAAAAGAGAGTTTAAAAAGTGACTCTGTTTTTGAAAAGACCAGCTTGTCAATTGAAGCAGAAAATTATATTCAGTTCACTGGGTTTATGGAGTGTTTTAGTCTTCTCCAACCAATTTAGAAATGTATTCTTATAGAACTGAGATTATTATAAATCCTGAGCTAAGCAGCTAAAATAATGTGTCAATGCCAAGGTCATATCTTAAAAGTTTAGAACAATATGCTCTAAAAAATGTAAATTTTGAATGAACACAGCATAGTGTTCTGACTTAGTCCCACTTCCTGATTTTTATTTCTTACCTAGTAGTATCTTTATTTTTACTTTACCTTTGACGGTGTTTCGTACATATTCATTGCCTGAAAGAAATTAAGCAGACATTATTCTAAAGTCAATATTGAGTCTGCTAATGAAAATGGTTAAGTTAATTAACTAAATGGCAACCCTAACTGAACTTTTTCAAAGCTATTTCCCCTCATGATGTGCTTTCCTGGAGAAATGATGCATAAAAATTAAACTCTTGTTATTCTCTATTGTTTTATATCAGCTTCTGAATTGTTACTTTACATATATTGTCTGATGAATAATTATGACAATTAAATGGCATCAGGTAAAAAGTACAAATCTGAGCTATTTTGGTTGTTTAAAGTGTTCTTTATGCAATAAAACTCTTAAATGTTCTCTCAGAGATTCAGTAAAATATTTTCAAATACTATATGTAAAACACAAATGAACTAGTAATTTTTGTTTAAACAGTAGTTTTGGAATCACAAATAAATATAACCAAATATTAAAGACAATAAACAAGGCCACTGAGACATTTCAGTGGGCCAAAGCATTTTCTCTTCAAGCCTGGCAACCTGAGCTCGTGGTAGAAAGAGAGAGCAAACTCTGAAGGTTGTCTTCTGACCTCCAGATAGGCACCAATGCAGCGCTGGCACAAACATACACACAGTCATAAATGAAAAAATAAATAAAGGCAAAACACACATATACCAGCCTGGTTACTTTAGGTTATGGAATAAAACAGGTTTCCATATTCAAGTACTGTAAAGGATGAGCGGAAATACACCCATCATTAACAGTCTTCTTTATGTCCGAGAGTATATGCTCAAAAGTCAGTAAGAACATGCATGATGATTTACAGGGAGAAAAGGAAGGATGACAAATGAAGAATTATTTGAATACTGTCAAAAGGCAAATGTATCATTAAAAATGATTAAATTAGAATGTTCTTACCAGTTATGAATTTCCAAAACACTATAATGCATATTGTACTATCAAATGCTTCTTTGTGTCTTTCAATTTCTGATTTCATTTTCTTTTAGCAGCCCTTTATATGTGAGAATCAAAAGATAATTTGGTATCCTAGCATGGCTAATTGAATTTTGACTATTAATACTGTTAATTCATAAGAGGTCATTTTCATATTCTCAATTAATTATTGGCTTTGTCATAGAAATTGTTAGTATTTTGTTGGATTTTAAAAGATCCTATCAAATTTTATTCATTTATAAATGACAAAACATGAGATTTTAAATAATTTTCCCCAATGTCTTAGAAAGATTTCCAGTCTTCCACTATTAAACTGTGCTTCTAGGAAACACTAAGAGCTTGATTAAGAATAATAGGTAGAGTGGAACCAAACCAAATCTTTGCTCATCAGATATGAGCGACAAGGATAATGTCTGGGTTAAGTGCTTTCATGAAAAGATCATAATGCAATACATTGAAAGTAATGATACTGCTCATGAAGAGGAGACATTCAAGAAAATGTAGAGTCATCTGTGGAGAATGAGCAGAGGCAAAGTAGCCAGGATGATGTAGGCAATGTGGAAAGAGAATCTCCATCACTCCCAGAAATGGAAGGGATGATATCAGTTCTTGAGAAGCTGCTACAGCTGAGAAATTTGGAAATCATATTGTGCTCTGCTTGGGCTGCTCTGGACATTTGATTCAAGTTTTGGGTTCACTCTAGTCTCACAGAAAACTACTTTCTTTGTTTTGATACAGAGTCTTATGATATAGCCCTAGTTGGTCCATGCTCCAGGTCCAGGTTGGCTTCAGAATAAAAGATTAGTCTATCTTTGTCTCCCAAGTGCCAGAACTAAACACCTCCATTACTTTCCTCTGTTTTGATTATTAAATTAAGTTTACTAGTGTTCATTCCCACATAATAAATGCAAAATCTCCATTAGTTTGTACACAAAGTTCTTTAATGTCACCTTCTGGTAACCACATTATTTCACAACACAGTCATATGTAAGATTCTAAAGTGGTGCATTAAAGGGCCAAGATTATTAGGAAAGCCAGGATGGTTAAACGAAGCAATAGTGTACATAGTTTCCTGCCCAACATTCCTAAGAACAGATTTCAGAGCCTTACTGTACAAGCACTATTGAACATAATTGTAAGAGATTAGGATGATGGAATTAGCACTTGTAAGTCTTCTTTGGACAAAACCATGATATTGGGTGCTTCCTACAGCTTGGTTTGAATCTGTGCTTGAAATTTCTTTACCGGTTTTAAGAAGAAACTGATTTCATAAATAACTTAGAAATTCTTTAATTTATACATTTTGTTAAAGAAATAAAAATAATAGGATTTTTCTTTTTTATTTATTCTTCTCTCATATAATACATCAGGACCACAGTCTCCCTTCGCTCCACTCCTTCCAGTCCCTCCCACACCTCTTATCCTCTCTCAATACATTGCTCCCCCATTTTTCTTCAGAAAATAGCAAACTTCCCAGGATTATCAAATGGACATGGCATAACATGATGTAATACCCTCATATCAGGGCTGTGCAAGACCCCCCAATAGGGGGGAAAATTGCCAAGATTAGATGAAAGAGAGGGACAGACCCACTCTCACTGTTAAGAGTCTCACAAAAGCACCATGCTAACAACCAAGACATATGTAGAGGACCTAGTTCTGATTCATGCAGGCTAAGAGATTTTTGCTTCAGTCTCTGTGATCCCCTACGAGCCCTGCTTAGTTGATTCTATGGTCTGTGATCTCCTGGTGTCGTCAACCCATCTGGCTTCTTCAATTATTCCTCCACCTCTTCCATGGGGTTCTACAATCTCATAGAGAAGTGGTCCAAAGGTGTTATCCAATTTGGGCTCTATCTCCATATACTGCTGTGGGTCAAAGAAGCCTCCCTGACGATGACTGGGCTAGGCACTGATCTATTAATATAGCAGAATAACAGCAGGAATTATTTATTCTCTCCAAGGTCTCTAGGCTATCTGGCCTCCAGCGTCCCAGTCCTATCATTGTAAGCCTTTCTTGTTTAGAGAAGATGTCCAGTTTAAGCACAATATCCCCATTACTAGGAGTCTTTGCTAGAGTCACCATCATAGATTCCGAGGAGCTTCCACTGGACTAGGCTTCCAAAATGTCCCCCCCCCCAATGCCTTCCGATTCAAGTTATCTCTCTCCATACTTTCTCTCTCCATTTCTCCCCCCAACTTGATCATTGCTGTTTCCATCCCCAGATGCCCCAATCCACCCACATGATCTGTTCCTTCACCCTCCCAGGGAGGGTCATGTGCACCACTTAGAGCCCTCCTTCTTATTCAGACTCTCTGGGTCTAAGGATTGTAACTTGATTATCATTTACTTAATGGATAATATCAACTTATAAGTGAGTACACACCATGACTGTTTTTGTGGATCTGGCTTACCTCCTTGAGATAAGTTTTTTTTTTCTAGTTCCATCCATTTTCCTTCAAATTACATGATGTCATTTTTTTTAAGATGAGTAATGCTTCACTCTGTAAATGTCACATATTTTTGTTCTTCATGCTCCAGTTGAGGGACATCTTGCTTGTTTCCAGTTTCTGGCTATTGTGAATAGAGTTGCTATGAACATAGTTCCAGAAGTGTCTTTGTGGTAGGATGGGGCATCCTTTGAAAATAAGTTGTGGTATAGCTAGATGATGAGGTAGATTGATTTCTGGTTTTCTGATGAACCACTATATTGACTTGCGTAGTTGCTCTACAAGTTGGCACTCCCACCAGCAATGGGGGAGTGTTCCATTTGCTCCACATCCTCTTCAGCATGAGCTATCACTTGTATTATTATGCTTAGCCATTCTGACAGGTGTAGGTTGCAATCTCAAAGTAGCTTTGATTTGCATACTCATGGTGGCTAAGGATGTTGAACATTTCTCAATGATTCTTAGTCATTTGAGGTTCCTCTGTTGATAATTATATGATTATATCTATTCCCCATTTATTAACTGGATTATATGGTTACTTGATGTCTAATATCTTGAGTTCTTTATATATTTTTGATATTAGCCCTCTGTCAGATGTGGAGTTGGTGAAAATATTGTCTCATTCGATAGGCTACAATTTTGTCCTGCTGGCAGTGTCCTTTGCATTACAGAAGCTTTTCAGTTTCATGAGGTCACATTTTAATTTAGTGTCTGTGCTGTTATTGGTGTCCTGTTCAGAATGCTGTCTCCTCTGTCAATGTATTCAAGGTTGTTCTGAACTTTTTCTTCGATCAAGTTCAGTGTGTCTGATTTTATGTTTAGGCCTTTGATCCACTTGGGTTTGAGTTTTTTTACAGTGTGATACATATGGACGTATTTGCATTCTTCTACATGCAGATACACAGTTTGGCTAGCACCATTTATTAAAGATGCTTTCTTTTATACTGGTGTGTATTTCTGGGTTGATTATCAAAGATCAGATGTCCTTACTATGTAAATTTATGCCTGAATTTCTGTTGGATTCCTTTGATCAACATGTCTATTTTTATGGCAATACCATGCAGTTTTTATTACTATGGCTCTGTAGTACAGGGATGGTGAGACCTCCAGAAGGTTTTTTGTTATCAGAATTATTTTTTTTTCCCTACATGATATTGAGAAGTGTCCTTTCAAGGTCCATAAATAATTGTGTTGAAATTTTTATGGGGATTGCATTGAATATATAAATTGATTTTGATAGGATGGTCATTCTTAATTTCTTAGTCTACTGGTCCATGATTATGGAACCATTTCCATCTTCTCATATCTTCTTCAATTTCTTTCTTCAAAGAGTTGAGGGTTTTGTCATACTAATCTTTCACTTTCTTGTATAGAGTGTACCCCAAGATATTTTAAATTCATTGTGGCACTTGTGAATGGTTTTAGTTCTCTGATTTCTTTCTTGGTCAATTTGTTATTCATATATAAGAAGGATACTGTTTTTATAGTTAACCTTGTATCTAGCCACTTTATTATAAAGTGTTTATCAGCTGTAGGAGTTCTCTGGTAATAATTTTGGGGTCTTTATGTATATTATTTTATCATTTGCAAATAAGGATAGATACTCTGACTCTTTCCTTTTTGACTTGTATCTCTTTGAGCTCCTTGGGTTCTTTTGTTGTTCAAGCTAGACCTTCAAATATAATATTGAGTAAATATGGAGAGAATGGACAGTCTTTTTCTTGTTTTTGATTTTAGTAAAATTACTTTGAGTTTCCCTCTATTTAATTTGGTGTTGTCTATAGGTTTGCTGGAAATTGCCTTTATTATATTTAGATATGTCCCTTGTATCCCTAATCTCTCCATGATTTTTCTTGGCCTTTAATGAAATAATCAGGTACATATTAGAATTTTTGTTGCTGTGAAGAGATACTATGATCATGGTTACTCTTATAAAGGAAAAAAAAACCATCTAATTGTCGTAGCTCTCTTACAATTTAGAGGTTTACTCCATTATCATCATGATGGGAGATGGAGACATGCAGGCAAACATGGTGCCAGAGAAGTAGCCAAGAATCCTGCAGACAACAGGACAAGAGGTTGAATCTTAAAAATATATGAAACCTCAAAGCCCACCTCCACAGTGGCACATGTCTTCCAACAAGATCACACTAACTCGAACAAGGTCACATCTCCTAATAGTATCATTCCCTATGAGATTATAGGGACCAATTACATTAAAACAACCACAAGGTTTTTTTTTTATTTCTTTTCGTTTTCATATATGGTGGGTTACACTTACTAATTTTCATATGTTGAACCATCTCTGGGATTAAGCCTACTTGATCACAGTGAATGAACTTCTTTATGTGTTCAGTTTATGAGTATTTTATTAAATACTTTTTTATCTATGTTTATGACGGAAACAGGTCTGTAATTTTCTTTCTTTGTTCAATTGTTGTGTGACTGTGGTCCCATAAAATGAATGTGGCAATGTTACTTCTATTTTTATTTTGTGGAATAATGTGAAACTTATTAGAAAGTACAGTATAATTTTTCACTAAAATTATTTTGCCTTGAGCTAATTATGTTGTTGTTGTTGGGATACTTTTAATGACCGCTTCTATTTCCTGAGATTTTATAGTTTCATTTAAATTTGTCAACTGATCTCTATTTAACTTTTGTAAGCTATATCTATTGATAAAATTATTATTTTTGGAGTATCTTTTTTTTAAATATAACCTAATGATCTTTTGAATTTCCTAGGTAGTGTTGTTATTTCCCCATTTGCATATCTGATTTTGTTAATTTGGATATGCTCTCTGTCTTCGAATAAGTTTGAATAATGGTTTGTCTATCTTGCCAATTTTATCAAAGAATTATTTTCTTGTTTCATTGATTCATTGTGTTGTATTCTTTTTCTAATTCATTGATTTAAACTATGAGTTTGAATATTTCCTGTTGTCTACTCCTCTTCAGTGTGCTTGCTTCATTTTGTTCTAGAGCTTTCAGGTGTGCTGTTAACTTGCTACTATGCGATCTCTCCAATTATTAATGTAGACACTTAGTGCTGTAAACTTTCTTCTCAGCACTACTTTTACTGTGTCCCACAAGTTTTGGTATGCTTTTATTAATTTTCATTGAATTCTACAACATCTTTAATTTCTTCCTTTTTTCCTGTCTTGATACATTTTTTTCAGTCAGTAGAGAGTTGTTCAGTGTACATGAAATTGTAGGATTTCTATTGCTTCAGGTTTTATTGAAATCCAGCTTTAACCTGCTGTGATCTGATAGAATGCAGAGTTTTATTTCACACACACACACACACACACACACACACACACACACACACACATCCTTTATATGTTTCCTGACACATCCTTACTGCTTTTAATAATCTTTACTTGTTCAGTAGGTAATATGTGTGTGTGTGTGTGTGTGTGTGTGCACGCGCACCCGTGTGTGCATGTGTATGTGTTGCGACTTCCTTGGTGACCATGTATGTAGTCAATTTTGGGGAAAGGTCTGTGAAGTGTTGAGAAGAAGGTATATTCTTTTGTGTTTGGGTGAAACATTCTGTAGTTATCTGCTAGGTCCATTTGGTTTATTATGCCTCTGTCTCTTAGCTGCAGTATTTCTCTGTTTAGTTTTTGCCTGGATGACCTCTCCATCAGTCTCCCACTATCAATGTGTGAGGGTGAATGTATGACTTAAGCTTTTCTAATCATTCTTTTACAGACATGGTTGCCCATATGTTTGGTGGATAGATGATGACAATCGAATCTTGGTGGATTTTTTTCTTTGATGAGTATGATGTGTCATTCCCAGTTTTAAAACTAATTTTGGGTTGAATCCTATTTTGCTAGATATTAGAATGGCTACACCAACTTGTTTCTTAGGTCCACTTTCGCGGAAATATTTTTGCTCTTTACTCTAAGGTAATGGCTACCTTTGAAGTTGAGGTAGTTTTCTTGTATGTGTCAGATGAATGAATATTGTTTTCACCTACATTCTGATAGTCTGTGTCTGTTTATTGGAGAATTGAGTGTACTGTTATTAATAGATATCAGTTACAATTGATTGTTAATTCCTGGGTTTTTTGTTTTTGTTTTTTAGATAGTGGTGGTGGTTGTGATGGTAGTGGTGATGTATGCTTTTGGTTTTCCTGGTGTGAGATTATTAACTGTGTTTTCTTGAGTGTAGGTAGCCTTCTTAACTCAGAGTTTTCCTTCTAGGACCTTTTGTAGGACTGAAATTGTAAATAAACTTTGTTTCAATTTGATTGATCATGAATATCTTGTTTTACCCATTTGTGGTAAGTGAACGTGTTGCTGGATAAAAATGATGTGAGCTGGAATCTGGGGTTGCATAGAAAATGTAGCACAACTCTCAAGGCCTTTCTTATTTTAGAATCTCAATTGAGAAGACAGTTGAAATTCTAATAAGTCTGATTTTATATGTTACTTGACATCTTAACCTTACTGCTTTTAATAATCTTTACTTGTTCTGTAGGTTTAATGTTTTGATTATTATGTGGTGGTTGGGTCTTTCTTTTTTATTGCAATCTACTTTGTTTTCTATATGCTTCTTGTACCTTTATAGGCGTTTCCTTTTTTGGATTGGATTTTTTTTCTATAATATTGTTAAAAAATATTTTCTGGATTTTTGAGCCAGAATTCTTATCCTCTTTTTCGTATTAATCTTAGATTTGGGTCTTTTCATAGTAACTCAGATTTCCTGGGTGTTTTGTGTTGGGAATATTTAGAATTAACAATTTTTTGAGCAATGTATCTATTTTTCTATATTATTTTCAACACCTGAGAATCTCTCTTCTTCCCCTCGTATTCTGTGCTGTTGGTGATGCCTGCCTCTGTAGTTCTTGTTCACTTACCTAGATTTTTTTCATCTCCAGGATTCCTCCATTTTTGTTTTATTTTTTGTTCCTACTTCTCTTTTCAGCTCTTAAGCAGTTCTATTATTTACTTCAGTTATTTTTTTTCTGATCCTACTGCACATATTGGCTTTGTGGGAGCCTAGGCAGTTTGGTTGCTCACCTTACTAGACAAAGATGGAGGTGGGTGGTCCTTGGACTTCCCACAGGGCAGGGAACCCTGATTGCTCTTTGGGCTGATGAGGGAGGGGGACTTGATTGGGGGAGGAGGAGGGAAATGGGAGGCGGTGGTGGGGAAGAGACAGAAATCTTTAATAAATGAATAAAAAATATAAAATAGCACAAAAAAGAGATTTATTCATATTATTCAATTTTTCCTTTGTCTTTTACTTGATTTCTTTACAGCATTTATTTATTTTCAGGTTGAGGACACCTATCATCTTCATAAAGTTGATTTTAAGGTCTTTTTTTTTGTGTGCTTCAGCTATGCTGCACTATTCAGGACCTGTAGGGGCATGATAGCTGAGCTGAAGTGGATACTTGCTGCCTTAAGCTGTTTTTGATTTTGGCATCATGCTGGCATCTAGGCATTTAAGTTTGTGGTGAATGTAAGACTAGGTGCCAATTTCTGACTTTGTATTGTTGGACTGGTGTTTTGTTCCTTGGCTTTTGTGTCCTCTCTATTCTCCTAGATGATGTGACCTATGGTTGAGCAGGAGGTCTCCATCCATATTGCATGCTGGAGCCACAGCTAAGACAAGAAAGAGGTATTAGAGATAGGGTTAGAGACAGGGTAGAGGGCCAAGTAGAGAATTGGAAAGGTCCAATGTCTGCAAACCTATCTGGACTTCTGGCAGCTGGCATGGTTTCACGACTATTGTGACCATTAACTTCTTCAATTACATACCAAGTGTGTTGTGAATTTTTAAAAAAATTTCCTTGTAGTGTGTTGTTTCATCTGTTTTTCCAAGGTAGTTAAGTTTAGCAAGGTGACTTGGTGGGGATTACACTAAAAGCAATTTAGGGCCTGGAGAATAAGGCTGAGAGATGACTCACTAGGAAAAACATGAGGATCTGAGTTTGGGTCCCAGCACCCATGTAAAAAGCTGGGAATGTAATTAAATCTGTAATCCTGGTACTATGAGGTGGAGTAGAAAAATTCCTAAGGATAACTGTAATTCTAAGTAATTTTTCATTTTATCCTCCAAATAAATCAAATATTTTTTCAAGTATCTTTACAAGCTCTCCTTTGAGGTCCTCTCTTTTCTAACTAGTAGCAATCTCCACTCCTCATCCCATTTTGTTCCCTTTCTTCATATTGTCCACACGCCTGATGAATCATCAGCTTTCTGAAAGCCAGTGTTACCTCCTCCTCATGTTCTCAAAACCAACATACAGCCCCCTAAGCATCCCCATTTCCAAGACTCGCTGCTTTCTATCATGGTATTCTGTGAGTCATCAGTAAGATGAAAACTCTCAGGGACACCAATTTTCTCCTTTGTTAGGCATGTTTCATTTACTGAGTAATGCAATATGCATTTTATTTTGTGATATAAAAAATAGCATATCAATTTGCAACTGTATAGGATATTATACAGAAAAAATTATTAAAAATTATGTAGATGAAACCACTGGTTACAGAAATCCTTTTCAATTTTGATGTTTCTTTTCTTAAAAAAACAAGAAAACAGCTGTAATAAGTTGGTTCCATTCTGATGAAGGGAGATAAACAAGACTCATTTTTTCAGTGTAGTAACATTTTCTTCTTTTTTTTTTGTAGTACATTTTTTAATATAATTTTTTATTGAAAAAAATTTCCGCCTCCTCCCCGCCTCCCATTTCCCTCCCAGTCTCCCTTTTCCCCCCCCCCCCCCCCCCCCCCCCCCCCCCCCCCCCCCCCCCCCCCCCCCCCCCCCTCTGAAGGGCAGTCAGGGTTCCCTGCCCTGTGGAAAGTCCAAAGTCCTCCCCACTCCATCCTGGTCTAGGAAGGTGAACATCCAAACTGGCTAGGCTCCCACAAAGCCAGAACATGAAGTAGGATCAAAACCCAGTGGCATTGTCCTTGGCTTCTCAGCAGCCCTCATTGTCCGCCATGATCAGAGAGTCCAGTTTTATCCCATGCTTTTTCAGTCGCAGTCCAGCTGGCCTTGGTGAGCTCACAATAGATCAGCCCCACTGTCTCCGTGGGTGGGTGCACTCCTCGTGGTCATCTTAGGGTTGGCAAGAGACTTGGTGCTAGAGGGGCTCCCAGGTGCCCAGGGCGATGTCCCCAGTTAATTCCATGGGAAGCTGAGGACAGGGAACCTGAAATGACCCTATCCTATAGTCATACTGACGAATATTTTGCATATCACCATAGAACCTTCATCTGGAGATGGATGGAGATAGAGACAGAGACCCACACTGGAGCACCGGACTGAGCTCCCAATCTCCCAAGGAGGAGCAGAAGGAGGGAAAATATGAACATTTTCTTCTTTTAAGGAATTACGTTATCTGTCAGTGTGTGTGTGTGTGTGTGTGTGTGTGTGTGTGTGTGTGTGTGTGTGTAAAGGTAAAAGGACAACCTCAGCTGTCAGTACTGGCTTTTTACCTTGAGACATGGCATCTTATTGTACACCCCAGTACATATAAATGATGCTTGTTGGTCCACAGGCTTTAAGAGACCTTTCTGTCTCTGTCACTCTTGTCACTGTAGGAGTGCAAGATTTGTGATACCACTTTTTGCTTTAAATGATTTTGAAGGGCCTAAACTCATACGATCATGCTTGCACAGCAGGTGATCTATCTATTGAGCCAATCCCTCAGCCTTATTCTGTTTTCTAATTTCTGTAAATATCAGTACAATGGGGAAGTTAAACTTAAGGTTTTGTCTAGTTTTAACTAAATTTGAAGTCATGTTTAGATGATGTAATTTTTAAGTAGAACTGTTAAATGTGATGACGTATCATCTATGCACACTTCCCTTCCTATTGCCATTGCATACTGTTTTATGTAAAGGTAAGACTAGTTTTAACTTTTCTCATTTTTAAAGATAATTTTAATTGACTCCTCAAGGAAAAGTTGGATATTAAGTTGTAATAATTTATCATCCTTGTTTTAGCTAAAAGTAAAAAGACTGGTTTCATTTTCTTTGAGCTTTAATAAATACATGAAGTTGACTAAGGAAACAATAAAAAAAAAAACAGTATTTCCTAAGAAATCCAGGGACCATTTTTCTGCATCCACTACGCTCTAATGTTGGAGGGGTCTTTTTATAAAAGTACGATTTCTAAGGGAAAGTATGAGCATGGCTTGGGAAAGAGAGAGACAAATACGGGGTTAATTTTTAAGAACACGTTCCAGGGAGTGTGTATTTGCCATATAAAATTACATTTTAACTTCTCTATGCGTTTTATTGTCCCTAGAGTTTAAACAGTATGTGCTCAAAATCGTGCTGTGCAGTAAAGAGTGTGTGGGAAGGTGCGTAGTTAGGTGGGTGCAAATCCCTAGAAAATGCATTTTAGAAGATAAATGAGAGCTATTGAAGTTTGGGCAAATCAATTTCAGCAATTCACTTAATGTTTCTAATGCCTCTGGGAACATTTATGGGGCTTGTTACCTAACGTTTGGGTAGGTTTGAATCAAGGTGAACAATCAAACACCATTTTCCATGTGCTGTGTGTATTATTAAGGATTTTTAAGTCATGCAGTTAGCTGCTTAGACTGCAAGCTAAGAAATTAATGAACATGGATGCTGCTCATGAATACCAAGTTTTACTGAAAAACCAAAATGAGTTTAGTGTGGTAATAAGGACACAGTACTCCAGGGACTACAAAGCTATTTATTGTTCATCAAAATTGACTGACTTTGAAATCTTGGCCAAAATGCTTATTTACCCCATTTTGTATTATGTTTTTGAGGATTTCAGCAGCAATAATAAAATTCGTGTCTAGTAATGAAGTGATTGTACAATAAAATTAGTACATACTGTGATGTATTAATGGAGAATTAAATGTTATTTTCACATAAAACTAAAAGTTATATATCAAATATAAAAAGCATTGTGAATAAAATGCACTCACTTTAAAAATAAAATCCATTTATGTTAAAAGTATAATTCCAATTGCTATGCCATTGAGAGATGAATGTGCAATTTTATACAGACTTTATAATTTTAAAAAGCCAGTGGGCTATAACCACAATGTACTTTTGACTTCTGCACCCATTATTGTTTCACTAAATTTGCAAAGAAACAGAAAATAAATGACCTCATGATGAAGGATAATTTTCCATGAACCCTATTATAAAATATATAAGAAAACTATGCCAAGCAATGTAATTTTTCATATGTCTAGTTCTCTGGTTGCTTTAATTTACTGTTTTGTTTTGGTTTGTTTTACTTATTTTATTGTATATGTGCACATGTTTCTGTATGGACGCAGATGTATTTGCACCAAGGCCAGAGGTCAAAATCATGCATTCTTCTTCACTGAGACAAGACCCAGAGCTTGGCCCCTGTTCCTGGCTGACCAGGTCCCGTGGATCTACTCATTTCGCCTCCTCTTTGGAATTCCAATTGCACACCATAATCAGGCCCTTTGAAGTGGTGAGCAGGGGGCTGTGAATAAAACCTATGCTTATGAGATGTGCTATCTAGTTTTATAACAACTTGGCACAAGCTAACACAAGCTAAAATCATCTGAGAGAAGGGAACTTCAACTAAGAAAATGTCTCAGACATTCAGTGGTGATGCATGCCTTTAAACCCAACACTCAAAGAGGGAGAGGCAGTCGGTGGTTATGCACGCCTTTAATCCCAGCACTCGGGAGGCAGTGGCAGGCTGAGCTCTGTGAATCTGAGGCCAACCTAGTCTATAAGAGCCAGTTCCAGGACAGGCTCCAAAGCTACAGAGAAACCCGGCCTCGGAAAAATAAAGTTTCCTTCAGATCATAGGGCATTTTTTAAAATTAGTTATTGGTGTGGCAAGGGCCAACCTCTTGTGGGTAGGAACATCCATGATCAGACAACCCTGGGTTCTGTAAGAAAGCAGGCAGAAGAAGTCATGGGGAACAAGCCAATAAGCAGTACTCCCCCATGCCCTCTGCATGAGCTCCTGCCTCCAGGTTTCTACTTTGATTTCCTTCAGTGATGAATAGTAAAAGTGGAAGAATAAAGCAAATAAAAGCTTTCCTTTCTTCTTTGGTTGCAGTGTTTCATTAGAGCAATAATAACCCCACCTAAAACAACTGGGAAACACTTGACTCACTGAGCTACCCCAGCCCCTGCTTCATTTAATGAGGTTGAAAATTATGTGAGGCTAAGCAAAGTCTTGAAATATTTCATAGTATCTGCCTTTTGACACAAATAGGTAAGAAATGGGATGAATTATTTAACTGACAGTACCATACTTTGAAAGTTTCGTTGGGGGTTGATAGACAGTTTGCCTAAGAGGCCTTCAGAATTTACTGCTCATAGTGGGAGCTTGTGATATCAGGGGTTTAAATATGGTCAAGTGGCCATCAAATGACTAAACCCTTTGTGTATTTATAGGCAGCATATAGGATAATAGTTGAAAGACGGTTGTAACTATGTAAATCTCCAATGGCGTGATTACACAGACAATGTTTAAGTTGATACTCTAGCCAGCAGAAACAAAGACACCAGTGCAACTGAAGGCAATGGGCCAAAAACTCACTCAGCCCTTCTTCCTTAGTCTGATACACTGACAGGGTCATCCTGTCACACTTCTGTTCCTGAGATCAGGTTTCAGCAATTCAGGTGCCAAGCCAAATGGAGTCCAGGTCTTCTAAAGAATCTGACTTCAACACATTCATGACGGCACGGGCAAGCATACGTGACTTTTTTTTTTATATTTGAATTTTCTTAATTGTAACTGATGGAGAAAACAAAAATGTACGTATTTATTGGACACCATGTGATGCTTTGAAATATGCATATTCTGTGCATTTTTGTTTGTTTGTTCGTTTTTTTGAGACAGGGTTTATCTGTATAGCTTTGGAGCCTGTCCTAGAACTCGTTCTGTAGACTAGGCTGGCCTCGACTCATAGAGATCCGCCCGAGTGCTGGGATTAAAGCCGTGCACAAACACCGTCGGGCTCTGTGCAATATTTAAATCCAGCTAAACATTTTCATCTTGTCAATTTTTCACGTATCAGAATGGTAAATTTAAGTCTTTCAGAATTCTTTCTTCTAGCATTCTGAAAGGTGTACTTAGTGTTGTTATGTTCAATCACACATCATTACATTCCAACTCCTTCTTCTCTCAGTGTAATATCATAGCCAGCAGTTAGCTTCTTCCCATTCCTCTCCTCCTCCTCTCTCCAGCCTCCGGTAGCTACTTCTCCATTCCTAACTCCTATGACATGTATGTAGTGTGTGCATTCAGTGATTTGGCATCATACCTAATGTCAATTACAATATATATTTAACATATAAGTGATAGTACTTAGCACTTGATTTTCTTTACCTGGCCGATAAAACATGGCACAATCACTTCTAGTCCCATAAATATTGCCAAAAGTGATGTTTCATTTTTGTTGCTGAATAACATCTCATTGTTTATATGAGAGATATATTCTTTACATGTATATCAGTTAATAGACACCTGTATTTTTCCACATCTTGTCTATTGTGAATAGTGCCACCAAGAGCATGGGATTGTAGGCCTTTCTTTGACATAATTTCACATTGTATATGGACGCAGTAGCAAGACTGCTGAATCATATGGTAGTTCTTGTCACAGTCCTCTAAGAAACCTCCAGACTTGTTTCCCTAATGGATAGACTGATTGACATTCACATTGGAAGATTAATAGGTTTTACTTTTCTCCACATCTTTTCTAGCATAATAAATATGAGACAAGCATGCATTGTAGTTTCATTCAACATTTGCCTAAAGATTCCTGATGTTAAACATTTCTTTTAAATATGCCTTTTGGTCCTAGTAAGTAGTTCTAATAAAAATATCTGTTCAGGAACTTTCCTAAGTGTAGAAATTGATACTTTAAATACACAAAGAAAACATAAGGAGAAATTTACGAGATGAATAGAACATATTTAAGTATGTCAACAATGTTTGCTTAATAAAAATAGTTAATGGTATCCATCAAGTAAATGCAATACTCCATAAATAAATCAAAGTTGTTTTTCTGAGGGAACTTTATGTTCCTATTTTAGAAGTCTAAGTGACAGAGTTGATCATCCTTATCATATTATTATATCTGCAAGTGGACTTTTGGTATTAAAGGGACTGAATATTTTTAAGGATTTTAAATTATTTCATGTAATTGTTTAAATTAATGTGTATAAAATTTGCACATTTTATAAGATAATTTAATGGAAATTGATGCATCCTGTAAAACTATTGTTCAGTTCAATGATTTAGAATCAGCCAAAACATTACAGGGATTGTTTTCAGTTGTATAAAATCTTATGTTAAGATGTTTTTTCTTGATCACCTTTCCAAATATTATTACCTCTCTCGTCACCATACTCTACAAGTGTTGGCAGTATCTAACCCCAAGCACATATAAATTAGCTCTGTTTCAGAAATAAATATCAGTGGCAACATCTTATGTTTTTCTCCATTAAAATATTTTCTCACAATATTTGTGCGGTGATTCTCTATTGTTTAATATATCGTACTTTGTCTACTTGCTTTCTGCACAATGTTCTATTGTGTGAGGATTCTACAGTTCAGGCAACATACTGTCGATAAACACTTGAATTTTATCTGTTATGGCCTATGTGTTGTTTCTAAAATTCAAATATAGTTGCAGGTAGAATGGCTCCATCACCCTCCCACTGCTCCCCATGTTTGTGTGTGTGTGTGTCTGTCTGTTTGTCTGTATGTATGTCTTTGAAATTATGATTGTCTAATTCATCTTCACAGTATATAAGAATTCTAATTTTGGAGCTGGGGAGATATCTCAGCAAAGTGAGAATCTGAGCTCAATCTCATAATATTTGTAAAGTAAGTCTAGTGTGGTAGTGCAGGTTTGTAATTCCTCAGAACTTGAGAGGTTGCCATCACCCCAGATAGGGAATTAATGGCAGATATCATCAAAGTTCAATTTAGTGAACCAGTGAGTTTTCTTGGAGTTACTTACAGGAAAATGCGTGAGGACTGCTTAGAGGAGAAAACATGACTCAAAGAAAACTACATTAAAAACCCACCATCATGACTAACCGCTCACAGTCTGGAAACCTGAAAGCACACTGCACAGCCTACAGGTAGCTCAGGAGTTTTGAAATTGTCTTTTCCAGGTAGTTGGTCTGAGGCTCTTGAAGGCAGCTCAGTTGGTCTTTGCCTCTTTCAGGCTGCTTGGCTGCTTTCTGCTTCCTCCAACCTGTTCATCTGGTCTATGTATTCTGGCTGTTTGACTGGTGAGATAGTCTTCTTTGTAGCTAGGCTCATTTAAGAGTGTCTCTCAGCAGTCTTACTATTTAAATACTTATATTGAATCTGGTCAGAGATTCGTGGGAGCTATTTTAAGATCTTTATGTGTTTAAAAAGCTTCCTGGCAGGATGGTGTGTTTCAACTTCTTTTAGAATAGTCTTTTGCTTCATGTCTTTGTAAACTACTGTCCTAAAAATCTTGTTTTACCTACTTTGCACATCATATGTTGTAAAAAGTTTCTCTTCAAAGGTGGAAGGCTTTTTTGAATAGGAAAATGCTACACAGAAGCGACAGACACAATGCATCTATAAACCATTCAGGCCCGGCTGATTAGCTTATGTGGTAAATTTCAGGACAGTGAGAAACCCTAAAAATTATGGGTTGTATCCAATGACTATCTACTTCAAGACCCAGCAATACCACTGTTGTGTATATACCCAAAAGATGCTCAATCATACCACAAGGGCATGAGCTCAACTATCTTCACAACACAGCAGCATTATTTGAATAGCAAGAACATGGAAGCCACTTAGTTGCCTCAACTTTATAAGGAACAAAGAAAATGTGGTACATTTACATAGTGGAGTACTACACAGTGGTAAAAAATAATGGCATCCTGGAATTTGCAGACAAATGAATGGATTTAGAAAGAATATATTGACTGAAGTAACCAGAACCAGAAAGATATATAATATGTATTCACTCTTTTTTTTAAATATAATTTTTTATTGAAAAAAAAATTTCCGCCTCCTCCCCGCCTCCCATTTCCCTCCCCGTCCCCCTTTTCCCCCCTCCTCCCTCTCCTCTCCCCCTCCCCCCACTCCTCTCCCCCTCCCTCTCCAGTCTGAGGGGCAGTCAGGGTTCCCTGCCCTGTGGAAAGTCCAAAGTCCTCCCTGCTCCATCCTGGTCTAGGAAGGTGGACATCCAAACTGGCTAGGCTCCCACAAAGCCAGAACATGAAGTAGGATCAAAACCCAGTGGCATTGTCGTTGGCTTCTCAGCAAGTGGCTTTTGGACATAAAGAAAAGAAAAACCAAGCCTACAGACCTCAACTCCAGAAGTGCTTTTGTTATCATATGTGGTTTACTTGTTCTCACAAAAATACCACAGATGTAGACATAGCAATTATAACAGCTAATTGCAAATATTCTTTGAAATATGCTTATTATCAAAATTTTCTAGGATATGTTAGTCCTTCGCACATCCATATAATGATAAAAAATAGCCTCTAAATTCCTGTGAAAGACTTTCACTTACAATTTTGATTATGTTCACATTGAATCTATAGATTATTTGAAGAAAATTATATTTTATATTCCATGAATAAAGCATATTCCTTTATTCTTTATGTTTTCCTTAAGCTCTCAGGGGTTTTCATACTTTTCAGGGTAAAATCTTCCTTTCTGTGTGAATTATCAAGTTTCAAAAGACTGTGAAAATATATAGTTGAGCAATTATTATAAGGTCACTCATTTTCAGGGAGGGAATCATAATTCTCTTTCCTAGAAGACAATATAACAGACAATTGATAAAGCAGTATTGTTTTTTAATTTGCATTTCATTGATTATGTAGTGTTTGGAATTTGTCTTGTTTATTGATTGTGGTTTTTTATCAATGTATTCAATTTCCTCTTCTTTTATTGGATAATAACTTTATGCAGTATACATGATCTCTTGTTAAGTAGATACTACAGATGTTCCCACCTGATTTTTGTCTTAATTTTGTTTGATAGCTTTGAATTCTATTTCTAGAGGGTAACCATGTTCTTTTTCTTAGATCATTTCTGCTAATTCTGTTATACCTTTTTCTAGACACAATTTTAGCTTTTCTGTATATTTTGTATAAAGTATGATTTTAGTATATAAATTGTGTATTTGTAAAACCTATACTTTTAAATATTAAAACTTTCAAATATTTAAAGTTATCCATCGTAAAACTAAAGAATAATAAAAATTAATCTTGTATAAAATTAGGTGAAATTTAGGGTAGATACTCACTGAATTAAATGTATTTGTTTCCATTTACCACAGAGAACATGTATGAAGAATATAGTTTGAGAACACATGTAGATTTTTGGAAATAAATTATAAATTTTTCTAGTCTTGTGTCTATATCTATAGTTCATTGAAGATGTGACATATTATATATAAACAATGATTATTTAAGCACAGGCCAAAGATTTCTTCTTCTTATCTTCGCCCATGGTCTGTGTAGTACAGTCCTTAGAGCCTAATTTAAAGATGAAGAAACAATAGCAAATTTATATGAGTAGGTCTCAGCTCACACCACCATTACCAGCATTGACTGACTGATATTGTCAGAGAAAAAAGTCAATACAGTCGCATCTTAATGATAATTCAGTATCAAACTATCCAAAGTATAATTTTCCTCCAATAGTTTGTATTAAGAGGAAAATATGGTTTTCCTTTTTATGTGACATATTGACAAAAATGATACATGTATATCTTCCAAAAATTGTAAGATAATTTGGCACTCAGCGTTAAAAAATCATGGTGACAAAACCAACCATGTTTTGTCACTAAGCATTGATTTTACTTCCAGAGAAATACAAACAGAATGAAATTCTTGATGTCAAATAAAGTGATCAAAGGCACTATTTGAACATATTTTAAACAAATTGTCAAACTATCTTCTACAAGGGGATGTCAATACATTCACTGGATCATATGGGGTAATCAACATTTTCACAGCTTAGACAGCAATAGAGTAGATAAAGCCATTATTTTCATTTTTTTTTTCATTATGACCAAGGCTGCCATTACAAGTTGATACTATTTCTTTGAATTAGTTTTCATTTTTGGCTCCCTAAAGAAAATAACTTTATTCTTGCTAATCCTGGCTTTCTGTTTACCCAGGAGTTTTAGCAACAGTTGCTAGCATTTAATGGTTTTATTGTCTTTCACTGTCCTGCAGAGAATTATTCTAAGCAATTTTTAAAGGATTACTTTATTTAATTCTTGGATTAGCAATGTGTCTGTATTATCTCCAGCCTAAGAAAGAGACACTGGAAGTTAAGGAAAATAGGGCTAGGATCTTAGGCAAAAGCATAAACCAGGATTTAAATCTAAGTACCTAATATTAGATCCAGCAATATTAAACCTTATAACATATTGCTTACAAAGGTATTTGGCATCTGTCAATTCTAATGTTATCTATGCTTAAGATTTAGAAGATCAGAACAGCAGAATGCAGGGGCCATGAGAGGTTAAAGAAAGCAGTACATTTGAAACTTCCATCCATGAGGGTTAGTATATACTAAGTCTTTCATAAAAAGAACCAGCAGGTCATTCTGTTAGTCTACTCTCACCCAAACGCCATCTTTACTCTTTATAATACTGCAAAGCTCTGTGTTTGGCATACACATTTAGTAATGAGAAGTTATATAAGGATTGTGTTCTTTATCTTCGATCAATTGGAATATGTATCTATGTAAGTGTGGGTGAAGTTTTTTGGTGCGCTTGTTTTTTTATGTTCTTTTGATATAGGGTCTCATTCTGTAACTCTGACTAGTCTTGAACTTGCCCTGTGGCCAAAGTTAGGTCATGGCAATGCCTCTATCACATATATGCTGGTATTACAGATGTGAGACGCCTCACCTAGCTTAGGTGCATATATTGCAATCATAAAAAAAGCAAATAATATCTAACTTTTTTTGAAAAAAATAATATTACCCAATGGTTTATAACATGTAAATGTGATTTTACCATGTCATATGTGTAACTTTAACATCTTTTAAAATAAATGTTTCAGCAAATGGCTTTAACATCTTCTTTTGAATACCTTAGCTATTTTTAGTGTATATTATGAGAATTATTTATCTTTGACTTTCTTCCCCTTTCAGGCTTTAACATCTTCTTTTGAATACCTTAGCTATTTTTAGTGTATATTATGAGAATTATTTATCTTTGACTTTCTTCCCCTTTCAGGTCTCCAGAGCTTTGCCTGAAAAGCAGGGAGAACTTGAAGATCACATAAAAGATTTTGGGAAATTTGAAGAGCACCTAGATCACCTGCTTCTGTGGCTATCTCCTATCAGGAATCAATTGGAAACTTATAGCCAACCAAGTCAAACAGGACCATTTGATCTGAAGGTGGGTGCCTCTAACTTTACATTTTCATTTCTGGCTGAATGACTCAATGACCGTATTGAGCTTCTCATTGGTTCATTTGAATGTTTTCACTCCTTAGAGCAGGACAAGGATAACATTATTAAGTTCATCATAATAGGCATAGCAATCTCTGGAATGGGGTTTACAGAGTAGACGTGGGAAAGTAGGAATTCCTTGCCCATCAGCAGGGTTAGTGGGTTAGAGGAAAGACCTCGGGTAAAAGAAAATTCTAGTTAAATAACAGGTGTCTTCCTGAAGATAGGCCAGAGTGAGCAGACAGCATCTTGGTGATGCTGAAGAATGAAGAATCTAATCAAGTTAAAGGGTGATCGGATCCAGAGGTGATCATTGGTAAACTCATTTAGCAGGGTTCAATTTTGTTTTGATTTATATCAGAAATAGTAAGGTTAAGGCTGGAGATACCATATTACAGTTGATGCTGTTGTGATCATTATTATTTCAGTAGCATTTTTTGCTTCTTTCAGAATTTACTAGACATGTTTTTAGTTACTTGTTCTCTATAATGCCCTCAAGTTGTTAGTATGATCCAGTTTTCATCTCTGCTTTAATTGCACTTAATAGGTATGTATTTGTAGATATCTTTTCCAAAGCCGATTCTTATCTAAAATTTCTAAAATTTTCATCCTGAACATTTGAGAAAGACGTGCTTAAAAGAAGGAATAAAAATAGAGAGATTGAGAGGTTTGATCCTGTTAAATTGAGTTATACTTGCAAAGTGCACTGTTTTCCTTTTAGCTTGCTTCCTCTTGATGTTTTTATTGACCACTCTGATAGTTGTGCATTGAGAACACATGGTACTTTGTAAGCCACAAGTAAACATCATTTCCCTAGTATAAAACTCAGCCTGTTCAATCACTGTCATGGTCTTCAATTCAGTCTGACAATCAAACTTATGAGTAGCAATAACCTTTGCCCAGTAACAAATTAATTTAACTTATAAAATATAAATATACAAGACGAGTAACAACACAGCCTGTAAATCAAAAGAATGCTGTCAATCCTGGCACTGATATACGTCTACTGATGTCTGAGTCACCCTATCCTTGAGTCATGTATGATCGCCAGGGAAGGCTGGACAAAGCTCATCTTCAGTTCTGAGAAACCACCCTTCCTAGAATTTTGTTTTTTTTTTTTTCAGTTCAGTAGTACATAGTATCTTCAGACATAGTTGACATGCTTACAGAATTACTAGTGCTACAACTCATCAATTCTTGTTGCTTCATCACTGAATTAACCAACCCCATAAGAAGGTACATTTACTTGACTCAGATGGACCATAAATTGATCCAAATTACCAATTATGCTAGGCCTCGTATTTTCTTCGTCTTTAATTTCATATCACAAAGAAGAAAAGACAAAAATTTTTTTCTCTCATCTCGTAATCATTATTTTGCTTTTGTTTTAACTTTTGTAACTCAGGTAAAAATCTGTTCATCAAAATGTGTCTTTTCAGAAAAAAACATAATAACGTGAATACTCTTTGAGAGAGCTCTCTTTGTCTCTGGAACATACGTAAGAGAAAGGAAAACAAAATCCCATCACACAACTAATAGATCTTGTTAACACTACAGAAATGATTTTAGTCTGGTCTGTGCTTTCCCCAGCCTGTCCCCAGTTAGTTCTCAAACATCAAAAAGTCACATCAGCCATTATCAAGAGCACATTGGTTTCTGATAAACAGGTCTTAGAGTCTGGAGTGAAGCCCCTCTTTTCTGTGTTAAGGAACTTCATTACCAAAGTCCCACTTCACCACTCTCAGGGCTGTGTGGTGTTTTGGTGTCATTCTGTTTGCTTCCTACAACTTAGTTTAAATCACTGAGGAGAAAAAATGCAACTGCATCTTCCCATGCAGAAAACTCTTTGGCATATTCCCTGTGCAGACTGAGATTATTCATCTTTGGAGTATAGATTTCAAAAATGCTCCTTAAAGCTCTTTCTTCTCCTTTGGCAGTATCCAGGCCAAAAAGACATATGACCATATGTATGCTAACTGGAGAGCTTATCCCAGAAATCCAAAAATCCTTGACTTCTAATAAACAAATAATGGCCTCTGTTAGTAATAACCAATTCTTTATCCCTCTATGTCTACCTTCTATTTCTAGTCTCTTTCTAATAATGATTTATTGAGGTTATGCCATTTTTCTTTTTGCTTAAATTATAGATTTTAGTTTTAACTGCTTGCTGTATACATCTCTGCTTAAAGAAATTAAATATATACCATCAATGTAAAAAAATGATAAAGTGGAATATTATTTGCTGCACTTTACCCAAAATAAAAAATAAAGCTTTTAAATGGTTTGGAGAACAAGTCAACTTTTTTAACACAGGAAATTATAATGCCTTAAAAAATATCAGTTAAAAGACAGTGAAATTAAGTAGATATAAAGAAAGATACAGCCTGGCTCCATTTACTCGGTTTAAAGAAACTTTCTTTTTTCTATCTATGGTGGTCATGGATACCTCAGAGTTAAAAGGTCTGGGGCTCTGAAACTCAGGTCATTCACTTTCTCTGGTCAAACTCTGAGTACCTGTTAGAAAGGAAAGAGAATATGTAATGTCCTTCATGAGCTTCAGTTTTTCCTGCTCTGATATTTCCTGCTTGTTGATGAAATGCAGCAAGCTATGTAATGAAATACAAATTTAAAATAAAAGAAGAAAGAAAGGAGGGGGGGGGAGGATGGAAAAGCCGTCAGCGCTCTGTTCTAATACATTGTTTATGCTAGAGTGAAAATTGACTGCACATCACTTGGTTTGTGCAATTTACTCCCAAAATATTCCTATTCAGGAAATCCTGCAAATAGCAGTATTTATCTTGAAAATCACCTCACAGAACCCTTAGCAAGCTGAGAAACATAATCAATGAGATCGTGCTGTAGAGGGTGAAAATGAGACATAATCAGAGCCCTTGCCCATCAGTCAGCCCACTAGAAGGCATGCCTTTGAATTTTGATTTTCAAATGTACTCTCAATTTAGACATAAACTATGTTGATTTCAAATTTCGCAAATGATAATTGAATGCTAAGATCCAGGGACCAGTTTAGAATTTATATAAAGGACCTTATGCTTTTAATCTTTAATGAAAGCCTTCAATAATGAGCCTGAGGTAGACTGTTTATCTGACATAAAACAGCCTAACTACTGCTTTCCAAACTTTTTATTGAAATAGGAGTTAGGGGAAATGTGTAATTCTCTCTGTTAAAACTTAGTAAATGGGTTATTTCCATGTTGGTGACAGAGATAGTGTTTCCTCCCTCAAGAATGGCTTTTCCTTTGTGGTCTATAAATAAACCCTACCATGCTAGAAATGTGGTTGTCTGTAATGTCAAATCTGCAGACCACTAACAAAATCCTAATAACTGACCACTGCAGTAACTAAATACCCATATCAAGTGTTCATATTGCAGTGAGTATTGCCAAAGAAAACTAGTAATGGACAATTAAACAGGCAAGAGTGACCTCACCCAAAACTTGTACAATGTAAGGGTAAGATTGAACTCAATTCTATTCAAACAAGACAGGAGAGGATTCGAAATGAGTCTCAGTTGATGAGATTGCTTGTCTTTGCATTCATGAATTACTGCAGAATAAATCAGGCAAGCTATAGCAAATGCCAGCAATACCAGCACTCAGAAAGTAGAAATGGAAGACGTTGGAGTTCAAGACCATTCTCAGCTATTTAGTGAATTTGGGGCCAGTCTGAGCTACCTGAGGGCCTATCTCAAAAAGAAAACAAACAAAAACTAAACACACCCATACCAAATCCCCAGTACCCACCCCCCATCCCCCCCAAAAAAAAAACAGATTGGATCTTCCTAGTGCTAGATGAATTAGTAGAGAAGTACCTGAACGTTTCTAGGGGAAGTGGATGAAAGTAATTAGGCCATCTATGTGTCTCAATTTCGTGTTTTGGCCATCAACGTTTTTCAGTTTTGTGTTTTGAAGTCAATCCTTATCTTTCCACAAACTTGGAGAGCAGGGCATAATTTCCTTGATGCTTACATTTCAAAGGGTTGGTGTGTCAGAGGGATCTGGAGGACAGATATTCTTGAATCAGAAAAGAAGAGATTGTATATTTGTGTGTGTGGTTTTTTTGAGACAGGGTTTCTCTGTGTAGCCCTGACTGTCTTAGAACTTGCTCCATAGGCAAGACTGGCCTGAAACTTATGGAGACCTGCCTGCATCTGCCTCCCCAGTGCTGGGATGAAAGGTGTGTGCCGCCACCACTGAGAAATTGTATCCTTAAGAGGCATAAATGGACCACATAATTCAAGGACTTTTGAAATTAATGATCTTCAAAAGTGGAAATAAGATTTATGGTGCTGAAGTAACCAGTAGAAACTTTCTTCAAGTTGATACAGCAATCTTGGTCAGTCGCTATTTTGCTCTAGCAAAGCCCAGGATCCCCCTGAGCAACTTAGCAAAGCTGTTTTATGAAACAGAAGATGTACCAGCAAAAGAGACTCAGGACATCATGTTGTTCACCTTGAATACACACAGTATTTTGTAGTAGAAGGGATTGAACCTAGCACCTCGTGAATGCTAGGCCAGCTCTCTACCACTGAGCTATATCTCCAAGTCTCATTTTATGATTTGGTTTTATAGAGAGCCTCGATAAAATGCCCAAGCAGATCTTGGCCTTGTCAGACTTGTGAGTAGCTGAAATTACAGATCTGTGCCACCATGCTTAACAGACATATAATTTTTTTTTATTTATGAATAACTGATCTGTAATATGAGAATATTTTGTAATTTTAACAGACTTTTAAACTAATTTCTCATTAGGATTCTGTTGTGCTAAAACTCGATGCTAATGAGTTTACTAATAAATTCATAGCAAGCATTAACTATGTGACATACGATTCCTGTTCCATGAGCCTTCACTTCTTGAGTCTACTGAGACTGCAAGCATAGTTTTCTTCCTCTTCTTGCAGGACCAGTTGTTTTGCTTTGTGACAGAACTGTATTTCCTTCACAAAATACACCCAATAGGTAGCATATGCTATATATAAAGTTTATTCCTATTGTCCTTTTCAATTGCAATGATTTTATTTATATATGTTTCACTATTATTTATTGGGCATTAGTTTTATTTTTATGTTCATTTTCTAAAACAAGCATCAGTTTAGCAGCAAACTATCCGAGACAAGCATCGTCTAACACTGTTGCATTAAGTTTTCCTGGTGAAAGAGCATTGGTCCAAGATGCATACCAAAGATAATCCCAAATCCAACTTGGAAGTTTATTAGGTCTTATTAAAGAGCACAAGTGAGGCGTTACATACATGGACAATGGTGACCGCAAAACAGGTCCATTCTCCTAGACGAGCTACAGAGTTCCACCTAGTTGTGGATGGAAACATCCTGCATCCTGCATTGTGGATTCCTAGTTTCACTTAAATTTCTACTTTTAACATGGTTTGTCTCCCATTGTGTTTGTTGCTGGTGGGGAAGGAAGTAAATGATGGAGGGTCTTATATGTCCCTTTAAGCCCTGAACTTGCATGCTGAAGAAACCAGGCCCAGATCCATAACTAGCAGGTGGTCGCTGCTGAGAAGAGTAACCTCATTGGCAGGACTCTTCAGAATGGGAAAGGGAAATGGAAACCCCAAACAAAGGAAACAGCCATGCCTCCTGCAGCCCAGATTCATTGCAGCCTTCTAGCACACCAGCCAAGAATAAATCAAATTTATTCCAATTCCTGGAGTATCTAGCTGAGATACAATCAATGGCCCAATCCACCTGGAAATATAGACCCTGTAGCACAGTTTGACCTTATATTATATATACTAGCATTCAGCCCTGTGAGTACAATGTTACGAAAAGTAGACGTTCCCGTTGTAACATGGAGACCCCATTGCACATACCTTTAATCCAGCTCAGTGAGAGCGTGGAGTCCCCTGCCATAGATGTGCACAAGAAAATAGAAATTCTAATCTTCCACCTCCGTTCCCATCCCTCTAACGAAAAGAGGGAAAGTAACTACCAGAAAACAAATCCAGTGACAGACAATAGCAGAGAGCCAGGAGAATTTCCTCATTCTCCAACGCAACTTGTCCACAGAAAATAATGAGCATTTTTTCCAGGTGAGAATTCATAGAACAGGTCATACAAACATATTTAGAATTACTATGTTACTATTGATCAAGAGAAATGTACTATAATTTTTGTGATATGTAAAATTTTTAGTGTTCCTTGTTAAGCTCAAGAAGAGGACTCCAAAAAACCTTCTTTTACACTGATATTCAAGCCAGTTTCTAAAACTAGTTTAGAAAATAGAATATCCCTCTTTATACATTCACCCCTGGAATGTTAAACTTGATGTTTATAAGGTGTTTCCTATGCATACTGTATTTTCTGTGTATTTTGTGCTGTTTTTTTTTCTTTTCTTTTTTTTTTAAATATAATTTTTTTATTGAAAAAAAAGATTTCTGCCTCCTCCCCGCCTCCCATTTCCCTCCCCGTCTCCCTTTTCCCCCCTCCTCCCTCTCCTCTCCCCCTCCCCCCACTCCTCTCCCCCTCCCTCTCCAGTCTGAGGGGCAGTCAGGGTTCCCTGCCCTGTGGAAAGTCCAAAGTCCTCCCCGCTCCATCCTGGTCTAGGAAGGTGGACATCCAAACTGGCTAGGCTCCCACAAAGCCAGAATATGAAGTAGGATCAAAACCCAGTGGCATTGTCCTTGGCTTCTCAGCAGCCCTCATTGTCCGCCATATTCAGAGAGTCCGGTTTTATCCCATGATTTTTCAGTAGAAGTCCAGCTGACCTTGGTGAGCTCACAATAGATCAGCCCCACTGTCTCCGTGGGTGGGTGCACCCCTCGTGGTCCTGACTTCTTTGCTCATATTTTCCCTCCTTCTGCTCCTCCTTGGGACATTGGGAGCTCAGTCCAGTGCTCCAGTGTGGGTCTCTGTCTCTATCTCCATCCATCTCCAGATGAAGGTTCTATGGTGATATGCAAGATATTAATCAGTATGGCTATAGGATAGGGTCATTTCAGGTTCTCTGTCCTCAGCTGCCCCAGGAACTAACTGGGGACATCGACCTGGGCACCTGGGAGCACCAAATCTCTTGCCAACCCTAAGATGGCTCCCTTAATTAAGATGTGTGCTTCCCTGCTCCCCTATCCGACCTTCCTTTATCCCAAACATCTCGTTTCCCAAGTTCCCCCCAACCTCCCCTTCTCACTTTTCTCTCCCCATCTCCCCTTACCTCCCTCCCCTTTCTTTTCTTTTTTAACGTGACAAAACCTTGTTGTATCTGGGAAAAAGGAAATTCAATTTAGGAAATGCTTTCATAGGTTGGTCTGCAGACAAGTCTGTTGGGGGTGTTTTCTTGATTAGTGACTGATTTAGGAGGGTTCAACCACTGTGGGCTGTACTACCCCCAGGCAGAAGGTTCTAAGAGGTATAAGAAAGGTGGCTAGGGCTGGAGAGACAGCTCAGAGGTTAACCACAATGGCCGTTCTTCCAGAGGATCTGAGTTCAGTTCCCAGCAACCACATGACCATCTGTAATAAGGTCTGGGGTCCTCTTCTGGCATAGAGGTGTATAGGAGGAACATTGTATACATAATAAATAAATCTTTTTTTTAAAGGGTGGCTGAAGATGAGCTTGGGGAAAGCCAATAGGTAGTGTTACTCAGTAGTTCTCCTTCAGTTCCTTTCTCAGATTCCCACCACGAGCTGTTGAGCTGGTTATCCCTTGTATGTTACCTGCAAACTAAATAAACACTTTCCTCCACGAAGTTGTTTATTGTGTTTATCACAGGAACAGATATTCTCTCTCTCTCTCTCTCTCTCTCTCTCTCTCTCTCTCTTTCTCTCTCTCTGTATTTATAATAGATTTTGAGAAGGCATGGAAGGGGAGAGAGGAGCGGAAAAGAAGTCTTGAAATATTCTAAATACAGTTTGCTCAAGTATGAAATTTTTTAAAAACTATAAATAATTAAACTAACTTAAAATAACTAAAATAAAAAATATTGCTTTATTCTTCTGAATACATCCAATGTGATCCAAACACCATAGTAATATATTAGCTACAATCATCTACTTTAAAAATACATGGACAAACTCATCCTTAATAAATAGAAACTTTGCAATATGCATCTTCTTCTTTGAATTATATTTTCATCCCACTTCCCTCAAAGAATTATTTCCTAATATGATATGTATTTATGGTATGACATCTTTTATTAACCATCCCTTTTTTGTATGTCTTACACTTTTGTGTGACAGAAAAATCTATGTGTACTTCACATTTTAGAAACAATTTTTTGTGATTGTAAGGTTCTCTTAATATTCTTTAAATCCATTAAGTTGAGTTGTGTTTGCGATTGCCATTAACACTCATGGCAAGTAATAACTATACATGCTAAGTTTGTGACTAATTAATATCAAACACTCAGGAGAGGTTTTATCAGAAAGTTTATTAATAAAATGATCAGATGTCAACTTAATAATTCCTTGATTCAAAAAGGATTTCAATTACCAGTATTTTGAGTTAGAGTTTTATTTTTGATTGAATATGTCTCAGAAGCAATGGCCTTTGGGATATTTTAGAGAGGTGTGCTTGTGGATGGGGAGAAGAACTATCATGGGACAAGGAAAATAAAACTGAAATGGCAAACAAATATAGCATGGAAAGAGAGCCAGTCAAATATGTTGAAGTGGCTGAGAATCTGGAAAACGAATCCAATCATACAACCCCTGCCTGCATATTTCTAGGGCAGTCTGCACATAACTACAGAGTTGCTTATACCCCAGTCTGAAGATTGTTCTCTAGGTTAACATTCTATAGGAAGGAGCGAGGGACAACTTGACCCCTGCTTTGACACTTGCTGTGCTGCTAATGCGTCATTGATTATCTTACCACAGTCATTGAATTCAGTGCACTCGTTCCTAAAATACATGCATCATTATTGTGCATGTATCATGAAATAGTTTATCACATAGAATCTTTCTTAGTCCTGAAGTGACATTTCTCCCATTCTGTCTTTTTTCTATTTGTTTAATGGAATTGGGTACAAAAGTATTTATCAACCCTGTCTTCAAACATATTCCCTGATGTTTCCCAACATCAAGATCTTTTTATGATCTCTGAATGCCATTATTTGATTTGATTTGATTTTTTTTTTGTAGTTTGGGATTTGGTTTTGAGGCAGGGTTTGGTTTTGAGACACCATATAGACCAGATGAGCCTCAAATTCCCAGAGATCCCTCTGCCTCTGCAGCTATTAAAGATGTGAGGCACTACATCCAGCCCCCTTGGTTCATTCTCAAGGCAAAGAGCAAGTAAGAAAGTCATCACCACTTGGGGACATTATCAGGAAGTAACATTGTCCATTAGTGCCTGGCTTTGGGTTTATTTCTAGAGTGTGCAGTTGTCTTTCTGGGAACAAGTTCTCTTGTATGCAGCCTTTTCTGTTTCAATTCTGATTATTCTTCATCATACTACAATATGTTTATAAACCCACTTGTAATAAAAATGAAGAGAAGGTACCTTTGGGTTTGTGATTCTCTGTTATAGTGTAATAGACTCTATTAAATGGCAATATCATTAGACTATATTAAATTTATTAATGGAATATAACTAGATAAAGTATGCTAAAAGTTCTCTTTTGAAATTCAGATTCTATAAGTATAATATAATAAATCATATGTACATCTTCTATAATTGTATCTGTCAAAAAGATATCTGCAATAGACTAAATCATAAGGTCAAGCATTAAAGTACAAACCAGGAAACATTCTACTTTGAAATCAATATACTTTGGGTATAGTCTTCAATTAGTCATAAAATTATTGTTGCTTTATTTCCCATTTCCTTGGTGCTGTTTTATATTGTCAACAAGCATGCATTCCAATATTTTATGTGTATTGCTTAAACACATGAAATATGCTTGCACCAATCCCCAATGAACCCCTCTAAGTACAATAATGAAATCTCCATCCAGCTAACAAGCCATATGTGAATTGACTATGGTGTCTTACCGTTAAAAAGCAGTCTGTAGAGCTCAATAAAAATCAATTAAAAAAGAAGCACTCTAAATTTGATTAGAGTGGGTACATTGTATAAATAAACTCAATGTATGAAATATTATCAATGACAACATAGGCTGTATTATGTAGTGAGTGCTCTAAAAGTTTGCTATAATAGCCCCAGAACATAAATCCTGACCTAGTCAAGACATTGTAGCTTTCAAGGAACATGTATCAGTAGTAAAAAGGCAAATTATTTGATCCCTGTAACTTTTTGGTATGTTATCAACATTCTTTAATCAAGCAGGGCAGGAGAGAGGGTGTCACCTCACTATCTTTTTAATTTATATTCTTCTTATGAGTGAGGAGGAAAATGTCAAGTGTCTCAGAATCATTTTACTTCCTGTTTAACACACTTTTAACTAGATTTTTTTTCTAGTTTTGTCCATTGCTTACCTGCCTCTTTCAAAAACTGAGACAAATGCACTATACAACTTAAAGTAAAACGCGGATCTTTGATACAGGAAATGTTTCAGATGACAAACTGATTCTAGTTTTAAAATGTAACCTGAAATCAACAACACTAATTTTCCACAAATGATATACAAATTGTCCTATATAGCAAATAATCTTAGAAAGAAGTTCACTTTGATGAGATATTATAACACAATTACAGATGTTAAAATATGTTTATTTATTTCACAGTATGTAAGAATGACAGCAAGATTGTGTTTTTGTTTCATGTGCCCATTGGCAACTGATTCCAGTATTCTGACAGTTTTGGAACCATAGGCTCTGGGCTTTGTCTCTGCCATTTGTTTTCTAACCTCATTTGAAATAAGTACTTAGTTTTAATTTTATTTTCACACCTTATTTTTTCTTATTAAGCCTCAGACTGCTTGATTCTAGTCTTCAGGTGCACCCAGAGTGGCTGGCTAGTTTTATTAGTATACTGAGATGTAATTTATCTGAATCGAGAGAGTTAATTCTTAGCAGATTGGGGCCCTCTAATCTTTTTACTCCTCTTGGGCACTACTTCCTGTCAGTACTGTTTGTTCTGTTCTTTGCAGTCAGAATATTATTCCTCTTGACATATGAGAAATAAACCCAATAGAATTAAATGTCCCAGTTTTAATTTTCCCTCACCAATATTAAACAATTTTCTTCCAAAGAAGACTTATCCAATTCTGCATCATTATCTTGCTCTAGATGTAACTTGAAGTCATTTTGTCACCCCACAACTATTATTGCTTCCTTCATATTATACTTTTACTGCACAGTAGAATTTTATCTTTTTTAGTGATCTTTCATTGCTCCATTAAATGTAATTGTAGGTAATGATACTTTGCAGGAAGTTAATGTGAGAACATCAGAAGTAACGTTATCATTTTTTAAATGTAAACTATGGAAATCTCTGCCTTGAACTTGGACAGTGTCCCTTTATGAATACAAGCAAAGGAGGAAAATAAGAAAATTTTCAAGAGTTTTAAGACATTTTCTCTGTAAATGAATAAATGGATCACCTTGATTACTACTGTATTGCCCAAGGGGTGATTTTGATAGACAGACAAAATATAGAGTAGAAAAAAATTGGAGTCAATATGATGGTTTGAGTTTACAAATAAACACCATTGGAGCAATGAATACTCTTTGAGTTCATATATATTCATAAATTATATACATATATGTAATTTATACACTTGCAATTTGCAATATTCATACAGTATAACTTTTGTGACTTTGTCCTAAAAGATTCAGGCACTATTTTAAATTGTCTGAAAAGACTGTATCCCCAAAGCTGCTTACTTATAAGCTGTGTCACTGAAGGTTACATGGTATATTTCTATATATGGAAGTAAAAAACAATTTGTAATTAACATTTACCCATCCCCCTCCATTATGTGTTACCTAGGACTTTGCTTATTAAAGTTGACAGCTAATGAATAATTGGAATAATGAAGGAATATTGTAAATATACTGTGGTACTAAAATAACTAGTCTAAGAATCCATGCATTCATTGTGCTAGCTAGTTTTTTTTTTTTTTTTGTCACTTTGGCACATGCTAGGGTCAAGAAGAAACATCACTAAAGAAAATATGTTCATAAGATCATGCAGTAGGCAAGTCTGTGTGACCATTTTCTTGCGTTAATTTTATGTCATTAAAAGTAAGAGTATAGAATGAACTGTATTAGCAAATATAAATGTATGCTATATGTTACAAGTACTTCTAGCACCTTCTATGATGTGGCTCTTGAAAGCTGTACTTGACTTAAAAATCACCTTCATACACTCCATACTTTTAAACTGCCAGATAAAAACTGTAATCGGAGGGTTTTTTTTTTTTGTTTTTTTTTTTTTTTTTTTTTTTTTTTTTTTTGGCCACCTGATCCCAAAGAACTGACGTAGAGGATAAATAATGAATTTTAAATTCTCAGCTGATAGGTTAGACGTTTTACTAGCTAACTCTTACACGTAAATACATCCTTATTTCTTATCTATACTTTGCCATATGGCTTGGTACCTTTTCTCAGTAAAGTATGCACTTCTTGCTCACATTTGAGTCTGCAACTGACTTCCTGACTTCGCCCTTCTCCTTCCCATCTTCCTTAGATTGGTCATCCTGCCTATACTTCCTGCCTGGGTACTGGTCAATCAGCATTTTATTAAGCAAATTTGAGGTTTACAAGAGGATAATTCCATAGAAAACTACTGTTTTCATATTCACATATTTTTCTATCATTCTTTTGCTTTTCTTTAAGAGTTGTGAGAGTGGGCTTTCACATTTATGCTTTGGCTCTATGTCTATTATTATACACATCACAATTATAAGATTTGGAGATATTCATATTTTATAAAATATCAAGTACTTGGGTGTATATCTCATATGTTTTTGGAAATAGAAACCCTCTAGTAGTAAGATCACTTTTTAATTTGTGGTGTACTAAAAACACATTGAACTTGGTAATAGTTTCAAAACAATATACATACAAATACACATATTAATCCTTCTGAAACATTGGAATGAAAGTTTTGAATGTTTCAGTCTTCTAGAAATAATGAGTATTCAACATCTAGTGAGCTTAAAAACATAAACGACATAGTTAATAAAAGATACATTAATTGTTTAATTTGAAACATTTTAATGAAAGTTTTAATTATAAGATTAAGCAGCTAAAATTAACTTATAATAATTGATTTTGCAGCAAAGTAGTCATTAAACTGAAATAGATAAAATTAATAATTATGTTAATCATTCATAAGGCAACACACAAAAAAAATGTGTAGGATCCAGCTAGAGTTTTTCTGTCGATCAATAAAACTTCAAGGACATATATGCATATTTTCAATATCCAACACTTTTTGAAGAAAGATTTGTAACTACAATGTAGAGACATTTTGTGTAGATAAGCATCTCTATTTTTAAATCATTTGATGAAGGATATGATAAGGAACAGAAAATAAATAATTCATGCTAACCTTTCCAAAATATACATCTAGTATTAGCATAGTAATAACTATTAATGATTTACATAATTGAAGAGATAACTATAATAGATAGTTATACACACATACAAAGATGCATATTACCACACTTTAATAAAACCTATGTGGGTAGTTTTTGGACATTGTGATGTGTTTGCCATTACAACGGAGGTCATATTTTTCAAGATATCATTTTCATTCCTTCTAATTTGTCTAAGTTAGTTATGAATAGAAGCACTGACTTTTCTTACGACTAGCTAAAACATAATTTTGAATACAAAAAATAAAAACAAATGTTTTAAATAGCTTTAGAATAGAGAAAAGTAAAATAATTCTTAACTTTAAAAAGACCAAAACAAACAACCTGTTTACTCAGTGTGCAGTAAATCATCACTTAAGTTCACTCTAGTTGTGTTATTGATGGAAACAATTCCTAAGGTGATTCTTTTAAGAAATCTTCATAGACCCATGTGATAGTACTTAATACAGTTGACTCATCAGTCACATTTTAAATTTGATTTTGTACTTAAGTTCCTGTTTGTATCAGCAACAGAAATAAGATGAAGTTACTTAAATTTATATATCCCCAATTGAACAATTATTTTTTGCCTTATGTACATCCATAGTGTTCCTCCTGTAAGTTGATTCTTACACACTTGGCCAAATCTTCCAATGATTACTTATTTAAAGATGTTTTCTTGTTTATATATATTCAAGTGTTCCGACATTAGGTTGCATGTACCATGTACTTATAAGTGCCTATGGAGGCTAGAGGGTGTTAAATCCTCTGTAGTTGGAGTTACATGTGACTATGAATGTGAATTTGGGGAGGTAAACTAAGGTACTCTTCAAGAGTAGTAACCACTCTTAATTTCTCTGGCATTCCATTGTCTCTTTTAAATAATTTTATTGATAGTAAGTTGTTATTGGATTCTAGCAGAATTCTAGTTTATGGGAATCTAAAACAATGACAAAAAAAACAGGATCATAATCCTTATCCAAAATTCAATCATTAGCTTTTTAGGAAGCCAATGAAAATAATACATTTGCCAAACACACAAAACAATAATGATTGAGTATAACAATGACATATGGCAGGCTAGATGATCGGGCTCCAAGATGAAAGCTCATGTGTTGTGTTTATCAAAGAAGACTAATTCTATCACATGCTTCTCTCGTGGACTTCAGGAGAATTTTATTTGCTTTCTTCTCTATACAAAGTTAAGAACGGCTGTTCAAAACAGAAAACTCGGGAATTCTATTGTGCTTTTTAAACATACAACTTTAAATTATTTTATCCATTTGATGACTTGGTTTTTACAAGGTACAGATAAAGTTGTATTAGGTAATGACTATAATTTTGGTATAAAGCTTAAAAATAAACAGAAAATATCTTTATCAGAATATAATGTTCAGTCCAGTGCTCCAATGTGAGTCTCTGTCTCTGTCTCCTTTCATCTTCTGATGAAGGTTAATATTCAGAAGGATGACTATATGTTTTTCTTTGGGTTCTCCTTCTTATTTAGCTTCTCTAAGATCACGAATTATAAGCTCAATGCTCTTTATTTATGGCTAGAAAACAAATATGAGTGAGTACATCCCATGTTCCTCTTTTTGGGTCTGGCTTACCTCACTCAGGATAGTGTTTTCTATTTCCATCCATTTGCCTGCAAACTTCAAGAAGTCCTTGTTTTTTAATGCTGAGTAGTACTCTAATATGTATATATTCCATACTTTCTTCATCCATTCTTCAATTGAAGGGCATCTAGGTTGTTTCCAGGTTCTGGCTATTACAAACAGTGCTGCTATGAACATAGTAGAGCATATACTTTTGTTGTATGATAAGGCCTCTCTTGGGTATATTCCCAAGAGTGGTATTGATGGGTCCAGGGCTAGACTGAAATCTCAAGGTCCAAATCAGGAGCAGAAGGAGAGAGAGCACAAACAAGGAACTCAGGACCACGAGGGGTGCACCCCCACACTGAGACAATGGGGATGTTTTATCGGGAACTCACCAAGGCCAGCTGGCCTGGGTCTGAAAAAAGCCCGGGATAAAACCGGTCTCTCTGAACATAGCGGACAAGGAGGACTACTGAGAACTCAAGAACAATGGCAATGGGTTTTTGATCCTACTGCACATATTGGCTTTGTGGGAGCCTTGGCAGTTTGAATGCTCACATTACTAAACCTGGATGGAGGTGGGTGGTCCTTGGACTTCCCACAGGGCAGGGAACCCTGATTGCTCTTTGGGCTGATGAGGGAGGGGGACTTGATTGGGGTAGGAGGAGGGAAATGGGAGGCGGTGGTGGGGAAGAGACAGAAATCTTTAATAAATGAATAAAAAATAAAATAAAATAAAATAAAATAGCACAAAAAAAGAATATAATATTCATTTGGTAAGCCTTGAATTGCTCTTTTCTTTGCTTTTAAAGAAAATAACCCTAATTTGTACTTAATATTTATAGGGTTTCTGGTGTTTAATAAAAGTTATATCTTCAATGAATACTTTCTATACATCCTCCAAGAACTATGTCTAACTGCCATATGGACAGAACAGAAGTTATGAATTATATAGAGATGTGTTATTTTGGTTTGGAGCAGCATAAATATTGGACAATTTTTCAGCGATATGTCAGAATTACTTTCTGTTATATCTACATTTTATTCCATTCAAACTAAAAACCACTAATCAATAATCTGTTTCAGATATTGAAAACTGTGTTTAGGAACAATTTGTTCACAAACTGAAAATATTTTACTTTGGTTAAAGTTCATGAATACCCAAATTCAAATCAATTTTAAAATCATAATGTCTCTAAAAAGAAATTATATTGGAAAGATACTGTACACACTGTAAACAAGAAAAATGAATGGAAAGAATTCATATACAATCATATAAACCATGAAGAGTTAGATAGTCATTCATTTGCTCGATCCTCTATTCAATAAGAAAGTGGTTTTCAACCAAGGAATTATTTTACCCAGAGGAAGTAGACAATTTGAGAAAATATTTTTCTTTATATTATTATTATTATTGTAGTTGTAGTTGTTGTTTCTTAAAAATAAATTAGTCTCTCATACAATACATCTCAGTCATGGTCTTGACTTCCTCACCCTTACTCCTACTATCCCATTGCCCACCAATCCTCTCCTCCAGATCTGTTCCATTTCTGTTTTCTACTCAGAAGAAAGCAGACCTCCTAGAAGGATCATGGCAAAAGTACAAAATAAGTCACAATAACATGAGGCAAAAGTCCTCATATACAGATAGGACAAGGCAACCCATTAGGAAGAACAGAGTCCCAAGACCAGGCAAAAGAGTCAGTGATACACCTGTTTCCACTGATATGAGTCACACAAATGCTCCAAATTAAGAATCATAACATACACAATGGACTTAGCGTAGATCCATACAGGCACGGTGCTTTCCTGGTTCATCCTCTGTGGGCCCATATGAGCTCTGATTAATTTGGTGGGCCTTGCTCTCCAAGTGTCTTATAGGCTTCATAACTCCGACCTTTCCTCTTCTGCAGTGTTCCCCAATCACTGAGGGGAGGAACTCAGTGGAGCTCTCCATATTTATACTCTCTCTCTCCACATAATAACTGACTGTGGGTCTCTGATCTGTCACAGTATTGCCCTAGCACATCTTGCAGGCAGAACAGACTGTAGGTCGAGACTTCGGTGCCCTGCATAGTATACTCTTACACCAAAGGAACTAGAACATAGGAGTTAAGGCTCCACGCAAGCACCAGGTCAACCTATCTACAGTCAGTGAACTGTGTGAATGACGTCTGCTGCAATGGGACCCCACTGTCAGATTCCAGACAGCAAACTTCTGTCCTAGCATCAGCCTTGGTTGTTTATGCATCACCACAGGAACCCGTCAGCCAAGAAATCAAAGGGGTGAGACCCAGTTCCAATACAGTAAACCTTGGCTGGCTACAAGATGATCATTTCAGAGGTATCTTCCATTAGTAGAGCCCTCACTAGGGTCACCCTCATAGATTTCAGGGAGTTTCCACTGCACTGGGTTTCCACGACCTTTCCTTAATATTCCCCAATTTCAGTTGTCTCTGCCTGCACTGTTTCGGTCACTTTGCCCCTCAATATTTCCATATCTAATCCTTAACTACCCCCAGTCTATCCCATAATTTATTCTACTTTCCCTGCCCAGAGAGGTCCATGTATCACCGTGAAGCACCAACCCCCCCCCTTACCAAAACTTTCTGGGTCTGTGGATTGTAGCTTGATTATCATTTACTTGATGACTAATATCCACTTATAAATGAATACATACCATATTCGTCTTTCTGGATCTGGTATGTTATTCAGGATGATTTATTTTAGTTATATCAGTTTGCCTGAAATTTTCATGATGTCATTTTAACAGCTGAGTAATACTCCATTATATAAATGTACCACATATAGTATTTTCCTTATCCATTCTTCAGTTGAGGAACATCTAGTTTGTTTCCAGGTTCTGGCTATTACAAATAATGCCACACTGAACATGTTTGAGAGAGTGTCCTTGTGATAGAATGGAGCATCCTTTGGGTCTTTACCTAAGAGTGAAATAGATGAACTTTGAGGAATATTAATTCCCAATTATCTGATGAACCATATTAATTTCCAGAGTGACTGCACAAGTTTGCACTCCCACCAGCAATGGAGGAGTGTTCTCTCTCTCTAGATCCTCACCAGCATGAGCTGTCACATGTGTTTTTGTCTCAGCCATTCTGACAAGTTTAAGATGAAATCTCAAGTAATTTTGATTTGCATTTCCCTGATGGCTAAGGATGTTGAAGATTTCTTTAAGTGTCTCTTCAGCCATTTGAGATTTCTTTATTGAGAATTCTCTGTTTAGACATATATCCCATTTTTGAACTGGAATATTTGGGGTTTTTGGTATCTAATTTCTTGAGTTCTTTATGCATTCTGAATATAAGCCCTGTATCAAATTGTGACATTGGGAAAAGCCTTTTCACCTCTGAAGGTTGACACTTTGTCCTGTTGATGAAGTCCTTTCCTTATAGAAGCTTCTGTAAGTTTCATAAGGTCCCCTTTATTAATTGTTGATCTCATTACCCTGTCTTATGTTTGTTTTGTTCAGAAAGTTGTCTCGTATATGTATGAAGAAGAAAAAAAAAAGTCCCAAGACTTAAAAAATATGTCTCAGTGTCAATGCTTTTAAAACTATTCACCACTCTTTCTCTTCTATCATGTTCAGTATAACTGGTTTTGTTGAATTCTTTGATCCTCTTGGACTTGAGTTTTGTGAAGGCTGATTAAAGTGGATCTATTTGAATTCTTCGATATGCAGATATCCAGTTTGATTAGCACCATTTCAATGCAATGCTTCCTTTTTTCCATTGTGTCCTTCTGGCTTGTTTATCAAAGATCAGGTGTCTATAAATTTATGCCTTTATGACTGAGTCTTCAGTTCCATTCATCATGATGTGTTTTTTTTTTCCCAGTACCTTGTGATTTTTAATACTATGGCTCTGTAACACAACTTGAAATTGGGAATGGTGGGACCTCCAGGAGTTCTTTTATTATTCAGGATTATTTTAGCTATGCTGGGTTTATATTTATCCATATGAAGTTTATAATCATTCCCCCAAGGGTCTGTAAAAATTATGTGGGAATTTTTTTGGGGATTACCTTGAATCTTCTGATTCTGACAGAATGGCCATTATACTTTGTTAAAACTACATATCCATGAGCGTAAGAGATCTTTACATCTTCTAAAACCTTCTTCCTTCTTCAATTTAACTTTTCAAAGCTTGAAATTTTTATCATACAAGTCTTTCACTTGCCTAGAGTTACCCTGAGGTACTTTGCATTATTTGAGGCTATTGTGAAGGGCATTGTTTACCTGATTTCTTTCTCAGTCTATTTGTTATTTGTATATAGGAGAGCTAGGGGAGCTGATTTTTTTTTGGTTTGTTTATCTTGTATCATGCCAATTTGCTGAAAGTACTTTTCATCCACAGGAGTTCCATACTTGAACATTTAGGGTCTCTTATGTTTAGTATCCTATCATGTGCAAATAATAATACTTTGACTTCCGTCCATTGTCTGATCATTCTAGTAAAACTTCAAGTACTATAGTGAAATAGTTACAGAGAGAGTGGACAACTAGACAACATTGTTTTGTTGTCAATTTTAATGGAATTGCTTTGACTTTCACTTTAATTTGATGTTGGCTCTAGCCTTGATGTAAATTGCCCATATTGTGTTTAGTGTGTCCCTTTTGTTGCTAATCTATCTATGACTTTCAGCATGAAAGGGTGTTGTCCTTGACTTTTTTCCATAAATGTGAAGGTGGAAAATGTTCTGTCAGATCTTGTGAATATAACTATGGATTCCGCAAATAGTCCTATAAGAGAGAAAGTAGCACCGCATTAGCAGGAATTTATAAACAAATTTACAGAACATTCAGTATAGCTGTTCAGTATGCAGGATTTGGATGAGACAACCCTGTGTTCACAAGTCAGTTCTGCCGTTTGTTAGCTTGTATCTTAGTCAAGATTTCTAAACTTTTATGACTCAATTTTTTGATCCAAACAATGATGTTAATATATGCTGAAAGGCTCTGTAGTAAAGATTGACTGTTATTAATTTAAATGATTTGTGTTAAGTGTATAGTGGAGTGTTTCCACTTAATAAGTTTTCAACAAATTAAGGCAGTTAATAATATTTGCTTTGCATGTGTTCAGTCATATGATTCTAATTAACTATCAAGAGCTTGATCTCCTCCCATTTTTTGTAACACACTACACTACACTACAGATTACAATCTGCATCATTATTTTGGTCACTAAGAACAGAGTGCTACCAATTAGATGATGGCATGCCCTCATTTATAAAATGTACTTTATATGTGTATCTAAAATATAGGACTGAAAAGTGATAATTCTAAAGTCTACCAATAAATATTTCTTGCTTAGGTATAATTACAAAAACTACTATTGACCCCACTGAGTATCCATCCAAATAGAGATAGGACTACCCATTTTCACGAAAGGCAGTGTCACACATTTTTCTCTAGTGTGTGCAGTATTTAGAGACATCCAAGAGCAAAGCACTTTTTAGTACGTGTATGTTCTCCCATGGACAGCTCAGGTGCAAAGGAAGGTAATTCAAGAATATCCTGGGTAGTTGTCTTAGTTTGGGTTTCATTTGCTGTGAAGAGACTCCATGGTCACAGGAACTCTTATGAAAGATGACATTTAATTGTGGTGGCTCACTTAGAGTTCAGAGGTTTAACCCATGATCATTGTGTCAGGAAGCAAGGCAGCATTCAGGCAGACATGCTACAGAATCTGAGAGTCCTTACATATAAATCCAAAGGCAACAAGAAGTGAACTGTCTCACTGGGTGTGGATTGAGCATATATGAGAACCCAAAGCCCATTCACAGTGTCACTAACAAGACCACACCTACTCCACCAAAACCAAACACCCTAATAATGTTGCTCCCATTAGGGGTCATTTTCTTTCAAACAACCACAAAAGTGTTAGCATGGGAGCCTCAATCACTCATATAGTTAATGCTGCATGCCATAGGGCGAAACTGAAAAGTGCATAAAAAAAAAAAGACTAAGTGACAGGAATTGCTACACTTGAAGATTAGACAAGTCAACTTGAAGCTGCTTACTGGAGAGTCATTCTTCATAAGTCATATGACATACAAATACTCTGTAATTTACCAATCTGAGTAATTTATGCAAACAATGCTACCTGTGGATACATCTTCTATTCCAACATTGTTGGCTATCTAGGACAAAAAGGGAATCTTGATGAAACTTCAAATGCCCATGTTCAAGGACAAAAAACACTTCTGAAATTTTAGTTGTTATTATTATTATAAATTTGTTTTGTTGTTGTTTATATAATTAAAGGCACTATAAATGGAAGCAAGTGGCTTGCTCCAACTCATATATTAAGAAAACTGCTGCTCAAATGTGCTTATCACTAGTCTTATTACTTCAACTTCCCTGTAATATCCTAAAAGGACATCTTGGGGCTAGAGAGATTATTCAGTGGTGATGAATACTTAACTGTTCTTGCAGTGGACCTGGATTCAGATCCTGTCACCCAAATAGTAGCTTATAGCAATCAGTTCCAAGTCATTCTTCACTTATTCTGACCTCTTTAGGCTCTTGCACATATATGGTACACAAATGTGCACTCAGGCATAAAATAAAATAGGAAAGAAATAAAAAGGAATCTCAATCAGTATGGCTTAAATTCAACCCTGCCCCCCCTCTTTTAAGTAAAATGTTAGTGGCAAATGCTCACTTTGTGGGTATGAAAGGAGATATTAACCCACTCAAACTTAAAGTATTTATGGATCTAGACATTGATAAAAAACAAAACAAGCAAATAAAAATAATTGCCTTAGACTGTAGAGATGTTTCAGTGACTACGAACACTTGGTGCTCCTGCAGAAGACCCACATTTAGATCCAGATAACCATGTGGCAGCACACAGACATGCATAACTCTGGTACCAGGGGTTCTGAGGCACTCTTCTGCCTTCTGCAGGAACCAGGCACACACATGATACATACACATACATATAGACAAACACAAACATAAAAAAGAAAATAAATGAATCATTTATAAAATGTTTGCACACCCCCCCTCAAATATAATTATAAATTGTTTGACTATGTCTCTAACCCTGTCTAAGGAGTTAGAAAGGAAAATGCTCAATTCAAATTTTTGATTGTTAAAAATACCTACGTTAAAGCACCTGTAACTCCAATTCTAGGATATCTAAAGCCCTTCTCTCTCTCTCTCTCTCTCTCTCTCTCTCTCTCTCTCTCTCTCTCTCTCTCTCTCTCTCTCTCTCTCTCTCTCTCTCNTCTCTCTCTCTCTCTCTCTCTCTCTCTCTCTCTCTCTCTCACACACACACACACACACACACACACACACATGCACACACCCACAACTCTTCAGAGTGTTTATCTCCTATGAGTGGATTCCTATATCCATTGTTTTGTGTACTTGGACTCTCTCAAGCATGTAGCTTAGTAGATTGTATCTTCTCGACTACACAAAACTTCTCACTTTAAAAAATCAATACTGTATTATATGTTGTACATTTGAACAGGTTATTATTGAAATCCATAAATCTCTAAATTAGAAAGGAAACCCTACATTTGGTGAGCTCCTCTTGATTAGCCCCAAATGGAAAGAGAGAATCTGTCACTCTTTGTCAATCAGCTTGGCACATACTTGGCAGCGTGCAGTTTCAATGAAAGGCAGCTGTGTTGCCATGGTCCAGCAAACCTAATTGTAAATAAATAAAAGAACAGTCATGCAGCAGAAGGGAAAAGAAAAAGAAACCCAACTATACAGTGTCGTGTTTTCCCATCCATCAACTTTCATTTGTCAGAGTCTTTCCGACAATCTGGGACAGAGAAGTCAGGCTCTTAGACAATATTGATTTCATTTCATTTTTTTTCTTGCTACTCTTTTTAGCAAATAGTTTGCGTGTAGAATGAGAGGTGATTCAGTCAATATATATGAGCAGGACACATTTATTATAGTTGTTTACTTTGATATTTTTATCCAGAAGTCATACATTTCGATTAGTCATTTAGTTTACTATGATATTGTAGTTGTCAGCTCTTGATGCCGTAACAAACAATCCCCAAATTCTAGTGGCATGTCCCCAAATCCCTATATTGATTTTTTACTTATTGGTCTGAAGATCAACTGTAGATTTGTCCTGCATTTTCTAAGAGTCAGGTTAAGATATCTTGATGAGCATCTAAACAAATGATCTGCTTCAAATACCTTCTTATGCAGAATTCAAGCTAAGTCTTTTGTATGGTATTTCTTTATTGAAAATATTTTTGCACTGTATTTGGATCATGCTTTTCCCTCCCCCAATTCATTTCAGATACCCCCCCACTGTTCCAACTGCATGCCTTCTTTCTGTTTCTCTTTTCCTTTAGAAAATATATAGTAAAACAAAAAGTAAACAACATAGAAAGAAAAATTAAAAGAAACACACACAAATGTAAACATAACACCCATAAAAAATTGAAACCATAACTCCATGCCCAGCAGTTGATGACCAACAGAAAAGAAATTCAATGGCATTTTTGTTGACATTTGTCTCATATCGTTCTGTTTGGGAGAGGATTTTTTTTTTTGTTGTTGTTGTTTACTGGACTTGTATATTCTGTGGTGAAAGGCAAGAGTTTAAAGATCTCTCTCAGAGCAAAATTTACCAATTTCTGTTCACAGTGCATTGATCAAAGTAAGGTACTTAGCCAAACCAATATGCAGTCAGGCCAGCTATGTTAAAAGAATAAATGAATAATAAATGAATAACTCATACATCAATGATAGCATTTATATTCATGAGATTTTCATTGATTGCAACGCAGTTCACTATAGAAACCCACATAGTCTTAAAGGCATGAAACGCTTACCTCAGCATTCTGAATATGGAGATTAGTGACTATACTACCACTTGTGACGCCTTGGACTCTTCCCTTCTACTTCTGCTTGGTTTCCTACCTATCTCCTTACATGATATCAGCTTGCTGACTCTGTAACCCATATTCTTTCTTGGACCTCCCTTTCTCTATCACCCATCTGCTTGTAAACCTGAACTAGTTCACAGCAACATCTTTTCTTAGGCTTTCTGCTCTGACTCCCTTGTTCATAAAGCACATAACTGATCAGTTCCTGCTCTGTGCTCCATTATACATTGGAGCTTCCTGATTTATTACTTATTTCCATAGAATTTTGGAATGTGTATTTATGTTTCTATCCCCGTGTTTTTAGTTTCTAGGCCAACACTGTAATGCTGCAAAATCTTAATAAATTATTGTGAAATGAACAAAGAAGTACTTAAAACATAACCAACTCCTTAAATTTCCTGTAAATATACTTGAGATATTTAGTCATTATGTATGTATGTATATTCAAATACTCACATATTGGCAGTAAGCGAAAAGAAATAGGCTTATGTACATTGAAAAAGAGAAAGATTAGCAAGGCAGCATCTCTCACCGTTGCACTTCCCTCAAAAGCACCAAATTTCTATTTCAGTGTGTATGTATAGAGCATGAACTTAATGTTTAATTAAAAGATGGCTTTATAGTGGTTAAATGTACATTGTCCTACATGAAAAAAGTCAAGCTCAGCTTGTGCTAACATGCATTGCTATTTAGAAGAAGTAAATATAAGACAGAGCATGGAATATGGTGAAATAAATCAATTCATATCCAAAGAGACATCCATTTATTTTCATCAGACTTCCTAGTGCGACGCCAAAGGTTTCTTTGCCTTTTTGTAGAATCAGTGACTTTTGTTTCTCTTCACATCAGCTACTGCACAATAGTAGGGAAGTCATTTGCTAAAAAATATGTAACCTGAATGTAAAAGGTAGACTATACTTGTGGCTCATCTCTTAGGGTGCATTAATGAAGGGTTAGTCCCTATTACCAGAGTAATGCAAATTATCTTCTTAAATTATACCCCAAATTGTGGCAAATTACAAATACTTTGATGGAAGCAAAACTCTTGCATCACAATTGTTTAACCTCTTCCTCCATGGTTTTGCAGCACAGGAATTAAGTAAGGAGAAGACAACTTGGATGGAAATATTCTATGATTACAAATGAGGGCTTCAATGATGTCATAGAAATCCTTTACAGCGTTTGTCTCTCCGTAGTCGAACACTTTCTATTGACAAGAATCAGCCACCATAATTAGCTGTTTTCAGTTTAGCTGTGGCTTTCATGCTCTTCTCTTAAATCATGAAAATAAAATGTAAGGTCATTTCAGAGAACACGGATTTACTCATTCTCATTTCTGACATGAATATCAGAGGTTGCAAAATCACAAACCCACAAAGAAAACCCTTGGAGCATTTTGAAAGCCATAAGAATGTTTTTCCTGGCACTGAAAAGATGCTTCAGCAGTTAAGACACAGCTGGCCATTCTTCCAAAAGACGATCCTTGTTTGAATCCCAGCATCCTGGGATTTAACCGAGAAGGTACAGACCATCTGTAGCTCCAATGCCAGGTAATTTTATGCCCTATTCATGCCTCCTGGGGTACTGAAAACACATGGTGCACAAAGGCATACATGCAGGCAATACACCCACACGATTCTTTTTAAAAAACGAATTCAAATTCTTTTGTATTTGAAAAGGTAGGACTGTTTCTCGTGTGTGTCCTATACAAAACACTGAAGGATTTATTGGCACTAAACAAGAGTAGAATAAAGGAGCATAGTAAGAGCTACCACAGGAACTGTTGGCACAAGTCTTTAACCATATCACTCCAGAGGCAGAGGAAGGATGAACTTTGTGGCCTGCATAGTAAGTTCCAGGGCAGCCGGGCGGTGGTGGCACATGCCTTTAATCCCAGCACTTGGGAGGCAGAGGCAGGCGGATCTCTGTGAGTTCGAGACCAGCCTGGTCTACAAGAGCTAGTTCCAGGACAGGCTCCAAAACCACAGAGAAACCCTGTCTTGAAAAACCAAAAAAAAAAAAAAAAAAAAAAAAAAAAAAAAAAAAAAAAAAAAAAAAAAAAAAAAAAAAGTAAGTTCCAGGGCAACTAATGATAACTAGTATGACTCTGTCTCTCTGTCTCTATCACTGAAAGATATGAACTTATAGCTGTGATTGACTGTGCAAGACATGTGCAAGATCAAGCTAGTCGATACTACAGCATGGAATCTCTGAGTTCATGAAGGCAAAATTGCTGTAATAGCAGCAGTCTTCCCAACCTCTGCTTCTCCCAGTCTTTCTACACTTCTTTATTTTTATTCCCTGAAACGTGGATGAAGGTTGTGAGATACATATCCTATTTAAGACTGATAACTCCAAAAATATTTGTTCTCTGTCTTTTAATCACTTATGAGTTTTTGTATTAGCCATTCAAGTTCCAAGAAGCCTCTTTGATGAGGACTGAGAACTGGTGTGTACTAATCTATGAGTACAGAGATATTTATTTTAGAAGAAAGTTTGATACCATGTGCACTTGGAAAATAATAGCAAAAAATTCATCCTTGTGGCCTATAAGCTCCCCATACTGTGTTCTTGGCCAGAATTTCAGTGCTAGACATGAATTTCCCCCTGGAAAGTAGGCCTTAGATCCAATAGGAAAGTATTGTGGTCACTCCACAATGGTCATGTCATGATTTCAAATGTGCAGATCTTGCCCATCTAGTCATTTCAGTCATTTTTTGCAGCACAAAAGATCCACAGTGGTAAGATTGCTGATGAACTTTCTTTCCTTGTATCCTGCATAGCACATTCTAACACTATAAAAATCTATCAGTGAAAGATACCATCTTACGCCTGTCACAATGGCTAAGATCAAAATCACTAATGATAGCTTATGCTGGAGAGGATGTGGAGCAAGAGGAACACTCATCCATTGCTGGTGCGAACGCAAACTTGTGCAACCACTTTGGAAATTAGTGTGGTAGCTTCTCAGAAAACTGAGAATCAACCTACCTCAGGATTCATCAATACCACTCTTGGGAATATACCCAAAAGATGCTCAATCATACTCCAGAATCATTTTTTCAACTATGTTCATAGCAGCATTATTTGTAATAGCCAGGACCTGGAAACAGCCTAGAGGCCCCTCAACAGAATAATGGATAAAGAAATTGTGGTACATCTACACATTAGAGTACTTCTCAGCAGTAAAAAAATAATGACACCTTGAATTTTACATGCAAATGGATGGAATTAGAAAACACTATCCTAACTGAGATAAAGCCAGACCCCAAAATGAATATGGTATGTATTCACTCATAAGTGGATACTAGCCATAAACAAAGGACATGGAGCCTATAGTTCATGATCCTAGAGAAACTAATTAATAAGGTGAACCCAAAGAAAATCATATATACAACCACCTGGAAACTGAAATCAGACAAAAACTTGGGAGCAGGGAGAAAGGGGGTAGAAAGAAGGGTAAAGGGGAGTTTGAGGAGAACTTGAGGGAATGGGATAGTCAAGATGGAAGAAAGGACAGATATGAGAGCAAGAAAAGAGATATTTTGATTGAGGGAGCCATTATGGAGTTAGCAAGAAACATGGCTCTAGAAAATGCCCAAGCACCCACAGGGATGACCCCAGCTAAGACCCTAAGGAGAAGGTATCTGAACTGGCCTTACCCTGCAGTCAGACTGATGATTATCTTAAATATCACCATGGAACCTTCATCCAACAACTGATGGGACCAGAGGCAATGACCCACATTCAAACACTGGACTGAGCTCCCAAAATCCAGTTGAAGAGTGGAAGGAGTGAGAGTATGGGCAAGGAATTTAAGACCATGATGGTTCCATCCACTGAGAGAGTTTCCTTGAGCTAATGGTAGCTCACCAGCTCCAACTGGACTGGGAGTGAACGAGCATGGGAACAACCAAGTCCCTTTGAAGGGAGTTGACAGTTGGGACAGACTGAGGTGCCACTGAGAGTGGCACTGGGATTTGTCTCTACTGCATGTACCAGCTTCTTGGAATCCTCTTCCCTTTGGATGTAAACCTCGCTCAACCTAGATGTAGTAGGGATCAAAGGCATGTGCTACTCTCCCTAGCTTTAGCATAGGGTCTTATCTACAAGTTCTAGTGGACAAGCAAGAGAAATGACAGTATTCTTTATGACTGTGGATGGGGTATCCAGGACCTCTTGTGATCAACAACTTGAGGTAAATTATCTCACATCTGGCTCTGTGCTTTTTTTTTTATTTCAAATCTATGGTTTCTGGGAGAAGCCTTATACCTTGAAATAGGATAACTCTAAATTTGTGATGTGTGTATGTGTGTGTGATGTTTATAAAATACTAGGTTACAATATGACTTTTCAAACATTCTTAGTCTTACCTATCCCTTCCTTGTGGCTTTTTCTTTATTCATCAGTTCGTTTGTTCTGGTTTTGTACAGCAAGTGTTATTTATCTGAAAGCATATATCATAATTCAAATTTTTAATTAGATAATCCATTTCATTCAGGATAATTACCAGCTTTTGTATGTTTTCACATACTGTCTTAAAATATATATTAAATAATATTTAAGTGAATTTATTGGGCTTATATAGTTGTTTCTTTGAGCACTAATAGCTTGTCCTAAATAACTGACCTATCTTCTTACTAATAAATTCACACTGTAAAGAGTTAAGTAAATTAGAGACAGAGACCCACATTGGAGCACCAGTCTGAAATCTCAAGGTCCAAATCAGGAGCACAAGGAGAGAGAGCATGAGCTAGGAACTCAGGACCGCGAGGGGTGCACCCACACACTGAGTCAATGGGGATGTTCTATCAGGAACTCACCAAGGCCAGCTGGCCTGGAGCTGAAAAAGCCTGGGTTAAAACCAGACTCACTGAACATAGCAGACAATGAGGACTACTGAGAACTCAAGAACAATGACAATGGGTTTTTGTTCCTACTGCACGAACTGGCTTTGTGGGAGCCTAGGTAGTTTGGATGCTCACCTTACTAGGCCTGGATGGAGGTGGGTGGTCCTTGGACTTCCCAAAGGGCAGGGAACCCTGATTGCTCTTTGGGCTGATGAGGGAGGGGGACTTAATTGGGGGAGGGGGAGGGAAAAGGGAGGCAGTGGCGGGGAAGAATCAGAAATCTTTAATAAATAAATAAATAAACAAATAAATAAATAAATAAAAATAAAAAGTTATTTATCAAATGCACATGTAATTCATATCTAGAGCTGCAAACATGTGCCAAGTAGAAGACCTCTAAAGAACTTAGATCTATACTTGACTTCTTTCACTTATAGTTGATATTTTACAGAACAAGCACTAAATGTTTTCCAGTTTCTTAATTTATTTATTATTTCATGGAAAGAAGAAGAGCTGATAGTAGTGATGCCAGCAGGAAATGCTAGAAAATAGACGCAATGGTATTAGAAACATGTATGTAGAAGGAAGCTTCTAGTATCAGTTTGATGACCTGAAAAAAGAAAGTACAGTTGTGCTTTGGCTCTGGAAGGGATTTGTTCTAAGATCCTAAAATGCATGAATGTGCAAATTCTTTTTATAAACTGCTATAGTGATTGCATGTAACCTAACCACATCCTTCTGGATACTTTCAGTCCTCTCTTGATGTTTTTACAATGCCCAATGAGATGCAGCTGTTATGTAAATAGTTGTACTGTACTGCTTGGAGAAGGGGAAACAAGAAAAAATGTCCAAGTATACTAATAACAGTTATTTTAAAATACTTTCAATATGTGGGTGTTTGAATTGATGAACAAAGAATTTTCTATGGACGTAGAAGGGTTATGGTCTTGCACTTCCTATAGTTCCAAAACCTAGGTATTTTATTTGTCTTTCTCTTTGTTTAACAAACACCTGCTCAGAACTCAGAACTCTAGATGGGCTTCCCTGAAGTCAGCATTGCTGCACTTTCTGTTTATTTACCTTTGAAAATTTCATGAATTTAAATATGCATTTCATTCAGACAATTCCTTGTCATACAAAATTCAGTATCCAGCTTTTAAATATCTCTCAATTTCTTATGAATAGTGGCTCCTATTCTTTGTGAGTCTTTGAATTCTGTACTTGTAGTGAAAGGATTTGAAGCAGGCAGAGGATGTTAGTCATTTGGCTACAAACCAACAATTTTCGTGAGATTGTTCATAATTTATGATCATTTTCTGAAGACATGAATTTGTACCAGATTGCACTTAAAGATGGAGAAATAAAGGGTGTGGAGTTGGGTGGGTGTGGAGGTTGGGAGGATTCAGGAGGAGTTAGAGACAGGAAGCTGTGATCAGAATATATTATCTAATTTTTTCAATAAAAGGAAACAAAAAATAAAGTCCAAAGTGTAAAGAAGTAGTGAATTTTAACCAATAAATAACAACAACAAAATAAGTTTAAAAAGATCAAAAGTACCTCATGTTTTTATTTGTTACAGTTTTGGAAAGTTTTTACAGATCATTCTCCAATTTATCTTTCTTTGAAATTGTCAGTGCATGTGTACAATGTATCATAATCGTGTCCACTCCCTACCTCCCACTTTCCAAGGGACTATGAAGTCTTACAAACATGTTCTTTGAAAATTTCTAACTTTCAAAAGGACATTTGATCCTTTAATCTTATTTATCACTCTAGAGGTAGTTGGACCTGGGAGAAAGGAACCAATAAATGAGAAAGACTAAAATCTCATGCAATAAACAACTTTATTCAGAATATCAGACTATCTACACTATAGGTTGATAAAGGTCTTGTGCATATAGTTCTAAGAGGTTCAAGGTGTAAATAATCACCAGGAATATATGCACATGAAAAGAATATGTTTTTTCACAAAGATATATAAACAAATAACAATACTCAGTTGTAATAAACAATCTAAAGTAAACTCACTCCTATTTGCTACATCTGGGATGGGCACGAAAAAGCACATTACACTATGAAATCTATGTTATTTAATAAACTGAGATCACAAGACTCTTATCTTGATTTCTTGGAGTGTTCTCACAAGCACTTAGAATTCCCCTTAACTCCATTCTTGGACCATGTTCTGACAACTCCCCCTTTTTTATGATTTAATAGCAGGATATCCAGAGTGGTTTTGAGTGAGATTCTGTAGATAAAGCTAACTGCCATTTGAAGCATGAGAATACTATAAGCTAGCAAACTATAATACTAGCACATTGAAAACATTGTAAAACCTTGTCACTGAAAACAGAGATCCAAACTGTGTCCAGTACTGTCAGTTGCACTATTGTATTTATTGGAAAAAATCTAGAGAATAGCTTGAAAAGAGACACATGAGTATAAGTTCTTGTATCTTATACAACATAAGCACATATTTGCCCTATAATAAGAATACAAATGTAATGATTTATGCAAATTGGGATTAATTTAAATCCCAAGGAAGAATTAAATGCAGTCCCTTTTTAAGATGAATGAATAAGTCTATTGTAGCCCCAAGGTCTAGTCATAAATGCAGAATCATTAGAAAAGGTAGCAGGGGCTGGATCAATCCAATCTACAAGTTGAATCAAGGAAGGATGAAGAACATAAGACGAATATACATGCTCAGAGTCACTCATCACAGATACAATGGGGATTCTCAGGTAACATAGGGTTCTGTGTGTTTCAGAGAATAACTTCTCCCTTAGTGCACAGGACTTTAACTTGGCCCCTGGGGTGTGGGGAATCAGATTTGACTTTTGATGATATGGCTGATATCTCCTTTTGCTCTTTAGTTGGAGGTTTGCTACCTTTCTGGTGACCCCCACTGTCTCCTTTCTGCCATTGTCCTTGATTGCCCTGTACCAAAGGAGCCAAAGAGGAATCTCTAATATTTCAGTGTATACATCTGCATTGACAGATTTATACTCATTCCCAATTTTTTTTTTTTCTGGAGAAGTAAAAATAGGGAAGGTTAGTTAATCGGCTTGCTTATTTCCTTTGCAATAAAACCAGGGAGTATAGAATATGCATGAGTATGAGTAATAAACAAAAGATGTGTGTGGGTTTTAATCGTATGTTGTAGTTCCTATAGTAATGGAAGCATAACAGAATGTGAAGACAAAATTCAAGCAGTGTCTATTGCTGGAAACAATCCTACAAAATAAGCAGACTCTAAAATTATGTTTAAGAGTTTATGAATTAACTATAAATGAATTAACTGTGAAAAATGAATTCAAGCATATGGCTCCACCTGTTGAGCTGAGGAAAAGTAATACTACATTGGTGAATATCTGGACCATGACTATCTCCTATAACCTTAGATAAGCCATCAATAAAATAAATATATAAATATATGTCTGTGGAATGGGATAAGGTTGGACAAACTTTATAATCACAAAATCAGTTCACAGGAGAAAATCTCATAGCCTGCCAGTTGAATAATGATTTCCTAGCCTTCCATAGTAATCTGTGAATGAAATTTGAAAATACACAGAGTTCTATAACACTCTTCCCAACTGATTTTTAGATAAAGGTGTAGGCAGAGACCACTTGTTCATTGCTGGCCACCTAGACTTAAAATAACCACACAGAAATTGTATTAATTAAAACACTGCTTGGCCAATTACAGGACAATTACAATTACAAGACAGCGTATTGCAGGAACCCTGTCTCACCTTCTTTAGGCAGCTTCAGCATTCAATTGTCTATGGGTCCTGCATGTTCAGTTTATTCAGCATAACATCAAGCAGTCCAGGCAAGAGCAGTTTCTTGACCAAATGGCTAACAAACTCTCTAAGGAGCCTCTTTGATGCCCATCATCCTCTTGAAGTAGATTGGTGCTGCAAGAAGCAGATGTGTCTCATTGTCATGAAAAGTCCTATATTCATAAAACATTTCAAATGCCATATTCTGAAGGTTTTAAAGTTTTGAAGAATATCTATCTAACTTAAATGTATCTCTGTGTATCTAGAAAACCTAACTAACAGGACTACAAACTTGAGTATTATAGATGGTTATCTATTAACCTATATTTCTTAATTATGCATTATATTTTATAAGAGCTGCACAAGCACAATACCTTAATCAAAAGCAGAAATAAACATATAACAAAATTGACCTGAAATTTGTATCAATAAACCATGATCCATAGCAATGCAAAGTATTCATATCTATAGCATATCCCCCTTTAAATATAAACAAATTTCACAGACAATCATTTAAGAAATTTAGCATAGTTCTCTCCAAACTGCTTCCTACTTTTTGTTGGGCAAAGTAATTTTGGGGTTCACAGAAACCTTGCTGAAAATCTTGGTTCATCAAATCACATTAGTCACATTAGGAATCCACAGGTTCTCATTCTCTGTGGAAACAAAAGAAGAAACTTTTTTTTCCAAAGCAACATATCCTTAGACCCAAATTTTTAAATCAACATTTTTTTCAAACAATTTAATATCTGAAACAAAAGATCTGTCATGATAAAAATAAATTTGTCAACAGTATGAATATTTTAAGAGAATCAAGAAACATTTGACTAAAATCTCAGAACTTGTCCTAGTGAAATCATCCAAAAAATCAAAAACAAACACACAGGGATAAAGTTAAGATTGAGGGAAAGATACCTATTCTTACCACTTAAAATTTTTACAGCCTTGAAGATTAAATGAAATAAGGAAAATAATTAACAAAATTTCTCCAATTTGAGATTGATAAATTAGTTATTAATACCATAGTAGTCTACAGAGACTCTTCTAGTTATTTTCCTCATACTAAAAATTGACAATATGATGTTGAT